>NC_132789.1:65961349-66272737 GCF_048418805.1 Vulpes vulpes | reverse complement strand
CTATTAGGTTACTAGCATTGAGTGTAGAAGAGTGAGTAATGAGGAAGGAATGGGAAAAATAAGACAAAATAAAAAAAGAGATGTCTCTAACAAAAATGTCATGTATTATATGACTTACATATATAAATTCCCACAGGCATATAATAGGATATATTTTAATGTCTTTCTTGTGGTCTCAGGATTCTGGGCTTTATCCTCAAAGGTAAGGACAATGGATTTTAAGAACTCCCTAGAAAGGGGATCTACCCACAATCTTGTGGGTCTAATCATGACTAAACTGGTTCATTGATTGTGGCCCCAGCATGCTGCAACATAAGAGAGGGTATTCATTAGGAATGATGATTCAAGGAATTTGAATATGAAGGAATTTGAAAGCATAGAGAGTACTTTGTAAAGCCCCTGTCTTTCTCTAAACCAGTTAGGTGAAATGGGCCAGAAGCATAGTTCTTGGAGAGATTATGCGGAGAGTCTTGAAATGTTACCTCTGACTCATTGTTTGTGGAGCTGGAGTCTTAAAAGATTTCTTGGTAGAGCACAGAACATGCCCTTGGGTTTAGAATGCATGGTCACTAGTCCTTATTCTCACCTAATAGAGGAATTGAGATCTCCCTCTAACAGAAGTGGAAAGAAGAGAGCCAGGGACAAAAACTTTTCATCTTGATGGTGAGGCTAAGATAGAGCAACTTTGGCTTTAGTGTATGCTGGTTTAATGCTATCTTGAAAGGATTTTACCTGAAAGGGAGTTTAGTTGATAGTCTGTGATTGAATATATTGCCAGAGGCAAGGCCTGGGGGACCACTATGAAAAGCCATGGAAGACCTTTGTCTGTGCCACTAGACTCTGCAGTAGGGTGGTAAATTCAGGTGAAGAATCCACACATATACCTTCAGAGAAAGAGAGAGAGATGGAGAGAAATGGTTGGACATTTAGACACTTCTGGTAGAAGATATATATTAACAACCAACAAAGATTAATAAATAGCCCCAGTGATTGAAACACTCCCTCCCTCCTTTTTAAAATTCTAATCATAGTAAAGAATGGAGAAATACTGAAAGTGAAAATCATGCTTATTTTCTCTTTACTGTTGTTTCCTGGTCTGGAGAGAGTAAAGGAATCTTACACTGAATGTATGATAAAAACACTTATTTAGCTTAGACTAGACATTTCATTGCCTGAAAGTGACTATTAAACTTTGAGTTCTGAACACATTGCTGACAAGGACAGGAAAGTAAGTACCATCAGAGCTGCTTCAAAGTGAAAAATGAAGCTTCTGATATTACCGTACTGAGTTCAACACATCTCTATAAAATCAGGGCATTGGGGACTTTATATCCTGGGTTTCAAATATATGCACATATGTAGAAATTGGGCAGTAAAATATTAATGTTATATCAAGTGATTGGGATTTCAGGTTTTTGGGGGGTTTTGTTTGTCTGTTTTTTTACATGAAAGCAGTTTCATTCAGTTGTAACTTGAACTTAGAATTAGAAATTGGTATTTACCTTCCTTTTAAAGCAAATGCATTTTCTTTAGGCTTATCTCTAACTTCAACTATGCAGACACCAGCAAAACTTCCACCCAAAATGCGCGCCTGCGCACACATACACAGACACACACACACATGCCCTTGAGAGCACATACACATGGGTGCAAGGGAAAGGTCTCCCAGACACCAACATTAAGTTTCTGACAGACCTTTTCTGCAAAGATGCAATTTATGTGGCTCATTACAGTATGAGTCTCAATCAAAAAATACACAAAGGCTGAAATATTCAAATATGCAGCACAATCAAGAAAGCACACAGCTGATTGTTAAAATATGCAGCCTGTGGAGTAAATCCCATTAAAGACAATTTTAGAAGCTAAAATATGTTTGAAAATTAGTAAAATAAGTGATTTCATTTTGTCAAGTATATTTAAATATTTCAAAAGATACAAGAACTTATGAGGAAAGATACAAAACATTCAAACTCCTTTAGCAGAAGCAAGCCTGCCCTAGGTCTGTGGGAGTGGGCTCCAGTGTGGTAGGAGCAGGGAATGAGAACTAGAGTGAATGATGGGGCCCCTCTGTCACAGACCTTCTTTTGAAAATTTCATAAAACTAGGGCACGGTATGTTGAATATCAAATGGTGAGATTTGTTCTTCCTTCATTCCCTAGAGGAATAGCATTTTAGTCTACTAGAAAAGATATAAAGTGCCTAGGGGATAGTAACTAAAGTAGAGAGAGGGAGGTGTTTTTGCAAAATTGGCAGAAATTGCCTTTTTATCTTCCAAGAAAACGTTGTGAGGCAAAACTGTCAATTTAGCACAGTTTTGCTTTAAAATCATTTCCTTACTTTGTGCATTAATTTTTATTTTTTTCTTCCACACAGAATAAGTGTACTATTGAAATATTGTAGTTGATGTTTATGTTTGTAGCTTGATTATGTTACATTAATCATTTCATGTATCTTTACTTAATATAAAAAGGAGCACTTAAAAATATTTATTCAGTCTCCTCTTTTGGCGAATTTGGCTTCTGATGGGAAGGGATATGGCTGGTTTCACATAAGCAGGCACTCTGCAGCCTTTCCATAAATGTACAGATGGTTAATTGGTAGTATCAAGTAGTCTTTTGCACAGATGGGGGAATAAAAATGATTAGTGGAAATTACACAGGAAGATTCATTCAGATCATGGCAAATGTAACAGTGTAGGAGTTATGGTTTGTATTTGTGAGCTGAAATAAGGCATAAAGAAATTGGCCTATCAAAAGAGCTATAATCAATTCAGTGATCAGTACCCAGAAGTCCTATAATGTATTAAACTTATGGTCATTTTAGAAATACTCAGAAGGCTACAATTTAGTTTTCTTCTTACTCAGATTTTTCCCTCAACTGATTGTGAAAACATTTATTAGTAATCATATTCTCTCAGCAACAATAGTTTGGCTTATAAACATCTTTGGGAAACCTTATTTATTTTAAGTTTTCTAGTTCTTTTCTTAATGACTGAGCTACCCAACTTTTAGTGACTATGTGAAAGCTATCATGGTGTTTATATAAAACAAACAAAAGTGTACAGATAAATCTATGAGACGTTTTACTTTACCTCAGGTCAAGACCTATCTGAGTTCTTTCAGATTGCATTCTGTAGGGTGATGTGTTGGTTGTCCATGTGTATTTATTTCTCATCTACTCCTGGGATTTTAATTTTAGGTCATTTAAACATGCTGAGAAAAAAGAACATTTCTTTTATATAGAGAGATTCTGCATGTTAAAAGTTTGGAAAGATTACTCAGCCACACCTCTAAATTTTTTTTCTTAAGATTTTATTTATTTATTTATGAGAGACAGAGAGAGAGAGAGAGAGAGAGACAGAGACAGAAACACAGGCAGAGGGAGAAGCAGGCTTCATGCAGGGAGCCTGACACAGGACTTGATCCTGGGTCTCCAGGATTACACCCTGGGTTGAAGGCAGCACTAAACCACTGAACCACCAGGCTGCCCTAAAATATTTTTTAAATGTAAAGGTCAATGGGTTTTATTTATAAAATGATGAGTATATTTTTATTGGTACTTTTTTTTTTTAAGGAAAATGGAATAGAATTTTAAACTCAATGTCAATGTAAATTGAGTTTGTTCAGTTTTAGATTTTTAAGCTTAGTGTCAATGTAAATTGATTTTGTTCATTTTTAGGCTACTAATCCATATTTTATTGAAATCATTTTTATATAAAATGTTTTAGTTCAGTTTCCTTGTCCTTTGTGGTATTATAACTTATTGTTCTTGAGAGCTTCTAATGCAAGGTCTTTCAAAGAGCGATTTAAACACCATTTAGAAACATAATGGGAAAATAGCTCACTCACAATGACAACAAAAGTGTAGTATCCCCAGGTATAGACTTTTAAGAAATACTCAGGCTATCTGAAGAAAATGATAACCTTCTCTACAGTCACACACTAATGAAGTTCTGTGTTCTTTGAAATGAAGTTTTTAGAATACAGGCATGCATTGTCTTGGAGAGGAAGACACAATAAAGATGTCAAATTTCTCTAAATATTTCTCAAGATTCAGTGCAACTTCAATTCAAATTCAAATGGGATTATGTGAAACTTGATTAAATGGTTCAAAAGCTCATCTGCAGTAATATAAAGAAAAGAGATTATTAGAAACATCCTAAGAACAAAATAGAGCTGGCACATGCCCTTTCATAATTCCAAATGTATTAGGGAAATAGAGTAAAAATAAGTGTGTAATACTGATTCAAAAATAGGCATGTTAATCTATGGACCATAGCAAAGAATAAAAAAATAGACATAAATAAAAGTGAGACTTTAGTAGACAATAAGGTTTGAGAAGAGGACATTATACATAATCAAATAATTCGTAAAGGAAAAAAATATGTTTTTTAAAAGTCCTTCAAAATTTATTGAACATTTGAATCTTGAATATCTACTACATGCCAGAACCTGCTCAAATTGCCAAGAGTTAGAAAACTAAAGAAAAGAAACAAGGTCCACACCCTTATAGAGTGTAAATCTAGATGGGAGAGACCAGACAATAAATAACAAATAAATATATGGTGTATGAGCTAGTGACTGTTGTGAATAAGGAATAAGGGAGACCAAGTGTGACCTTTGAACAGAACGGTGCAGTTTTATACATGGTGACCGGGGAAGTTGCTCTCCTAAGTGGCATTCGTACAAACAAATAAGATACTTTTTTATGAAAGATGGCAAAAATGGGAAACAAGAGATAACATCAGCAGAAAGATGTAGAAAAAGAGGTAGTTTTATGTGCTGTTAGTGAGCATGCAGAGTGATTCAGCTTTTCTCTTATGCATTTCAGCAATACATATAAAATTCTTTTCATTAAGAAGATAAACAACTGGCAAAGATCCATACTGAAGCACTTTTTATATTAACATAAAAAGGAAATGGCCTCACATTTGTTAAAAGGCATTGGAAAAATAAAATTATGGTATATCCAAACAAGGAGAGGAATTAGGTACCTGTGGAAAAATAGATAAAATGCTTTGTTTAATAAGAAAATGTTACAGTATTATGTTCGAAGTACAGTATAACTCCATGAATATAAAATTACATATCAATTCATATTTCTTCTTCTCCCCTTCTCCTACACACACGCATGTACACACGCAGACATACATTTAAAGGTCACTCATCAAAATATCAATATAGATTGTCTAAAGGAGAAGGAATTTTACATGCTTTTTAACTTCTTTATTTTTTTATTGTTACAATTATTTAGAGTAAGTGTATATTATTTTTATAATGTCATGTAAAGTAATTTTGTTTTGAAACACTCTATAAACATCAATTTTGTAGTAGTTACAAAGTCACTATGCTATTAAACAAGTTAATTAATGTAATTCAAAAAATAAATTTCAAGCAAACAGAGTGAGGTAAAGGTGTGAACTGAGAGTCATGCTCTGTTTTGTGATTGGGGCAAAAATGGTTGCTGGTAAAGTCCAGCATGCAAGATACAGATTGTTATTTTCTCTCCATGTTAACCTTAAGTCAGCTACGAGGAAAAGATCTTTAAAGGCAGTGTCACTAATCAAATAGTCTATAAAGAAGGGCAAGAATGTGAATAAATCTTGGAGCAGGAAAGGTCCTCAATTGATCTCCTAAAGGGAGGGATTCCCCATCTTCTCAAAACCTTCTGTTCTGCCCTTGTGCCATCTTTCTACTTGAATTAGGTAGGCATTGAGTTAATAAGAGTAATCTCTTTGAAGAAGACTTCATTGCATTGTTACTGAAACAATAGTATTAAAGGTATCAATCAATGACATCATGCAGGAAAAAGAAGATGATAAGGATTCCTAACAGTTCCAGTTTAGTGCAATTAGATAAATGGAAGGTACAGTTTGTACTTTCTGTACCTTCTATTTAAAAATTCTTTAACGTTTTAGTTTTAAATGCTGTTAAACAATACTAGCTTGTTGCTTAACTGCAATTAGCTTATCCTTGCAGGAGATTTTGTTCTATTTTACCCATTATTGAATGGAAAAGCATGCCTCTGGGTTTTTTGTTTTATTTTGTTTTGTTTTGTTGTGTGTATTTGTTGTTTTTTATGATCACTGTAACAGTAACTGTTCTGGTTATTTGGAACACAAGAATTCATAGTCTCTTAGATCTGTTTCTTTTTTTATTCCTTTCCACAATCTAAAAGGTCTGCCAAAGACAAAAACTCAAGTGTCATTTTAAATTTTTTCCTATCTCTTAACTCATTGCAGTGTCTTTCACTGAAACTTACTCTTTTTAATGTCTTTAAAACTTATTCTCTCTCTCTCTTTGTTTTCACTGTTACTACCTTCGATTAGACTTTTATGATTTCTCATCTGGACTCGGCAACAATCTCAAAACTCTTTTATCTGTCTTATTTTCTACAATGCTATCCGACCTTTCGTTTCAATGGTCTTTCTCAAGCATAACTTCAATCCTTTCACTTCGGTGCTTAAAAACATTGAATGGCATTCTCTTGTATTATAAGATAAAACTATAAAAAAAGCTTGGATGATCTATCCAGTATACATCCTCCCCACTCTCTTCCACCCCAGAAGCTGATGTAATCACACTCCAGCTACACTAAAATGTTTGTAATCCTTCGAGAGTGTCTATGTTTCTGGGCTTTTACACAGGATATTCTTTCTGTCTGACTCGTATTTCTTTCAAACCTCTCACCAACCTTAATATTATTTGTTTGTTCTAAATCAGGTTAATATTTACTAGACCTTTAAAATTCCACTCCCGTATGAGTGCTTCTGAAACACTTTTTCTGTGTAATCCAGTATGAGATAAATGATATCACAGCACCTGGACTTACTGTATCAAAATCCACATTGCATTGCATTATAATTATGTGTGCATTTGTCAGTTTCTCCTAGTCAGAGCTCTTGATGAGAGGAAATTTATTTAAATCTTTATATTCTCTGAATCTGACACAGCGACTGTGGTTGGTAAATACTTGTTGTGTGTAGAATCTGAAGATAACACATCTTATCTATTTGAGTCTATCTAACCCTACCAAATGGCTATCCTTCAGCCATTAGAAGAGTACTGGCCTCCTGTTTTTGGGGTGTTTGTGTTTGTTTTTACATTTTAATGTAAGAATTCATAGAAGACTTCATGGTGTGTTTATAATAAAGCATAAGATCATTTTTCTAAGGTTGTACATTACCAACTACTTTTTAGATGAAGTTTGATTTTAATAAGTGTGATCCTTATACTATTATATTTATAAAATTTTATGAAAATAGACAATTATTATTTTTTAAAATGGACAATTATTGATTGATCGGCTATGAATTGAATGTATACTGTATGTCAAGTACTAGCCTAGAGTAAACTCTGAAGTAGAAAAAAAAAAAAAAACAGATACATTGTCTGTCCTTTGGGGACACAATATCTTAATCTTCTCCATGAGGCAAAATACAGCACAGTGAACCTATTGATAAGGTCTCTTCCCTGGATAGAAATATAAGAAACCTAAAAAGTAAACAAACTTGTTCGTTAAACTAAATGTCAGTGAAAATGTGAAAGAAAAAAAAAAGAATTATCACTTTAAAACCAATTCTTGTTCTACATATGATATTTAAACTTCTTAAGAAAGTGGGTAACTATCAAACTTTTATTTTATTTCATAACATGAAACTATTTAAGATTGTCACTAACAGGTTCATAGCAGCAAGATTATTGCAATATAGAAAGCAGGGTGAGATTTGGCACAGGCCTTGATGGGGAATATTATTTTGGCAAGCAGATAGAATGGGAAATAACTGTTTCAGCAAAGATGCGAAGGTGGCAAAGTGAGACAGTGAATAAATGTATTTGGCTTGAGCCAGGATTTGGAGTAAGAGAAGAGCAGGCTTAGCTCTGGAAAGGCAGGCCTAGTTAGATTAGCCAGTCCCTTGAGTTACAGCTTAAGAAGCTTGAAATTTATCCTCTAGGTAGGAGAGTAAGGTGTCTTATTTTTTATTCCGCAAATGACACTACTGAAATTATGTTTTAGGAAGATTGATCTGGCTGGGGATTACAGGATTCGTTGAAAGGAGAGAAACCTCCTGCAGTGAAAGAGACATGCATAAAAGATATGGCCATGGAAATAGAAAGTATAAAAGACCTAGAAACTTAAATTTAACAATTTTGTCAAGTAGAAATGCTCTAAAATGTGCTTCATGTTTATTTGCTCTTCTATTGTTACTAATATTACAAACAGCAAATTCAGGCAAGCTAGTTGTTTAAAGCATTTGGGATGTTTGGGGAGGCACTTAGTTGATTAGTAGGAATGTTTACTTTTCAGAGAGTTGAAGACTCAGCTCGTATCCATGTCTTTTCTTTGTCCTCTTCTGGAAAGTAATCAGGATAATAAAAGTGACCTGAACAAAGAAAAATAACTCCGGGAAAAAGGGGAAAGTACAAAATGGAAAAGGATCTAGTTTTGGATCCAGCACTATAGTTTTGTACAATCCGTAGGCACTACGGAATTTTGTTAAGTACATTTGTATCCACAGTGTATCTAGATGCCCTAGATGAAATTAATGTAGAATTGGAACTGGAATGAAAGCCAGTGAATGCAAGTATGAAAGACTATAGCGTTCAAAATAAATGAAACACTAAGGAAATGAATCTTTTGAGAATCATAGAAAGATAGAAAAGAGGAAACCATAGGAAACAAGTTGTCATTTTCAATTCAGACCAGATTCATGTGAGGAGACTGTTCTGTCAAGTTACATAAAGATGGTTTTTCAGACAGGTATATCATCCAGGTGTGAGAAGCGTATCCTGCTGCGTTATTAGGCAGGGCTTCCTGGTAGGGAATGCCTCCTACTGTCTGAGGTAATGATCAAGCTGCCATATTGTAACAGCGTAATTTGGGTTTAGTCTCTGGGCCAGATTCCAGTTAGGCAAGTAAGGCACTATCGCAACATTCATGTGTATATAGTATTTAAGAATTATCCTTCAATATATATATATAGCTGCTGGAACAGAAGACATTGTTTCCAGGTCTTATTTCATTCTCAAGTCTCATGTTTATGCCTTTGCTCATGATTTTCCACTGATTATTTAGCCTTCTGGCTTTCACATAGCCACCCCCATAAAAAAAAATTCAGCATCTTAAAGAGGATGCACAGCTCATTTTCATCAGTTACGGAATGAAAAGTGAAAGATCTCTTAGCATAATGTGAGAAAAGGGTAGCTGTCATAGCCTGTTTGGGCTATTATAACAAAAGTAGCATAAACTGGGTGGCTTATAAACAATAGGCAACACCAAAGAAACAAACAATCCAATCATGAAATGGGCAAAAGACATGAAGAGAAATCTCACAGAGGAAGACATAGACATGGCCAACAAGCACATGAGAAAATGCTCCGCATCACTTGCCATCAGGGAAATACAAATCAAAACCACAATGAGATACCACCTCACACCAGTGAGAATGGGGAAAATTAACAAGGCAGGAAACCACAAATGTTGGAGAGGATGCAGAGAAAGGGGAACCCTCTTACACTGTTGGTGGGAATGTGAAATGGTGCCGCTACTCTGGAAAACTGTGTGGAGGTTCCTCAAAGAGTTAAAAATAGACCAGCCCTACAACCCAGCAATTGCACTGTTGGGGATTTACCCCAAAGATACAGATGCAATGAAACGCCGGGACACCTGCACCCCGATGTTTATAGCAGCAATGTCCACTAGCCAAACTGTGGAAGGAGCCTCGGTGTCCATTGAAATATGAATGGATAAAGAAGATGTGGTTTATGTATACAATGGAATATTACTCAGCCATTAGAAAGGACAAATACCCACCATTTTCTTCGATGTGGATGGAACTGGAGGGTATTATGCTGAGTGAAATAAGTCAATCGGAGAAGGACAAACATTATATGTTCTCATTCATTTCGGAAATATAAATAATAATGAAAGGGAATAGGAGGGAAGGGAGAAGAAATGGGTAGGAAATATCAGAAAGGGAGACAGAACATAAAGACTCCTAACTCTGGGAAACGAACTAGGGGTGATGGAAGGGGAGGAGGGCGGGGTGTGGGGGTGAATGGGTGACTAGCACTGAGGGGGGCACTTGACGGGATGAGCACTGGGTTTTATTCTATATGTTTGCAAATTGAACACCAATAACAAATAAATTTATTATTAAAAAAAAACAAATAAAGAAATGAATGACCAAAAAAAAAAAAAAAAGAAAGAAAGAAAAGAAAGAAAAAAGGGAAAAAAAAACAGCCTAAACCTAATATAAGTCAAAATACATACAAGAGGTTTTTTCATTTACTTTCTTTTCTTGTTTTGTGACTCGTTTGGGAGAGACCAAAATTTTCTGATCTTAATTTCTTCAGCAGGAAAGAGGTATTTCAATTTATCCTTGCAGCAAAGTTTTGGATAGGCAACCAGAAATACATATGAAAGGAAATATTATGTTATGATACATATTTTATGGGGAAATAAAGTTCGTTTCATTCTCAAAACAAACAAACAAACAAACAAATAAACAATACGCATATATTACCACAGTTTTAAATGTGGGAATTCCAAGACTGATGTGCTGGTCAAGGTGGTATCTAGTAAGAGTTGACTTCCTCATAGATGGCACCTTCTTGCTGTGTCATCAAACGATGGAAGAGGCAAGTAAGCTCTCTGGGACCTCCTTCTAAAAGGACTAACCCCTTCCTGAGGATTATGAACTAATCACTTCCCAAAAGCCCTCCTTGCTAATAACACCATTTTGAGAATTAGGATTTCAACATGTAAATTTGGTGAGGTGGAGAAGGCACAAACATTTAAACCAGTAACTCAGATGTATATAAAACAGAGACATTGGTACCCTTTTGAGAAAGTAAGATAAAATACCATTCCTTTGCTACTGAGCTTACAGTCTGGAGGGGAGAAAAAAAATGATTGGATTATTATTATTAATTATTATTATTATTTTTTTTAGTCAGGATATTCTAGCTGTTCCAGAGAACTTCCATAGATTGAGTAGATACTTATCTTACTATAATTTTGAATCTTTACTCTTAATTCTGTTTCTTGAAACATGATACTAAAAAATAGAATAATAACAGAAGCAACTTTATGATTACTTATAATTGCTAACATTTTATTTTTTGAGACCATATATTTCAGTACTTTCTTCTGAACAACGCTTAAGCATATTTTAATCTATATGCTTATCCTTTGAGATAGATGTTATGAGTCCAATTTAGAGTTAGGGAACTGTAACATAAAAAGTTTAAACAATCTTCACCCAACTAGTAAATGACAAGTCCAAGTAAAGAATCTAACTCAGTTCAAAGCTTACTTTGTTAAAATTACACAATGCTACCATGTGACTAGGGAAGGCTCTCTCAAGGTAAGTCAAAGGTCATCAGGTCACATAAAGCACAGAGTACTGTGGTACGCTTTAGCTAAGGACTACTCAAGTGATTTCTCCTCCTTCTCTAAAAGTTCCCAACTTAACTGAAGTTCATACTACTAGGTCATACTATCCATTTCCCTCTCAGATTCTGAACACTACCTCTGTCATTCAATTTATTTATTGAAATACTTCCAATCGCATCATTTTTTGGCCCCCATGAAGAACTGTGTTTCCTCTGACCCCAGCCATGTGGAATCCATCTTATGTTCTCACTCCCTTCATTCCCTTAACAACTGAGTTTAGATACAATAGTTTTTCCATTGCAAAAAGTCTTTAGTTCTTGGACTCTCTGTCCCTTAGTCAGAGTCATCTGATTAATCTCCTTTTCTCAGTAAACCCACTTAAGCAATAGAATAGAGCTGGGGAAATTAGGATTTTGAATTTCAAAGTAACTTTTATTATTTTTAAGTTTTAATTTTTTATTTTTTTCAAATTAACTTTTAATACTGTCAGACACATCTACTGTATTTTCTCATTCCTTGATATTACTATCTCCCATTTTTCACATATATTAATGCATTCAACTCTCCTGTCCTCCCTCTCTCTGTTGGTAGTTTGCTCCATAATTTCTAAAGAAAATGTAGGCATTCAGATGACATCCTTTTATACCTCTGATTAACAAAGCCAATAATTTGACCTCACTTTTGTATGCATTATGTTCCTTTCTTCTTATATAAATGGAAGCATTCTTGTTGTATGTAAGCACAATCCACTTATGCTTTGGATCTGGCCACTCAGATCATCTTACATTGGCCTTATTTCACTTATGGTAGTTCAAACTACTAAAAATATATATATGCTAAAATACATAATACATAATAGAAGTTTATACATCCCACACACAAAAGTTCAAGACCAGAGATCCTGATCTACAAATGACTTTCCTCTACTTAATGATTCAGAGACTAAGGTTTTTTCTTTCTTAGGTTCAGATGTGGTAGAGCCTTGGCATCAAAAGGGGAAGGAGAACATGGAACATGATATTCATATCCATTACTTAAAAGAGACCACCATTACCATTTCTCACATTCCATGAATGAGACCTAATTATAAAACCAGTCTAGAAGATGAACTGGAAAATAAAGTATCCAGTAGCAGGCAGCTACTTCTAAGTGAAAGCTCTGTTTTGGAAGGAAGAGCAGAAAATATGGTGTACAATTAGGCCTCCTCTTTTCCATAGGGTTACAACAAAAAAGATCAGGTGAGCAAATAGTCTGCTATTTAAAAAAAAAAAAAAAAGAAATTAAGAAAAAAATGCTTTTATTTTCTTTTAAAGCATAGGAGATAAAAAAAAGCTGGTTCAAAAAGAAAGATGTTTCAATTAAAGACAGAGATGTTCAGAATGGATTAATAAAGAGGACCCATAGCACATCATTATGTCATACACCTGAAACTACAATAAACCCACTTTAAAAGGCACATATAGGTTAAAAGTAAGTGGATGGAGAAAACTACACCATGCTAACACTAATGAAAATAAAATAGGAGTAGCTCTATTAATTTCAGACAGAGAAGACCTCAGAGCATGGAAAATGATCAGTAATAAGAGTAGCATTATATCTTCAACAAATGGAGTACAGAAAACTGGACAGCTATGCAAAAAACAGTGAAACTGTGCCATTTTCTTATAGTATACACAAAAATAAACCCAAAATGGATTAAGGACCTAAATGTGAGATCTGAAACCCTAAAAATCCTAGAAAAGAGCACAGGCGATAATTTCTCTGATTTTAGTTGTAGCAACATCTTTCTAGATGTCTCCTGAAGCAAGCAAAATATAAAGAAAATAAACTATTGGGACTACATTGAAATAAAAAGCTCTGTACAGTGAAATAAATAACCAACAAAACCAAAAAGACAACCTACCAAATGGGAAAAAGTATTTGCAAGTGATGTATCCAGTGAAGGATTAGTATCCAAAATATATAAAGAGCTCATACAACTCAACACCCCCAAACCAAATAATCCAAATAAAAATGGGCAGAGGGCATGAACAGACCTCTCTCCAAAGAAGAGATACAGATGGCCAACAGACACATGAAAAGATGCTCAACATCAGGGAAATACAAATCGAAAACACAATGTCAGAACGGCTCAAATCATACCTGTCAAGAATGGCTAAAATCAAAAACTCAAGAAACAACAAATGTTGGTGAGGATGTGGAGAAAAAGGAATCCTTATGCACTGTTGTTGGGAAGATAGTTGGAAGTTCTTAAAAAAATTAAAAATCCCCCCCCAAAAAATTAAAACTACCTTACAATCTAGTAATTGCATTACTAGATATTTACCCAAATGACATGAAAACAGTAATTTGAAGGGATCATCCTATATTTATTGCATCATTTTTACAATAGCCAAATTATGGAACAGCCCAAGGGTCCATTGATAAATGAATGGATAAAGAAGATATGTGATATATATGAAGTATTATTCAACCATAAAAGGGGATGAAATCTTGCCATTTGCAACAACATGGATGGATCTAAAGAGTATAATTCTAACCAAAATAAACTAGTCAGAGAAAGACAAACACCATATGATTTCAACTCATATGTGGAATTTAAGAAACAAAACAAATAAATGAAAAAAAAAGAGGAACAAACTGAAATAACATGCTCTTAACTATAGAAAATAAGCATATTGTTACCAGAGGGAAGGTTCTTGGGGAATAGGTGAAATGGGTGAAGGGGATTAAGAGTACACTTATCTGGATGAACACTGAGTGATATTTGGAACTGTTGAATCACTATAATTGTACATCTGAAACTATTATAACACTGTATGTTAACTACACTTAACATACTTAAAAGTAAACAAAAGTTTTTAAAAGGAGGGTATTATATAATCATAAATAATAAATTTTCCAAAAAAAAATACAAACCTTTAATGTGTATGTGCCTAAAACTGAATGTCAAACTACATGAGGCAAGAACTGATAGATATTTAAAGAGAAATTTAATGAATCTACTTTCACAATGTATACATATATCAGGTCACCATGATATGCACTTTGAATATGCTATGATTTTATGCATCCGTTATGCCTCAATAAAGCAGAAGTTAAAAAAAAAGAAATGGATAGATCCAGCAGGAAGAAAAATCATGAGTGTAGTAAAATGTAACACCATCAATCAACTGGATATAATCGGCATCTATAGATCTCTTCTTTTAACAGCAGCAGAATACATATTCTTCTCAAGCTCACATGGAACATTCATGAAGATAGACCATGTTTTAGGCCTTAAAACACTTGGACATAAATTTAAAAGAACAGAAATCATGCAATGTCTGCTCTCAGACCAAATTTTAATTATATTAGAAATAAATAACAGAAAGATGATGGGAAAATTACCAAATATATTAAACAATATATTTCTACATAATAAATGGATGAGAGAAGAAATCTCAAGAGAAATTTTTAAACATTTTGAATTAAATGAAAATGAAAACACAGCTTATCCAAATCTGTAGAATACAGTGAAAACAGTGCTTAGTGAGAAATTTATAGCATTGAATGCATATATCAGAAAAGAAGAAAATAAGTTAATAATTAAGTTTCTACCTTGGAAACTAGAAAAAGAAGGTCAAAATAAACCTATAATTAAGCAGAAGAAATGAAATAGTGGGAATAGGGCAGCAATCAATGAATTAGAAATGAGAAATCAGAGAAAATCCATAAAAAACAAATATCTTTGAAAAGGCCAGTAAAATTGATAAGCCTCTATCCATGTTTAATGAGAGAGAGTACAAAAATTACTATTATCAGAAATGAAAAAGGACACATCACTACAGATCCCATGGGCTTTAAAAGGATAATAAAAAATTACTTTGAAAAACTCTCTGCTCATAAATTTGAAAACCTCAGTAAAAGGCTAATTTCTCAAAAGATGCTATTTGTCAAATCTCATACAAGAAGAAATAAACCATCTATGTTGGCATGGATCTGTTGAAGAAATTGATTCAATAAGCAGCAGACCCAGAGATTCACTGGTGAATTCTACAAAACACTTAAGAATTTGCTCATTCTCTACAATCTCCTTCAGAGGATAGAGACAAAGGAAATACATCTGAACTCATTCTTTGAGGCCAGCATTACTCTAATACCAAAATCAGACAAATGTATCACAAGAAAAAAAGTATATACCAATATCTCTCATGAACATATATGTAAAATCCTGACCAAAATATTAGTATATTGAATCCAATAATGCTTAAAAAAGAATTATACGCCACGACCAACTTGGATCTTTTCACAGACATGCAAGGCTAGTTGTACATTCAAAAATCAATTAATTTAATCAATCATATCACCAGGCTAACTAAAATCACATGATCATATTAATAGATGTAGAAAAAGCATTGACAAGATCTATCACTTATTTATACTAAAAACTCTCAGTAAACAAGGAATCAAAAAGAGCTTTTTTCGCTTGATAGGGCTATCTACAAAAAACCTACTACTAGGAGGAGGGGCAAGATGGCAGAAGAGTAGGGTCCCCAAGTCACCTGTCCCCACCAAATTACCTAGAAAACCTTCAAATCATCCTGAAAATCTACGAATTCGGCCTGAGATTTAAAGAGAGACCAGCTGGAAGGCTACGGTGAGAAGAGTTCGCGCTTCTATCAAGGTAGGAAGACGGGAAAAAAGAAATAAAGAAACAAAAGGCCTCCAAGGGGGAGGGGCCCTGCGAGGAGCCGGGCTGAGGCCGGGCGAGTGTCCCCAGGACAGGAGAGCCCCGTCCCGGAGGAGCAGGAGCTGCACCAACCTTCCCGGGCGGAAAGGGGCCCGCAGGGAGTTAGAGCAGGACCCAGGAGGGCGGGGATGCCCTCGGGCTCCCTGGGACACTAACAGGGACCTGCCCCCTGGAGAGTGCACCCAGCTCCCTAAGGGCTGCAGCGTGCACGGCGGGACCCGGAGCAGCTCGGAGGGGCTCAGGCGGCGGCTCCGGGGAGGGGGCTGCGGGGCGGGAGCGCGAATCCAACAGCGCAGGCTCCGGAGCACAGGGCGCCGGGACACAGCCCAGGATCCGGCCTCCCCCCCGGCAGGCAGAGGCCGGGAAGGCCCAGGACCGCAAGGATCAGTGGCCCCGCCCCGGAGCATCCAGGCCCTGCAGACGGAGAGCCCCGGAGTTACTGCGGGAGCTGACTCCAGGGCTCCAGAGGTGGCCGCCGCCACTGGGGTTGTTCCTCCTGGGGCCTCACGGGGTAAACAACCCCCACTGAGCCCTGCACCAGGCAGGGGGCAGAGCAGCTACCCCAAGTGCTAACACCTGAAAATCAGCACAACAGGCCCCTCCCCCAGAAGACCAGCTAGACGGACCAGTTCCAGGGGAAGTCAAGGGACTTAAAGTATACAGAATCAGAGGATACTCCCTCATGTTTTTTTGTTTGTTTGTTTGTTTGTTTGTTTTTGCTTTTTGATTTCTGATTGCTTCCCCCACCCTGTTTTTCCTTTCTTTTTCCTTTCTTTCATTTTCTTCTCTTTTTTTCTTCCTTTTTTCTTTTTTCTTTTTCTCTTTTCTTTCCTTCTCTCTCTCTCTTTTTCTCCTTTTCCCAATACAACTTGTTTTTGGCCACTCTGCACTGAGCAAAATGACTAGAAGGAAAACCTCACCTCAAAAGAAAGAAACAGAAACAGTCCTCTCTGCCACAGAGTCACAAAATCTGGATCACAATTCAATGTCAGAAAGCCAATTCAGAAGCACTATTATACAGCTACTGGGGGCTCTAGAAAAAAGCATAAAGGACTCAAGAGACTTCATGACTGCAGAATTTAGATCCAATCAGGCAGAAATTAAAAATCAATTGAATGAGATGCAATCCAAACTAGAAGTCCTAACGACAAGGGTTAACGAGGTGGAAGAACGAGTGAGTGACATAGAAGACAAGTTGATGGCAAAGAGGGAAACTGAGGAAAAAAGAGACAGACAATTAAAAGATAGATTAAGGGAAATAAACGACAGCCTGAGGAAGAAAAACCTACGTTTAATTGGGGTTCCTGAGGGTGCCAAAAGGGCCAGAGGGCCAGAATATGTATTTGAACAAATCATAGCTGAAAACTTTTCTAATCTGGGAAGGGAAACAGGCATTCAGATCCAGGAAATAGAGAGATCCCCCCCCCCAAAAAAATCAATAAAAACCGTTCAACACCTCGACATTTAATAGTGAAGCTAGCAAATTCCAAAGATAAAGAGAAGATCCTTAAAGCAGCAAGAGACAAGAAATCCCTGACTTTTATGGGGAGGATTATCAGGGTAACAGCAGACCTCTCCACAGAGACCTGGCAGACCAGAAAGGGCTGGCAGGATATATTCAGGGTCCTAAATGAGAAGAACATGCAACCAAGAATACTTTATCCAGCAAGGCTCTTATTCAAAATGGAAGGAGAGATATGAGCTTCCAAGACAGGCAGGAACTGAAAGAATATGTGACCTCCAGACAAGCTCTGCAAGAAATTTTAAGGGGGACTCTTAAAATTCCCCTTTAAGAAGAAGTTCAATGGTACAATCCACAAAAACAAGGACTGAATAGATATCATGATGACACTAAACTCATATCTGTCAATAGTAACTCTGAACGTGAACGGGCTTAGACCCCATCAAAAGGCGCAGGGTTTCAGACTGGATAAAAAAGCAGGACCCATCTATTTGCTGTCTACAAGAGACTCACTTTAGACAGAAGGACACCTACAACCTGAAAATAAAAGGTTGGAGAACCATTTACCATTCAAATGGTCCTCAAAAGAAAGCAGGGGTTGCCATCCTTATATCAGATAAACTAAAATTTACCCCGAAGTCTGTAGTGAGAGATGAAGAGGGATACTATCTCATACTTAAAGGATCTATCCAACAAGAGGACTTAACAATCCTCAATATATATGCCCCAAATGTGGGAGCTGCCAAATATTTACCAAGTGAAGAAATACTTAGATAATAATACACTTATACTTGGTGACTTCAATCTAGCTCTTTCTACCCTCCATAGGTCTTCTAAGCACAACATCTCCAAAGAAACGAGAGTTTTAAATGATACACTGGACCAGATGGATTTCACAGATATCTACAGAACTTTACATCCAAACCCAACTGAATACACATTCTTCTCAAGTGAACACGGAACTTTCTCCAGAATAGACCACATACTGGGTCACAAATCGGGTCTGAACCGATACCAAAAGATTGGGATCATCCCCTGCATATTCTCAGACCATAATGCCTTGAAATTAGAACTAAATCACAAGAAGTTTGGAAGGACCTCAAACATGTGGAGATTAAGGACCATTCTGCTAAAAGATGAAAGGGTCAACTAGGAAATTAAGGAAGAATTAAAAAGATTCATGGAAACTAATGAGAATGAAGATACAACCATTCAAAATCTTTGGGACGCAGCAAAAGCAGTCCTAAGGGGGAAATACATCGCAATACAAGCATCCATTCAAAAACTGGAAAGATCTCAAATACAAAAGCTCACCTTACACATAAAGGAGCTAGAGAAAAAACAGCAGATAGATCCTACACCCAGCAGAAGAAGACAGTTAATTAAAATTCGAGCAGAACTCAATGAAATCGAGACCAGAAGAACTGTGGAACAGATCAACAGAACCAGGAGTTGGTTCTTTGAAAGAATTAATAAGATAGATAAACCATTAGCCAGCCATATTAAAAAGAAGAGAGAGAAGACTCAAATTAATAAAATCATGAACAAGAAAGGAGAAATCACTACCAACACCAAGGAAATACAAACGATTTTAAAAACATATTGTGAACAGCTATACGACACTAAATTAGGCAATCCAGAAAAAAATGGACGCATTCCTGGAAAGCCACAAACTACCAAAACTGGAACAGGAAGAAATAGAAAACCTGAACAGACCAATAACCAGGGAAGAAATTGAAGCAGTCATCAAAAACCTCCCAAGACACAAAAGTCCAGGGCCAGATGGCTTCCCAGGGGAATTCTATCAAACGTTTAAAGAAGAAATCATACCTATTCTACTAAAGCTGTTTGGAAAGATAGAAAGAGATGGAGTACTTCCAAATTCGTTCTATGAGGCCAGCATCACCTTAATTCCAAAACCAGACAAAGACCCCACCAAAAAGGAGAATTACAGACCAATATCCCTGATGAACATGGATGCAAGAATTCTCAGCAAGATACTAGCCAATCGGATCCAACAATCCATTAAGAAAATTATTCACCATGACCAAGTAGGATTTATCCCTGGGACACAAGGCTGGTTCAACACTGGTAAAACAATCAATGTGATTCATCATATCAGCAAGAGAAAAACCAAGAACCATATGATCCTCTCATAAGATGCAGAGAAAGCAGTTGACAAAATACAGCATCCATTCCTGATCAAAACTTTTCAGAGTGTTGGGATAGAGGGAACATTCCTCGACATCTTAAAAGCCATCTATGAAAAGCCCACAGCAAATATCATTCTCAATGGGGAAGCACTGGGAGCCTTTCCCCTAAGATCAGGAACAAGACAGGGATGTCCACTCTCACCACTGCTATTCAACATAGTACTGGAAGTCCTCGCCTCAGCAATCAGACAACAAAAAGACATTAAAGGCATTCAAATTGGCAAAGAAGAAGTCAAACTCTCCCTCTTCGCCGATGACATGATACTCTACATAGAAAACCCAAAAGCCTCCACCCCAAGATTGCTAGAACTTATAGAGCAATTTGGCCGTGTGGCAGGATACAAAATCAATGCCCAGAAATCAATGGCATTTCTATACACTAACAATGAGACTGAAGAAAGAGAAATTAAGGAGTCAATCCCATTTACAATTGCACCCAAAAGCATAAGATAACCAAAGAGGTAAAGGATCTATACCCTAAAAACTATAGAACACTTCTGAAAGAAATTGAGGAAGACACAAAGAGATGGAAAAATATTCCATGCTCATGGATTGGCAGAATTAATATTGTGAAAATGTCAATGTTACCCAGGGCAATTTACACGTTTAATGCAATCCCTATCAAAATACCATGGACTTTCTTCAGAGAGTTAGAACAAATTATTTTAAGATTTGTGTGGAATCAGAAAAGACCCGGGATAGCCAGGGGAATTTTAAAAAAAGAAAACCATAGCTGAGGGCATCACAATGCCAGATTTCAGGTTGTACTACAAAGCTGTGGTCATCAAGACAGTGTGGAACTGGCACAAAAACAGACACATAGATCAATGGAACAGAATAGAGAACCCAGAAGTAGACCCTGAACTTTATGGTCAACTAATATTCGATAAAGGAGGAAAGACTATCCATTGGAAGAAAGACAGTCTCTTCAATAAATGGTGCTGGGAAAATTGGACATCCACATGCAGAAGAATGAAACTAGACCACTCTCTTTCACCATACACAAAGATAAACTCAAAATGGATGAAAGATCTAAATGTGAGACAAGATTCCATCAAAATCCTAGAGGAGAACACAGGCAACACCCTTTTTGAACTCAGCCACAGTAACTTCTTGCAAGATACATCCACGAAGACAAAAGAAACAAAAGCAAAAATGAACTATTGGGACTTCATCAAGATAAGAAGCTTTTGCACAGCGAAGGATACAGTCAACAAAACTAAAAGACAACCTACAGAATGGGAGAAGATATTTGCAAATGACGTATCAGATATAGGGCTAGTTTCCAAGATCTATAAAGAACTTATTAAACTCAACACCAAAGAAACAAACAATCCAATCATGAAATGGGCAAAAGACATGAAGAGAAATCTCACAGAGGAAGACATGGACATGGCCAACATGCACATGAGAAAATGCTCCGCATCACTTGCCATCAGGGAAATACAAATCAAAACCACAATGAGATACCACCTCACACCAGTGAGAATGGGGAACATTAACAAAGCTGGAAACCACAAATGTTGGAGAGGATGCGGAGAAAAGGGAACCTTCTTACACTGTTGGTGGGAATGTGAACTGGTGCAGCCACTCTGGAAAACTGTGTGGAGGTTCCTCAAAGAGTTAAAAATAGACCTGCCCTACGACCCAGCAATTGCACTGTTGGGGATTTACCCCAAAGATTCAGATGCAATGAAACGCCGGGACACCTGCACCCCGATGTTTATAGCAGCAATGTCCACAATAGCCAAACTGTGGAAGGAGTCTCGGTGTCCATCGAAAGATGAATGGATAAAGAAGATGTGGTTTATGTATACAATGGAATATTACTCAGACATTAGAAATGACAAATACCCACCATTTTTTTCGATGTGGATGGAACTGGAAGGTATTATGCTGAGTGAAGTAAGTCAGTTGGAGAAGGACAAACATTGTATGTTCTCATTCATTTGGGGAATATAAATAATAGTGAAAGGGAATAGGAGGGAAGGGAGAAGAAATGGGTAGGAAATATCAGGAAGGGAGACAGAACATAAAGACTCCTAACTCTGGGAAACGAACTAGGGATGATGGAAAGGTAGGAGGGCGGGGAGGGGGGTGAATGGGTGACGAGAACTGAGGGGGGTACTTGACGGGATGAGCACTGGGTGTTATTCTGTATGTTAGCAAATTGAACACCAATAACAAATAAATTTATTATTAAAAAAAAAACTACTACTAAATCACATTTAAGATGAGAAACTAGAAGTTTCCCACTAAGATCAAGGACAAAGCAAGGATATTTCTTCTCACCACTTCTTTTTGACATTGTACTGGAAATCCTTGCTAATGCAAAAGACTCTAGAGGGAAATGAAAGATTTACTAATTGTGAAGGACAAATAAAACTGTCTTTGCTCACAGGTGACACAATCATCTGTGTAGATCTGAATCAACAAAAACAGTCATCCCAATAATGATTATAGCAAGGTTTCAGGAATCAAGGTTAACATACAACATTAAATCACTTTTTTATACACCAGAAATGAAATGAACAAGTGGAACCTAAAATTACAACAGAATATCAAACAACAAATGATAATAGGTATTGACATAACAAAACGTGTATAAGATCTGTATGAGGAAAATAAGAAAGCCCTGATCAACAATCATTGGAGAACTAAATAAGTGGGGAAGTATTCTAGTATTCTGTGTTCATACATAGGAAGACTCAATATTATCAAGATATCATTTTTTCCCAACTTGATTTATAGGTATAATGAAATCCCAATCAAAATCCCAGGAAGTTACTTTGTAGACATCAGCAAACCAATTCAGAAGTTTATATAAACAGACAAAAGAGACCAGAATAGCCAGTATTAAAGGAGCAGAACAAAGTTGGAGAAGTGACACTACCTTCAAGACTTAAAGACTTACTTCAAAATCCCCATAATCAAGACGGTATGGTATTGATGAAAGAATATATATATATATATATATATATATATATATATATATATGGAGAGAACTCAGAAATGGACCCACATAGATATATAGTTAACCGATCCCTGACAAAGGAGTCTTTTCAACAAATAACTCTGGAACAACTGGGTATTAGCATGCAAAAAAGAAGAAAGAAAGAAAAAATCTAGACATAGGCCCTCTACTGTTCACAAAGTTAAAATGGATCATGGACCTAAATATAAAATGCATAACTATCAAACTACTAGAAGATAACAGAAGAAAACCTAGATGACATTGGATGTGGTAAAGATTTTTTAGAGACACCATCACTATCATGATCCACAAAAGAACTAATTGATATGCTGAAGTTCATTTTAGTATCATACAGAGTGTTTTGACTGCCCTAAAAATTCTCTGTGCTCCATCTCTTCATTCCTACTACCAACCCTATCCCCTACCCTCACTCCTGGCCACTATATATTTGTCCAAACGTACAGAATGTACACCACCAAGAGTGAACTCTATTGTAAATTATGGACTTTGAGTCACTATTATGGGCCAATGTTAGATTCATCAGTTGCGACAAATGTACCATTTTGGGGCAAGATGTTTATAATGAGGAGGTTATGCATGTGTGGGGCAAGGTACATTGGAAATCTCTGTAACTTTTCTGTTTTGCTCAATTTTGCCTAAAACTGCCCTAAAAAAGTGTCTTTAGAAAAAGAAGATGTGGTCAGTTGTTTTGAATGGTATTGAAAAAATTGAATAAATGAAAAGAGGGTAGAGACTATTGAAGTTAGAAAGCTCTATGTAATTCTTAACTTTAACAAAAGTAGTTCTAATGGGCATTTGGGAGACAATTTCAAATGATGTGAGGTGAAGGGGAAAAAATATTAAGGAATTGCTAATTGTCTGCAAAAACACTCTTGAACATCTTTGCTGCAATGGTGAGTACCAAAACGATGTAAAACTTAAAGGATGACATGGTTAATTTTCAATAAGTATGTGGATATGTGAGTAAATGAATAAAGGAGGTTATCAACATAATAAAAATATTTCTGAAATTATTGAAATTGCTAGTTGCATACAAATGTTAGCTAAAACAGTGTATGTTTTATGAACAGTGTATGTTCATAATGTTGCACCTTTACATCACCGAAAGATAAAAATGTATGGCTTTTTGACTGTTGTTTGCCTTTTTAAAAATATAATGAGATTTTCTTAATTAGAATGCTGTCAGCGTTCAGAATCCTGTCTTGGCAGCATGACACTTCTTTCCTCTCACATTTCCTCTGCCTTTCAAATAAGCATATCCTATACAGATAGGCTTCAATAACAAGAGTTTTAGTTACCTGCCTTTTAAAAAATCTAAACAAAATGTCTAGCATCACATTTCAGTATAACCTCACTGTGAGAAATTTAGTTCAGAGGAATCATCGCTACCTTTAAGTCTCACCAAGTAAGAAGGAAAACAATCTAAAAAGAGCTACATATGCTTTTGTGTCTTTTTTTCTTTTTTTTTTTTAATTTAAATTCAATTTGTCAACATGTAGTATAAAACCCAGTGCTCATCCCATCAAGTGCTTTTGTGTCTTTTTTAGAAAAAGGAGGTGCCTATTTTAAATGAAACAGAAGAACAATTCCTGCATTGTCTAGCTCACAGTAGAGTGGGTCACACAGAAATATATAAAATATATAAAAATATATATAAATATACTTTTACATATATAAATATACTTTTAAATATTAATTTTATAATTAATTTTACATATATATATATAAATATATTTTATTACTGACTTCCCCCAAGTAGCACATTCTCCACTTCAACTTCTTTCTAGGGTTTGGAAAAAGTGCATTTCTAAATATCTCAGGACCAAAAGTCACCTTCTGACTATCCTGAATTGTTCTTTTTTGTATCTTGCCTTAGATTCTGAGCAAGAAGCCATGAAGGCCAGAGAGAAATGAGAATATACTCTGGGGACTTACTTTACTGCCAGGGCCTCCAAATCAAGCTGCACAGTTTGTATGCTGCGCCGAGAAGTCTGTCTCTGGGAGTAAGAGGCTGAGATCCTGTTTACACTTTCCTCTTTAATGGCCTGTATCACCTGAAGCAAGGGGCATCTTTTTCTAATTTGGTCACACACAGAAGGCTTCTATTTATAACTCACACAAAGATGCTGTGTAGACTAGTGTTGGCTCTGATATCCACTCCTCAGGAAAAAGTCCAGACAACACAAATATATAGCATCTGTGTGCAGAGTTGTCTGTTTTTTTTTTTTTTTTCATTCCCCCACAGACTACTTCTCTTTTATTTTTTGTTTTTGTTTTAATTTTATTTATTTTTTTTACTACTCATTACACAATCCAAGAATTAACACATTGGTTGGCATCCTTCCACATGCGCTTTTCTAGGAATCTTGTTTATATTTTCTTTTTAAATATTATACACAGCCCTTCGATGTAAGTATAGTTCCTTTCAATTTAAAGCCAAGGAAATTGAAATTCAGAGAGTTTAATTAAATGGCCAAACTACCTAGTAAACAGCGGAAACAGCTTTTAGGTTCATGATTCTGACATGAGAGCCTATTTTCTTCACTATATGTATTTTAACAGTTATGTGGTCAATTTTCTTACCAACATGTCTCTTATTGGTTCACTACTTATGGTAGCCACCCTAAAATATGCAAACAATGTCCCTGAAGCATCACAGTAATAGTGTGGAGCAAAGGACAGAGAGTAATACCTCGGTTCCACAGATGACAACATTGAAGTTCAAGACTAACTTGCCCTTGGCCACAGCCTCTAATTTATAAAAGTAGAGTAAGACCACATCTTCAGATTCCTTTTTTCTTGCTCTGTCCCTTAGAGTACACATACCCTGTTGAACTTATTTTTTTTATTTTTTTAACATATTTTATTTTTATATCAAAGTCAAAAGGCCTTTGTTATTTTTATTCCTAGCCAAGACAGTGTTACTTGAACCAGATTTATCCTCCTGCTTGAAACAATTTAAAAACTAGACCAGAGTAGCCCAGGTGGCTCAGCGGTTTAGCGCTGCCTTCAGCCCAGGGCTTGATCCTGGAGACCAGGGATCAAGTCCCATGTCAGCCTCTCTGCTTGGAGCCTGCTTCTCCCTCTCCCTGTGTCTCTGCTCTTCTCTCTCTCTCTCTCTCTCTCTCTCTGTCTCTCTCTGTCTCTCATGAATAAATAAATAAAGTCTTAAAAAAAAAAAACTAGACCAAATATGTATTAATAATGATTTTCAAGACAGCAGGCTACAAATGACAATGAACCCCTAAAGAAGGGATACAGATAATATGAGTCCTTCAATTTACTGTGCTTACTGTCTTGAGAGAGTTCTACACTGCTGCCCAAGGATAGGGAACCCAGAGTTTGGCAGTCTCCTTACATTGGGGAGATGGAATAGGGAGTCTGGAAGGCCAAGGTGGCTGGAATTTGCAGGGTACACTGGGAATTTCCTCCGGCTTCCAACCGAGTACTGATCAGCACATGATTTTGAGGAAGCTGTGCCAGGCTGGGAAAGAACGAACAGAAAAAGAACAGAAGTCATCTCTAAAATTTACGCAGGGTCAAAAATAGTTATTTTTACCACGAGCCAGATGGAAAAACCTCACAATGCTGCGAGTATTGGACAGAATTCTGAGAAGGGTTTTGCCTCAGTGGGAATGTGAGCAATGAAGATGTGGAGGATGAAGGAGAAATTAACCCAGGGCCAAATTCATATACTATACATATAAATGTATACATATAAATGTATAAATTATATACATATAAAAGCATATACTAGGAACTGAACAGATAAAAATGCTTACAATTAACGTAACCACTACCCAGAACAAAGCACAATAATAGTTATAAAGATACAAATATATCCAGCACAAAGCAAATAAAAAAAATCACCAGGTGTTCAAAGGAACAGGAAAAATGTCTCATCATGAGGATAACAATTAATCAATCAAAACAGTGCCCAGAAGGGCACAGATAATAGAATTAGTAGACAAGGGTATTAAAACAGTTACCACCCTATTCTGTACATTCAAGGAATCAAAATATATATTGCTCACATAAGATGTCTAAAAAACACAAATCAAATTTCTCCAGATGAAAAGTACATGGTCTGACATGAAAAATGCGGGATGGATTAAAGGCAGATTAGACACTGAAGAAGAAAATAGCTAACTTGAAAACATGCCAATGGCAACTATCCAAAGGAAAACACAGGGAGAAAAGAAAAATGAACAAAGTACCAGTAATCTCTGAGACAGCTTAAAGTGGCTTAATATAAGGACAAGACCAAAAAAAAAAAAAAAGAAGAAGAAGACAATAAATTACCTGCTGGTGGATGCACACACAACAAATTAGACATATTTAGAGTATACAATTTGAAGTATGCATATAGGTGCACACATATATATCTACGATATCATCATCACAATCACAGTAATGATATCTCCCAAAGTTCTCTTGTTGCCACTTTGTCATCCCTCTAATTCCTCCACTCTCTCCAGTCTACCAACAATACCCAGGCAAACGCAGAGCTGCTTTCTGTCACAATAGATAAATGTTTATCTTCTAGAAATGTGTACCAATGGAATAATACAATTTGCACTATATATTTTGTCTGGTTTCTTTGGCAAATACCCCTTTTTGGAGATTCATCCATCTTATTGCCTGTGTCAGTAGTTCACTACTTTTTATCGCCCATTGTGTATACACTGCCGTTTGCTTATCCAATTACTTTTGGCTATTGTGAATAATGCTGCTCTGAATGGTTGTGCACCAGGCTTTGTGTAGCTGCTTTGCTATCATTTTCTTGTGTAAATACTTAAGAGCTGAACAGCCGGATCTTGGGATAGTTGCTTGTTTAACTTTTAAACTGCCCGACTATCTTCCAAAGTGACTGTACCATTTTACATTCCCCCCGACATTTTGTGAGAGTTCAAGGTAACCCTATCTCCCCCAACATTTTATTTTCTAAGCTATTTTTTTTAACAATTCTCAAAAGTATTGTGGTATCTCAATGCAGTTTCAATCTGAATTTCTTTAATGACTTCTGATGTTGAGTATATTTTCATGTATTTATTGACAATTCATATGTTTACTTTGGTAAAGTGTCTTTCAAAGTTTTGCTCATTTTTTCAAATGGGCTGTTGAATTTTAAGAGTTCTATATAGACTCTGGGTAAATTCCTTTATTAGATGTATGTTTTTCAGTATTTCATGTGGCTTATCTTCTTAGGCTGTGGCTTATCTTCTAATTCACAAAGACGTTCAAAAAGTAAAAGCTTTTAATTTTGAGGAAATCAAACTTATATTAATAATTTATTTTTCATTGATTTTGCACTTGATGTTCTATGAAGTCTTTGCCCAATCCAAAGTTAGGAAGTTTCTCACCTAAGATTTCTCCTAAATATTTTATAGTTTTAGGTTATATAATCCGTTTTGAGTTAATTTTTGCCGGTGGGTTAAACACGGATTGAAGCTCATTTTTACATGTGGATATCTAATTGTTCCATTTGTTAGAACCATTTGTTGAAAGGACCATTTGTTGAAAGGACTATCCTTTCTCCACAGAATTATCTGCTTATCTTTCTTGAAAATAAATTGTACGTGTATATGTGAGTCTATTTCTAAACTCTATTCTGCTTCATTGATCTATTTGTCTATCTTTGTGGCCAATGTCACACTATGTTGATTGTGGTAGCTTTGTAACAAGTCTTAGAATTGAGGAGTGTCATTCTCTATTTTTTTTTTCTTTTTAGTTATTTTGGCTATTCTAGGTCCTTTGTGTGTCCACAGAGTTTATGAATGAGTTTGTCATTTTCTATACACACATACACACACACAGAGTTCGGTTGAGTTTTATTAAGAATTGTCTGACTTATAGACCAGTTTTCGGAGAATGACATTTTAAAGAGATTGTCTTCTCACTGTGAACATGAGGAATCTCTCAATTTCTCAAGTTCTTTAATTTCTCTTAGCTGTATTGCATAGCTTTTATTTATAAGCCTTATGGATCTTTGATCTGATTATTCCTAAATATTTCATATATCAGTGTAACTGTATATCATATTGATTGCTAATTTCAATTTCCAATTGTATAAAATAAACCAATTTTAAATTGCTCTTATATCATGAAAACTTGCTAAACTCACTTGGTAGTTTTAGAGGTTATTTTGTTGATTCCATCAGATTTCTACAGATCATTTCTTTTTTTTTTTTTTTAAGATTTTATTTGTTTATTCATGTGAGACACAGAGAGAGAGAAAGAGACGGGCAGAGGGAGGAGCAGGCTCGATCCAGGGAGCCCAATGTGGAACTTGATCCCAGGATTCCGGGATCACACCCTGAGCCGAAGGCAGATGCTCAACCTCTGAGCTACCCAGGTGTCCCAATTTCATTTATGAGTAAATACAATTTCTCTTTTTCCTGTCCAAACTGGGTGCTTTTTGTTTCTCTTTCTTACATGTCTGTACTGGGTTTAACATCCAAGTAATATGTTCGATAGAGGTTCTGAGAACAGACATCCTTGACTTCTTGCTGATACTAGGCTAAATCATTCAGTTTTCACTATTTTTTAAACTATTTATTTATTTATTTATTTATTTATTTATGAGAGACACAGAGAGAGAAACAGAGACACAGGCAGAGGGAAGGCAGGGTCCATGCAAGGAGCCCGTTGTGGGACTCTATCCTCGGACTCCAAGATCACACCCTGAGCCAAAGGCAAATACTCAACCGCTGACCATCAAAGTGTCCCAGTTTTTCACCATTAAATATGATATGGCTATAGGATTTTCATGAATACTTTTTTTTTGGCTTAACTAGATAGAGTTATTTCTGTTACCTACAGTGGAATCTTGACTGATGTAGATATTATTTAAAGAAAACAGGAATAAGGGGCAGCTGGGTAGCCCAGTGGGTTAAGCATCTGACTTTTGGTTTCCACTCAGGTGGTGATCTTAGGGCCCTGAGACCAAGGTTGTCATATTGAGCCCTGTGTAGGCTCCACTCTTCGCTCAGAGTGGAACTCTCTCCTTGGAACTCTCCCTCTGTCCCTCCCTGCCCTCCCCACACTTGTGTGCATGTGCTTACTCTCTCTCTCTCTCTAAAATAAATAAATCTTAAAAAAAGCAGGTATATATTTTTATGTGAAAAATTACTTTCTTCAAAGGCCCTGTCTTTTAATACAGTCACCTTGGGGGGGTCAGGGCTTCACTATAAATTTGAGGAGGGAGGGACAATTTAGTTCATAATAATCATATTGTTAAATTCTAGCTACATGCCTCAATTATTGTTCATTAAAACTTGGCTGACTAACTCATATATACCAAAATTTTAAAATATGTTTATATAAAATAATTTTATAGCACTATAACAGTATATTGCTATGAAATCTGTTTTGATCTTAGCAAATATCCTAAAGAAAATAACCCTGAGTTTTATGCCATAGAAGTAATAAAAGTGTCAATGATATAGACTATGCAATTAAACAGATCAGAATTTCATTCTGGTTTTACCTTTTAAAAGCTCAAGCTCTGATATCAGAAAGAATGAACCTTGAATCTTGGCTTACTATTTAGTAGCTCTAGGTCTTGTTCAAGTTGCTTTAACTCATTCACCTTAATTATCTTCAAATGTAAGACAAGAAAAGAGCTTGTGAAAATTAAGTCAATGTGAATGTCACCACTTTATGAAGTGTTCCTGGAACATAGTTAATCTCAGACACATTCTTATTTTACTATAAATTCTTCTCTTTTTTTTTCTGTGTTATGTGGAAAATACTGTCTACACGTGTTGGATTATTGTCTGTTGCCAGATTAACATCAGCATAGTCACATCTAACAGAAGCCAGGGATTGCTTTTCTTAGAATTTTCATTGCTGTATGATTCCAAGCTAGAGTTTACCAAGGAGAAATCATTTGAGATTGAGAAATAGATATGGGTCAAACACAGTGGCTATATTCTGTAGGGTGATCTGAATTTAGCAGTGCCTGACATGGACACACTCAACAAATGTTAATTTATTATATCTTTCTAAACTATATTTCATAAGTGTGTAGCTATATATTAACTATGTATTACATAAATATATATTAAATTTTGTAATTATTATTATTTTTTTAAATTTTTTATTTATTTATGATAGTCACACAGAGAGAGAGAGAGAGGCAGAGACACAGGCAGAGGGAGAAGCAGGCTCCATGCACCAGGAGCCCGACGTGGGATTCGATCCCAGGTCTCCAGGATCGTGTCCTGGGCCAAAGGCAGGCGCCAAACCACTGTGCCACCCAGGGATCCCCAAATTCTGTAATTATTATATATCATAGTTTCTGTTGTTATTCCCATTTTATGGACTGGCTACCTGATTTCGATAACTTGCCCAAGAGCGCACAGAGAAAAAATATATATATATAAGAACTGGCATTTAAACCCAGATCTGGCTGGTTCTAAGCCTCCTATACTTTTCAAAAATCCATTTTGCCTACACAGATAAAACCTAATGAAAGACTCATGCTTCACAGCATATGATTTCTACTTCAGATGTCACTTACATGTCAGTTTCTGATTACTATACTCTTAAGAAACAATAAAGAAAAAAAGTGCAGTCATGAGCTAGATAAGCCCACATAAAAATAAAATTTTAATGTGTAGGGGAAAAAGTCTTATGTTGATAGCAATTAGCTTCTAAATGCCTAATGTGACAAATTTTGTCAGATTGTAGATATTTGGGCATTTGTTCTGGCTCTGAAATTTTGTACCTGTATATGAGGTTTTCTCCAAATTTAGAGATATTTAATTAAGGTGATAAGAGCTGCTATATTTACACTCCAAAATATCAGAAGTTCAACACAACTGAAGTTTATTTTTCAATCATGTATGTCCAAACAGGTAGATCTGATAGATGGACAGTCCTCTTTGAAGCTGTGATGTATAGACATTGCTACCTTCCACCGTGCACTGTTTCAATATTTAAAATGCTACCTTCTCCTCTGCACAAAGACAGGAGAGTGAGAAAAAAATCCCAAGGATCAGCTGTAGGAAGGTTTTAAGGAACTGGCCTGAAGGTGATGTGTATTATTTCTGCTGTACATCAGCTACAGTGTCACACCTACCTGCTAAGGATGCTGGAAATGTAATACGGCTGTGTGTACAGAAAAGCAGAAACAGGATTGAAGATTGGAAAGGAGATAACTACAAGGGGTAATGTCGTATTACTGGAATAAAAAATGTTCCAAATCTAGAAACTTGGAAGGCAATGATAGCTTGAAAATATAAAATAGATATCTAGAGGACCTAGGTTGGTTCCTGAATTTTAAGTAAGATTAAAGATACAAAAAGAGTAAAGTTCACTGAAAGTTTATAGGAATGTTACTAGAAGTGATGTTCCTTTTTACACTGATAAAGTAATTATAATAATAATATTTAAAAAACAATGGCAGATATCAGGACATTTTCTATACATGAATTCTCACTTAATTCTGTCAGTGACTCATGGGATAGGTTCTAAAGACCTTAGCGTCCAAAGAAACTGAGACTCACATAAATTATTTCATGGAAGTTGAGCAACAACAGGGTGGACACAGGTTTGAACTCACATATTCAGACTCCATTGTCATGCCCAATGCTATAGATAATCCCTTTTATAGCTCAGCATTCTTTTTTTTTTTTTTTTAAAGATTTTATTTATTCATGAGAGACACAAAAGAGGCAGAGACCCAGGCAGAGGGAGAAGCAGGCTCCATGCAGGGAGCCTGATGTGGGACTCCATCCCGGGTCTCCAGGATCAGGCCTTGGGCTGAAGGCGGCACTAAACTGCTGAGCCACCCAGGCATCCCATAGCTCAGCATTCCAAAAAAAAAAAAAAATCAAGCATTTTTACCTCATCTAATGTTTTCAAATATCACGGCTGATAAAATCAGAATAGTGTATTTCCTTTTAGAATTACATATTGAAAACAAGAAGCCTTCTTTGTTTTTAATATAATAGCTTGAAGAGGTAGAGCATAGAAATAGGTGCTCTCCCAGCTTCCTGTTAATCTCATGTGTATGTAATTTCAAAATGTACTTTAAAAAGTGTGAAGTAGCCGCATGTGACCATATTATTTAGCAGGAAACCAGGGTTTCCAAGAAAATCTTTCAACAAAATGCTGAGGCTGAAGGTATGAAACAGGAGGAGTGATGCACACCTGATGCGAAATTATTCTTTCTCGTTATCTGGTAACTCAAAAAGTTGTTAGCTGAAGAGCTCCGCTACCTGGTCCTTTGCCACAGCTGTCAACCAAACGGCCGCCGTTCCTTTGGCTCAGTTCTTCCAAGCTAAGCTTCTGCTTCAGGTGTTGTTTCCACTGTTCATTAAGCTTCAGAGCAAAACATCTCAGTTCGTATTTGCAGTGTGCTCTAGTTCCTTTATTGGGGTTTGAGATTTGGCCTCTTCCTTGGAGTTTGAAAGATGTGAATCCTCTCTACAAAAGGAACTGCATTCACTTAGAGTTGCTTCTCATGTTTGGATGTACTGAATTGGATAATATTGATCTCAGTGTGATAAAACTCTATTAGAAAATTAGCTTACTTGATTATGTTTATTTTCCCTTTATTTATTTTTTCAAGATTTTATTTATTTATTCATGGGGACCACACAGAGAGAAGCAGAAACACAGGCAGAGGGAGAAGCAGGCTCCACGGAGGAAGCCCAATGCGGGACTCGATCCCAGATCCTGGAACCCGGGATCACACCCTGGGCCAAAGGCACAGGCTGAACCGCTGAGCCACCCAAGTGTCCCCATTTTTCCTTTAAATCAACATTGTTTTTTCAGCAAACATGCTGTAAGCGAAAATTTACAGACTCAGTTCAACCCACAGATTATTTAAACACATGGTTTGAAAATAATCATATTTTTGATAGCAAGGTAGCTAATTGGGATTAGTGGCTAGGTTTCCATAAAATTTTTTTGTTATGAGTATTCAAGATGCCTATAAATGAAAATAGGCTATTTAAATCACTAAAGTTAAAGTTATTTATATTTAAATTATATAAATACAAGTGCATACTGGTTAGCTTATTTTTTTTTCCTTCCTTTACCTTGGGGTTCTTGTGAAGGAAAACTTCAGGAATGAATTTACTTAAGGAAATCTATTATCTTTTTTTCATTGACATAGAATTTTCATTAAAAAAAATTGATTCAGAAATTTTGAAGCAGTAGTATTGATACTCTCCCTAGGGACTGTGAGACCTAGTGTGACATTGCAAAAGTAGAGGATGGCAGGAAGAATAAACTTTTTCCAACTAAGGCATTGATATAGCACAGATATCAATCAAGATTTTTATATAAAAATAAAATGATTATTATGTGTCTAATTCCTTCAAACAAGGAATTTTATTGATTAACTATAAGGCATATGCAAAATATTTTGCAATGGGAATTTATTTTTTTTTAATTAATTTTTATTGGTGTTCAATTTACCAACATACAGAAAAACACCCAGTGCTCATCCCGTCAAGTGTCCACCTCAGTGCCCGTCACCCATTCCCCTCCCAACACCCGCCCTCCTCCCCCCTTCCACCACCCCTAGTTCGTTTCCCCAAGTTAGGAGTCTTTATGTTCTGTCTCCCTTCCTGATATTTCCCAACATTTCTTCTCCCTTCCTTTATATTCCCTTTCACTATTATTTATATTCCCCAAATGAATGAGAACATACACTGTTTGTCCTTCTCCGATTGACTTACTTCACTCAGCATAATACCCTCCAGTTCCATCCACATTGAAGCAAATGGTGGGTATTTGTCGTTTCTAATTGCTGAGTAATATTCCATTGTATACATAGACCACAGCTTCTTTATCCATTCATCTTTCGATGGACACCGAGGCTCCTTCCACAGTTTGGCTATTGTGGACATTGCTGATAGAAACATCGGGGTGCAGGTGTCCCGACGTTTCATTGCATCTGAATCTTTGGGGTAAATCCCCAACAGTGCAATTGCTGGGTCGTAGGGCAGGTCTATTTTTAACTCTTTGAGGAACCTCCACACAGTTTTCCAGAGTGGCTGCACCAGTCCACATTCCCACCAACAGTGTAAGAGGGTTCCCTTTTCTCCGCATCCTCTCCAACATTTGTTGTTTCCTGCCTTGTTAAGTTTCCCCATTCTCACTGGTGTGAGGTGGTATCTCATTGTGGTTTTGATTTGTATTTCCCTGATGGCAAGTGATGCGGAGCATTTTCTCATGTGCATGTTGGCCATGTCCATGTCTTCCTCTGTGAGATTTCTCTTCATGTCTTTTGCCCATTTCATGATTGGATTGTTTGTTTCTTTGGTGTTGAGTTTAATAAGTTCTTTATAGATTTTGGAAACTAGCCCTTTATCTGATATGTCGTTTGCAAATATCTTCTCCCATTCTGTAGGTTGTCTTTTAGTTTTGTTGACTGTATCCTTTGCTGTGCAAAAGCTTCTTATCTTGATGAAGTCCCAATAGTTCATTTTTGCTTTTGTTTCTTTTGCCTTTGTGGATGTATCTTGCAAGAAGTTACTGTGGCCGAGCTCAAAAAGGGTGTTGCCTGTGTTCTCCTCTAGGATTTTGATGGACTCTTGTCTCACATTTAGATCTCTCATCCATTTTGAGTTTATCTTTGTGTATGGTGAAAGAGAGTGGTCCAGTTTCATTCTTCTGCATGTGGATGTCCAATTTTCCCAGCACCATTTATTGAAGAGACTGTCTTTCTTCCAATGGATAGTCTTTCCTCCTTTATCGAATATTAGATGACCGTACATTTCAGGGTCCACTTCTGGGTTCTCTATTCTGTTCCATTGATCTATGTGTCTGTTTTTGTGCCAGTACCACACTGTCTTGATGACCACAGCTTTGTAGTACAACCTGAAATCTGGCATGGTGATGCCCCCAGCTATGGTTTTCTTTTTTAAAATTCCCCTGGCTATTCGGGGTCTTTTCTGATTCCACACAAATCTTAAAATAATTTGTTCCAACTCTCTGAAGAAAGTCCATGGTATTTTGATAGGGATTGCATTAAACGTGTAAATTGCCCTGGGTAACATTGACATTTTCACAATATTAATTCTGCCACACCATGAGCATGGAATATTTTTCCATCTCTTTGTGTCTTCCTCAATTTCTTTCAGAAGTGTTCTATAGTTTTTAGGGTATAGATCCTTCACCTCTTTGGTTAGGTTTATTCCTAGGTATCTTATGCTTTTGGGTGCAGTTGTAAATGGGATTGACTCCTTAATTTCTCTTTCTTCAGTCTCATTGTTAGTGTATAGAAATGCCATTGATTTCTGGGCATTGATTTTGTATCCTGCCACGCTACCAAATTGCCGTATGAGTTCTAGCAATCTTGGGGTGGAGGCTTTTGGGTTTTCTATGTAGAGTATCATGTCATCGGCGAAGAGGGAGAGTTTGACTTCTTCTTTGCCAATTTGAATGCCTTTAATGTCTTTTTGTTGTCTGAATGCTGAGGCGAGGACTTCCAGAACTATGTTGAACAGCAGTGGTGAGAGTGGACATCCCTGTCTTGTTCCTGATCTTAGGGGAAAGGCTCCCAGTGCTTCCCCATTGAGAATGATATTTGCTGTGGGCTTTTCATAAATGGCTTTTAAGATGTCGAGGAAAGTTCCCTCTATCCAAACACTCTGAAGTGTTTTGATCAGGAATGGATGCTGTATTTTGTCAAATGCTTTCTCTGCATCTAATGAGAGGATCATATGGTTCTTGGTTTTTCTCTTGCTGATATGATGAATCACATTGATGGTTTTACGAGTGTTGAACCAGCCTTGTGTCCCCGAGATAAATCCTACTTGGTCATGGTGAATAATTTTCTTAATGTGTTGTTGGATCCTATTGGCTAGTATCTTGTTGAGAATTTTTGCATCCATGTTCATCAAGGATATTGGTCTGTAATTCTCCTTTTTGGTGGGGTCTTTGTCTGGTTTCGGAATTAAGGTGATGCTGGCCTCATAGAACAAATTTGGAAATACTCCATCTCTTTCTATCTTTCCAAACAGCTTTAGTAGAATAGGTATGATTTCTTCTTTAAACGTTTGATAGAATTCCCCTGGGAAGCCATCTGGCCCTGGACTCTTGTGTCTCGGGAGGTTTTTGATGACTGCTTCAATTTCCTCCCTGGTTATTGGCCTGTTCAGGTTTTCTATTTCTTCCTGTTCCAGTTTTGGTAGTTTGTCGCTTTCCAGGAATGCATCCATTTCTTCTAGATTTCCTAATTTATTGGCGTACAGCTGTTCATAATATGTTTTTAGAATCGTTTGTATTTCCTTGGTGTTGGTAGTGATCTCTCCTTTCTCATTCATGATTTTATTAATTTGAGTCTTCTCTCTCTTCTTTTTAATAAGGTTGGCTAATGGTTTATCTATCTTATTAATTCTTTCAAAGAACCAACTCCTGGTTCTGTTGATCTGTTCCACAGTTCTTTTGGTCTCGATATCATTTAGTTCTGCTCGAATTTTAATTAACTGTCTTCTTCTGCTGGGGGTGGGGTCTAATTGTTGCTTTTTCTCTAGTTCCTTTATGTGTAAGGTGAGCTTTTGAATTTGAGATCTTTCCAGTTTTTGAATGGATGCTTGTATTGCGATGTATTTCCCCCTCAGGACTGCTTTTGCTGCGTCCCAAAGATTTTGAACGGTTGTATCTTCATTGTCATTAGTTTCCATGAATCTTCTCAATTCTTCCTTAATTTCCTGGTTGACCTTTTCATCTTTTAGCAGGATGGTCCTTAACCTCCACGTGTTTGTGGTCCTTCCAAACTTCTTGTTGTGATTAAGTTCTAATTTCAAGGCATTATGGTCTGAGAATATGCAGGGGATGATCCCAATCTTTTGGTATCGGTTCAGACCCGATTTGTGACCCAGGATGTGGTCTATTCTGGAGAAAGTTCCATGTGCACTTGAGAAGAATGTGTATTCAGTTGAGTTTGGATTAAAGTTCTGTAGATATCTGTGAAATCCATCTGGTCCAGTGTATCATTTAAAGCTCTCGTTTCTTTGGATATGTTGTGCTTAGAAGACCTATCTAGTATAGAAAGAGCTAGATTGAAGTCACCAAGTATAAGTGTATTATTATCAAAGTATTTCTTCAGTTTGGTTATTAATTGGTTTAAATATTTGGCAGCTCCCACATTCGGGGCATATATATTGAGGATTGTTAAGTCCTCTTGTTGGATAGATCCTTTGAGTATGAGATAGTGTCCCTCTTCATCTCTCACTATAGTCTTCGGGGTAAATTTTAATTTATCTGATATAAGGATGGCTACCCCTGCTTTCTTTTGAAGACCATTTGAATGGTAAATGGTTCTCCAACCTTTTATTTTCAGGTTGTATGTGTCCTTCTGTCTAAAATGAGTCTCTTGTAGACAGCAAATAGATGGGTCCTGCTTTTTTATCCAGTCTGAAACCCTACGCCTTTTGATGGGGTCATTAAGCCCGTTCACGTTCAGAGTTACTATTGAGAGATATGAGTTTAGTGTCATCATATCTATTCAGTCCTTGTTTCTGTGGATTGTTCCACTGAACTTCTTCTTAAAGGGGAATATTAAGAGTCCCCCTTAAAATTTCTTGCAGAGCTGGTTTGGAGGTTACATATTCTTTCAGTTCCTGCCTGTCTTGGAAGCTCTTTATCTCTCCTTCCATTTTGAATGAGAGCCTTGCTGGATAGAGTATTCTTGGTTGCATGTTCTTTTCATTTAGGACCCTGAATATATCCTGCCAGCCCTTTCTGGCCTGCCAGGTCTCTGTGGAGAGGTCTGCTGTTACCCTAATATTCCTCCCCATAAAAGTCAGGGACTTTTTTTCTCTTGCTGCTTTAAGGATCTTGTCCTTATCTTTGGAATTTGCAAGCTTCACTATTAAATGTCGAGGTGTTGAACGGTTTTTGTTGATTTTAGGGGGGGGATCTCTCTATTTCCTGGATCTGAATGCCTGTTTCCCTTCCCAGATTAGGAAAGTTTTCAGCTAGGATTTGTTCAAATACATATTCTGGCCCTCTGTCCCTTTCGGCGCCCTCAGGAACCCCAATTAAACGTAGGTTTTTCTTCCTCAGGCTGTCATTTATTTCCGTTAATCTATCCTCATGGTCTTTTAATTGCCTGTCTCTTTTTTTCCTCAGTTTCCCTCTTTGCCATCAACTTGTCTTCTATGTCACTCACTCGTTCTTCCACCTCGTCAAGCCTCGTCGTTAGGACTTCTAGCTTGGATTGCATCTCATTTAATTGATTTTTAATTTCTGCCTGATTGGATCTAAATTCTGCAGTCATGAAGTCTCTTGAGTCCTTTATGATTTTTTCTAGAGCCACCAGTAGCTGTATAATAGTGCTTCTGAATTGGCTTTCTGACATTGAATTGTAATCCAGATTTTGTAACTCTGTGGGAGAGAGGGCTGTTTCTGATTCTTTTTTTTGAGGTGAGGTTTTCCTTCTAGTCATTTTGCTCAGTGCAGAGTGGCCAAAAACAAGTTGTATTGGGAAAAGGAGAAAAAGAGAGAGAAGGAAAGAAAAGAGAAAAAGAAAAAAGAGAAAGAAGAAAAAAAGGGGAAAAAGAGAAGAGAAAGAGAAAGAAAAAGAAAGAAAGGAGAAAAAAAAAAAAAGGGTGGGGTGGGGTGGGGGAAGCAATCCGAAATCAAGAAGAAAGAAAGAAAAAAAAAAGCACAAAACAAAACAAAAACAAAAAAAACAAAAACAAAAACAAAAACAAAAAACAAAAAAAATTACCACGGGGGAGTATCTTCCGATTCTGTATACTTTAAGTCCCTTGACTTCCCTTGGAACTGGTCCGTCTCCTTGGTCTTCTGGGGGAGGGGCCTGCTGTGCTGATTCTCAGGTGTTAGCACTTGGGGGAGCTGCTCCGCCCCTGCCTGGTGCAGGGCTCAGTGGGGGTTGTTCACCCCGTGAGGCCCCGGGAGGAAGCCACAGTGGCGGGGGCAGCTCTGGAGCCCTGGAGTCAGCTCCCGCAGTAGCTCCGGGGCTCTCCGTCTGCAGGGCCTGGGGGCTCCGGGGCGGGGCCGCTGATCTGCTCAGCTCCGGGCAGGAGCGTCCTTGCTGTCCTGGGCCCTCCCGGCCTCTGCCTGTCCCGGGGGAGGCCGGATCCTGGGCTGGGTCCCGGCGCCCTGTGCTCCGGGGCCTGCGCTGTTGGATTCGCGCTCCCGCCCGCAGCCCCCTCCGCGGAGCCGCCGCCCGAGCCCCTCCGAGCTGTTCCCGGAGCCGCGCAGCCCCCTCCGCGCGGAGCTTCTTCCTCCGCCCGAGCCGCCGCCGCTGAGCTGTTCCCGGAGCCCCGCAGCCCCCCCGCGGAGCCGCCGCCCGAGCCCCTCCGAGCTGCTCCGGGTCCCGCCGAGCGCTGCAGCCCTTAGGGAGCTCGGCGCACTCTCCCGGGGCGCAGTTCCTCTGTTACTGTCCCAGGGAGCCCGAGGGCATCCCCGCCTTTCTGGGGATCCTGCTCCACCTCCCTGCGAGCCCCTTTCCGCGGGGAAGGTCGGTGCAGCTCCTGCTCCTCCGGGCCGGGGCTCTCCTGTCCTGGGGACACTCGCCCCGGCCTCAGCCCGGCTCCTCGCGGGCCCCTCCCCCTCGGAGGCCCTTTGTGTCTTTCTTTCTTTTTCCCCGTCTTCCTACCTTGATAGAAGCGCGAACTCTTCTCACTGTAGCGTTCCAGCTGGTCTCTCTTTAAATCTCAGGCCGAATTCGTAGATTTTCAGGATGATTTGAATGTTTTCTAGGTAATTTGTTGAGGACAGGTGACTTGGGGACCCTACTCTGCCGCCATCTTGCCCCTCCCCCCTGCAATGGGAATTTAGAGTACAATCTAGTGGTATACAAATGAACCCTTCACAAAATCTCATAGTCTGTGAAACAGACTATATGACTATAATGCAAATTATAGTACAGGTTATAATTGTATTATCATGCAATAGTGCCGTTGGCTTAACTTGTTCAAATAAATTTCTTTAAAGATTTAATATCTTAAAATTTTTTCCTTGGGGCATCTGGGTGGCTCAGTCAGTGAAGCACCTGCTTTCAGCTCAGGTCATGATCTCAGGGTCCTGGGATAGAGCCCCACATGGGCTCCCTGCTCAGTGGGGAGTCTGCTTCTCTCTCTGCCTCTGCCTCCCCCACCCCTCATGCTCTCTCACTCTCTCAAATTAATAAAAAAAATCTTTAAAAAAAAGGTTTCTCCTTTACAACTCCTCATACAGAAGAAATAGCTATTATAACAGTACAATGTGTATATATTGATTTGGAATATTGATATGGAATAATTAAATTGGAATTTGTTTAAGTTCTATATTTCAATTACTGCAAAATGTGATTCAAATCTCTACATTGAATTTTGAACATAGCTTAGGTATTGAATATTACAGAATTAGTAATATCACTTTTAGGTGGGATAATAACTTGTGGTTATGTTAAAAAATGTCTTTAAGAGACACATGATTAAGTATTAAGTGCTCAGTGTTATGATATCTGAAACTTATTTCAAAGGTATGTGATGAAATTTAGATAGATGGAAGATAGAAAAATAGATAAATACAGTATGGCAAAGTGATCATTGTTGACTCTAGATTTTGAGCATACCATTCTTTTAACTTTTTATACATTTGAAAATATGAATCTTAAAAAAATGTTGAAAAATTTTAAAAAATTGTAAGTTAGAAGAAAATACCTGCATGCATGACTGTCATGTAAGCAAAGTAAGTTTTAAGAGTTTGAGAACATTTTCTTAAATTCCTTTGTAAAAATAGCATAATAAATAGCTAAAGGCTATTCTATTTATTCACTAGCAGGTTCCTCACAGCACTGATTCTTTAAATGTTATAAACTTTACATCTTCACTTATATACAATTGCAAGTATCATATTTTATGCAAATAGTTTTAAATACTCAATGATATCAATAGGTATATAAAGCAACTCTAATTATACCATTGGGTTAACTGTTTTAATGAGTAATTCACATTAGGCAGTTACTCAGCTCTTGAAAGAATTTAAGTACTTAATAGGAATATACATTGTAAAGGTGACTACACGTTTTTTTAGGCTATTATTATATAAGTAGCAATTAGTTTAAGAGATAATAGAATTCTTTGTTGAACTGAGTGGTGTTCAAGATATATAGATGATAGAAATATGGGACCAAAACCTGTGACCACTGGATGAACTATGAAGAACATGGTTTTAAATAGCCTGGTAGTCTGCAACCATCTAACTAATGCCTAAAATCTAGAACCCTATTCAGTCTTTTGTCCATTCACTTGAAGGAGGTTTACATAGATTAATGAGAAAATTAGCTGTTGCAGCCAGAACAGTATTGTCTTTGGCTGGAGAACTGAGACCATCTTGGCCAATACCTGTGACAACATTACATCTGTTTGGCCAGGAAAAAACTTTCCAGGTAATATGAGACTGTAAATTGATAAATAACTTTAGTATTTGCTTCAGAAAACTCCTAGAAATCAATTTATCAGTGAAAAGAATCTGCTCACCTGAGCAAACATCTCACTTATCAAACAACAGATAAAAGCTCTTAACGACTTAGGAATACAAAGAACATATCTCAAAGTAATAAAGTTTGTATATGATAAGCCTACAGCTTACATAACACTCAAAAGTAAAAGGTTGAAAGCTATTCTTCTAAGATATATGTTAGAGAAGATAAATCAGGAATACGACAAGGATATCCATTTCTACCAGCATAGTACTGGAGGTCCTAGCTAGAGCAATCAAGCAACAGAAAGCAATAAAAGGTATCAGAACTGGAAAAAAAAGAAGGAAAGTTGTTTTTATTTGCAGATGATATGATTTTATATATATAAAATTCTAAAGACAACCAAAAAACTGTTAGGTCTAATCAATGAAGTCAATAAAGTTTCAGGATGCAAAATTAACAAACAAAAATCTAGAACATTTTTATATACTAACAATGAATTTTCTGAAATACAGAAATTAATCCCATTTACAATAGCATAAAAAATAATAAAATACTTATGAATAGATTTAAGGAAATGGAAGATCTCTACTATGAAAACTATAAGATATTGATGAAAGGAATTGATGAAGATACAAATAAATGGAAAGATATCCTGTGTTCAAGGGATTGGAAGAAAGAATATTACTAAAATGTCAATACTACCAAATGCCGATCATAGGTTCAGTACAATCCCTATCAATATTCCAATGACATTTTTTTTTAAGATTTTATTTATGTATTCATGAGAGAGGCAGAGACATAGGCAGAAAGAGAAGCAGGCTTCATGCAGGGAGCCCAACGTGGGACTCAATCCTGGGACTCCAGGATCATACCCTGGACAAAAGGCAGCCACTCAACTGTTGAGCCACCCAGGCGTCCCTCAATGACATTTTTTTACAGAAGTAGAAAAACACTCCTAAAATTGTATGAAACTGCAAAAGGCCCCAAATAGCCAAAATAATCCTAAGAAGAACAAAGCAGGGGACATCACATTTCCTGATTTCAATCTATAAGGTAAAGCTTTAGTCATCAAAACAGTACGATGCTGTCATTAAAACAAATAGAACAATGGAACAGAATCAAGAACCCAGAAATAAACATAAGTATATACGGTCAAGAAATATTTGACAAGAGAGCTAAAAGTACTCAACTGAAGAGTGAAAAGACACTCTTCAATTAATGGTGGTGGGATAATTGGATACTTACATATAAAGGATGAAACTAGATATCTTTACATCACTCACAAAAATTAACTTAAGTGGATTAAAGGCTTAAGTGTAAGACCTGAAACCATGAAGCTCCTTGACATGGGTCTTGGTAATGATTTTTTGGATATGACACATAAAGCACAGGCAACAACATAAAAAAATAAACAAATGGGACTATATCCAACTACAAAGCTTCCACACGACAAAGGAAACCATTAACAAAGAGAAAAGACAAAATACAGGATGTGAAAAAAGTATTTGCAAACCATTTATCTGATAAGGGGTTAATACCCAAAATACATAAAACAATTCATTCAATTCAATAGCAAAACAGAAACAAAAACAATAACAATACAAATACACACCCCAATTAAAAAACGGGCAAAAAACCTGAATAGACATTTCTCCAAAGGAGATATATGAAAGGGTAAATTAAAACGAATTAAAGGAAAATTAAAATCACAATGAGATATGTCATGCCTGTTAGAATGGCCATCATCAGAAAGACAAGAGATAACAAAGGCTGGTGTGGATGTGGAGAAAAGGGAAACTCTTGTGTACAGTTGGTGCTACTCTAAATTGATACAGCTGCTATGGGAAACAGTATGAAAGGTCCTCAAAAAACTAAAAATAGAACTACCATATGATCCAACAATACGAGTCTGGGAATATATCCAACAGAAATAAAAACACTAATTTGAGAAGATATATGCATCCTCATGTTTATAGCAGCATTATTTATAATAACCAAGACATGGAAACAATCTAAGTTTCCATCAGTGGATGAACAGATGAAGAAGTTGTGATAAATATATACAATGAAATATTATTTAGCCACAAAAAAGAGAAAATCCTACCACTTGCGTCCACATGGATTGGTCTTGAAGACATTATGCTAAGTGAAATAAGTCAGAGAAAGACACGTTCTATATGATCTCACTTATATGTGGAATCTGAAAATGAACAAACAGAAAAAAAAGAGGTCAGATTTGGGGTTACCATAGGAAGAAGGGAGAGGGAGTGGAGATTGGAGGAGGTGATCAAAAGATAGAAACTTCCAGTAATAAGATTGATTAGTACTAGGGATGTAACGTACAGCATGATGACTACAGGTAACACTGATATATAAAATATAGGAAACTTGTTAGCAGAGTAAATCCTAAGAGTTCTCATCACAAGGAAAATTGTTTTTTCCCCTTTCTCTTCTTTCTTTTCTTTTTGTTGTAACTATATGGAGAAAGAGATGTTAGCTGAAACTATTGTGGTAATCATTTCACAACATATGTAAATCAAACCATCATCCTGTACACCTTAAACATACATATATCATCAAAAAAAAAAAGTACTTGAGATCTTTGGAGTCAACTCTGGAGTCAACTCTGGATATCAATTCTAGCTTACCCGTTTATTATCTGTGTCACCATGTGAAAGTCTCTTAACCTCTCTGAGCCTTAGTTTTCTTAGTTTTTCAAAAAATTGGACCACTGGCCCATAGGTTCTATCAAGATATAAGGATTAAATAAAAATGTATGGGAAGCACCTTATATTTTGTTCCCTACTCTCAAAGAGGCCATAATCTCTTTAAGAAACAGATAAATCCAAATAAATAGCTATGGAACAGCTAATGTTAATGTAGAAATGTAACATCACTATGGCATGGAATGAGTAGAAATAATTGCTCTGATAGTTTATGGGTACGTGTCTTACTGGTATATGATGATTTCTGTGCTTTGGCGTACTTGAAATCACACCAACAGGAAGTCACTTGAACTGCCTTGGTTTTCAACAAGCTCTGCATCACACAATTGTGAACACCTTACACGTAGGAATATCATCTTGTCTCTCACTTAGGCGGTAGTAAATTTTTTTAGATCATGGAATTAGATTGCCCACTGAAATATAAAGAAGGTAATACACCATGGGTGAGAGGATGTAATTATCGTAACTGCCTTTCTCTTCACCTTGTCCCTTGAAGTGTAAATTTTAATGAGATAAAGACTTGAAGTAGAAAATAGCTCTATGGGTTTTGTTTTTAATATGAAGGAAGGCTGAGCTAGGTTGAGCATACCAGCTTCATTCTCAGTTGAGAAGTGGATGTTTTGTTTTAAAGATGCTCTGGCTCTATAACACCTTGAGCAACCTCATGATTGCACAGATTCATTTTGCAGCTCCTGCTGCTGATTTTAATGATGTCAATATGCCACTTATTATCTACTTTTATATTCTTTATTTTAAATATAGTAGAGAAAAAGGCAAAGTTAATTTGTCTTATATTGTTTTTATTGTCAGTATAATTTCTGAAGGGAAAAAAAATAAGATACTGCCCCCTCTGGGGAAAAATAAAGAATGTTGAAACAGAAATTTAGCAAGTACAATTTTTACTTGAGAGGACAATATTGTATTCTTACATTATATATACAAATTTACTCCTTTGATTCCTCAGTTAATTAAAGTAGAATCTATTATGATGTGAGCCATTGTTAGACTCAAGTCACACCCATTACAAGTCTTTGCCTTCTAGATTACCTACACTCCCCCCCTACCACATACACATCCTAAATGAATTCTCTCTCTCTTTTTTTTTTCACCTATGCACAGTATTCCCATTCTTCCTCATAAAGTTATTTGGGATAGTTATTAATTTAATAAGCATTTATAAAATTCCTTTTATGTGCAGAGAACTGTGGTAGACACAAGCCTTCTTTCCAGGAAATTCACAGTTTAATGAATAAGATAAATCACAGAGAGGTATCCTTAGGAAAGAACATTTATTATGACATGAATACAGCCCAACAGATTCATCACATTCAAAATATGCACAATTATTTGGTATATATTTTAGTTTTTGTAGATCATATAGTCTCCATTGCAACTACTCCATCTTTGTAGCATAAAAGCATCCCTAGATTTTGCATAAACAAATATGTGGATATGTTCTCATAAAACTCGATTTATGGACATGCAGTGTGAAGTTCATATAATTTTTCACATCACAAAATATGATTCTTCCTTTGATATTTTCCCCAGAGGTTTAAAAATGTCAAAACATTCTTATCAACAGTATTTTTCACAGAACCAGAGGAAATAATCCTAAAATTTGTATGGAATTACAAAAGACCCCAAATAGCTAAACAATCTCAAAGAAGAAGAATAAAAATTTAAGTGTCACAACCTTAGATTTCAACTTATACTACAAAGCTGTAGTAATCAAAACAGGATGGCACTAGCACAAAAATAGACAAATAAATAGAACAGAATAGAGAGTCCAGAAGGAAATCCATGATATTATAGTTAATTAATCTACAATAAAAGAGCCAAGTATATACAATAGAAAGAGAGTCTTTTCAACGAATGCATTGGGAAAACTACACAAAAAGAATGAACTGGACCACTTTCTTATGCTGTACATAAAAATAAACCCAAAATGGGTAAAGACCTAAATGTGAGTCCTGAACAATTAATATTCCTTGAAGAAAATATAATTTCTTTGCCATTGGTTGTAGAAACATTTTCCTAGATATGTGTCCTCTGGTAAGAGAAGTAAAAGCAAAAATAAATGACTGAGACTACACCAAAATAAAAGCCTTTGCACAGCGAGGAAATAATCAATCAAACAAAAAGGCAACCTAGTGAATGAGAGAAGATATTTACAAATGATATATCCAATAAGGGGTTAATATCCAAAATATATATATATATATATTTTAAATTTTTATTTATTTATGATAGTCACAGAGAGAGAGAGAGAGGCAGAGACACAGGCAGAGGGAGAAGCAGGCTCCATGCACTGGGAGCCCGACGTGGGATTCGTTCCCGGTCTTCAGGATCGCGCCCTGGGCCAAAGGCAGGCGCCAAAGGCTGCGCCACCCAGGGATCCCTATCCAAAATATATAAAGAACTTAAGCAACTCAACACCAAAACAACCCAAATAATTCCATTAAAAAATGGACAGAGGACCTGAATAGACATTTTCCCAAAGAAGACCTACAGATGGCCAAGAGACATTGTGAAAAGTTGTTCAACATCAGAAATCATCAGGAAAATGCAAACTGAAACCACATTGAAATATTACTATATACCTGTCAAAATGACTAAAACCAAAAACACAAGAAATAACAAGTGTTGGCAAGAATGTGGAGAAAAAAAAAAAAAGAAACTGTCCTGCATTACTGGTGAGAATGCAAATTGATGCTGCCCCTATGGCAAACAGTATGGAGGTTCCTCATAAAAATTCAAACAAAGTTACCATATGATCCAGGAATTCCACTACTGGTTATTTACTCAAAGGCAAAAGAAAAACCTCTATTTGAAAAGACACTTGTACCCCTATGTTTATTATAGCATTACTTACAATAGCCACGATATACAAGCAGCCCAAGGATCCATCAACAGATGAGTGAATAAATACAATAGAATATTACTCAGCTATAAAAAATAATGAAATCTTGCTTTTTGTGACAACATGACAATGTAGATGGATACAGAGGGTGTAATGTTAAGTAAAATTAGTCAAACAGAGAAAGACAAATACCATGGTTTCACTCATATGCAGAATTGAAGAAAAAAAAAGTGAACAAAGAAAAAAAATGACAAACAAAACCAAACTCTTAAATACAGAGAAGAGGCTGGTGATTTCCAGAAGGGCAGGTGGGTGGGGAGATGGATGAAATAGATAAAGTAGATTAGGAGTGCACTTACCTTGATGGACACTGAGAAATGTGTTTTTGAATTAAAAGAAAATATCTTTTAAAAAACTATTATTAACGGGTATTAACTATTATAAACGGGTAGTGAGTGAGCCAGATAGAGTCCACAGGCCACAGTGTGTGCGTCTCTGGGACGTATAATTGTTTCTTCTTAGGTGGTAACTGTTTTGTCTCTTTGTGCTATGCTAAAAAGTCTGTGGTGTTAAGTGCCAAGAGAAGATTGAGGTAAAGTGGTCAGGAAAGTCCAGGAAAGCTTCATGAAAAGCGATGATTTTATTCTGGTTCCAAGTTTAGTACCAGTGGGGAGCAATTACCTTCATTCTCTTCCCTGACTGGAAGTTGCAGGCATACCTCAAGTCAGCCAACTGACAAGGTGCGTGCTCTCTGGCATACCAAAAAAATAAATGAAAATTCCCTGGGCTGTTATGTATGTATTTATTTATTTTGCTCAGTTATCATTATGGTATCTCCACAGGGCTTTTTTCTAGTTGAGTCTTGGCAATATATGCAGAGTTTCTTAGAGTATTTGACTGTATTTTACAAGTTAAGTAATCTTCTATCCCTTACTTTTGTCGTCCACTTTTGTCTTCTTGGAAATTATTGAGATTTTCAGTGAATCGAGTATACAGTACTTTGTTGCTCAAGACATGTCCCTGGCTTTTAGTCACTGTGACCCCAATTTGAAACTTTTTCTATCCTTAAATCTGACCCCTTCCTGCCATGCCCTCAAGCCTTGTCTGAACACAAAAGCCAGAATGACCCTTTTATCACACCTAGGCTGCAGATTCCTTTCAACGAATACCCTGGCAATGCCTTTGGAAAATATTTCCTGGAGTCTGTTTATACAAAATTCTGTAAGATGTAATACATTTTTTTCAGTAATTGGAATACGCCTATAGTCACAGCTAATATCTAAAAATCTTGAAATGTGTGACTCTTACTTGTTAACCTGTGATTTTGTTCTCTTGAGTGTTCTCAGGCTATGGCCACATTCATTTCATAAGCAATATCCTTTTTCCATTAGGATTCTTCTCTCTCACTGGGTTTAAAGGAAGATTTATTTTCACCAGCACAGTTAGTCTGGCTTCCCTGACTTCTTCATTCTTTTGTTGTCTCTTTGAGCTTGTCTCTTGGTGTTATGGATATTTTATATAGGTCATGCACTGTATAGGTATTATCTCTGGCTGAATCCTTTTGTCTCCTTCAAATGTCAAATAGCTAGCCTCATAATTTTCTAAAATATTCAGTGTTTTTCAATGGATACATCCATGTATAGAGTCAAAGCATGATTTCTTTTGAAAATTATTTTTCTTTGTCCTCTCCAACTAGAATATTTACGCTAGAGGAATTCCACATTTGTGAACTATGACTTCTCACCCCAAAATAAAAAGGAAATTCAACAATATATACACAAATGCTTCTGTTTACATGAATGCGTCTTGACTTGGTGGTCTGAAAAAGCATCCACTGTGGAATTAGACCTGAATTTAAGTTTTTAATCTTTGTTTCTGTCATTCAGTCAAGCCATTTCACTTCCTGGGTTTCTGTGTTCTTATCTGTAAATTTGGGAATCACAAGAGCAATAATATCTACCTCTGGAATACTTGTGCTAAATGTTTTATAAATGCTACTTCTTACCATAGTAAATAATCCCAAAAGATTGCTCCAAGTACAGGGCTTGTCTCTTCCAAATTAACTTTCCTGTACAGGCATTTACAGGAATGGATGTTTAGAGATTTTGTGGGATGAAAGGGAAAAGAGTTTGCATCACAGATCACACACCAAACTAGTACAGTCCCCTTTGTACATCCATTATTTTTCTGAAAATGTCTTCTCTTGGCAGTTGCCCAGATATCTCTCTTATCTTGTAGAGCTTCTCAGGTCCTTTTTATTGTTTCTCAGATTTCAGTCCAGGCACTTAGTTTCTCTTTCCACTGAGCCCATTGCAAGTCCAGCAGCCAGTTATCTCTGCCAGACTAGGAACATATTTTGGCAGCCACCTCTTAGATTGTAAAATATGCTCCGTAGTAGTCTTATTAAGCCCTCCCTTTTCGCCCACTCCCCAAACGCTCCTAGAGCCTTGTCAAAACATTCAGTCTAGGAAACATCTCGCTTACGAGCAAATCAACAGCTTTGATATTATATCACATGGTGGAAGGAGTGTGAACTGTAAATTGACAAAGCCTTGTAGGAGATAATTAAGTACAATACCTAAGTGTAGTAATATTTTAGATCAGTGCGGTCACAACTTAGCATGAATTTGGACATCCTACATACATTTATTCCACAAATTCCAATTTGACAAGCTTAAACTTTATTAATCATGAATCATCTGTACTTTCTTCTACAAAATAGACTTGTGTTTAGGAATGTGCCTATACATACACACTCACCCACATTCACATGAATGACAAAACCTATTTCCTATTTGGAAAAGGATACTTATTATCAACATCTTCTCTTTCTCCTTAGATCCATTTTTGTTACCTACTCCAGCCTATTCCTGGCATCAAATGACTGAGTAGACTACTTTTTCTCGGCTTGACATTACAATACTACTTCCCACATTCACCTGGCCTAATAGTTCCCTAGACCTCATTCTTTTCTTTCCAAAATAATAGCCAGGATCTTTTTGATAAAGTGGTGATATGTTAGTTGTTGTCTAATTCTTCCTCACAAGTAAATCCACGTACATTTCATTTGGTGTGTTTCGAATGGTGAAGCCTTAACTGAAAATGTTATGCATTTTGTGGGAGATCTTTCAGGTCAAACTTCCAATTTATCAGATCACAAAACATAGCCCATTTTAAAAGATAATGTGAAATGCTCCATTTAACTGGGTTAGTTGGATGTGGTACCATTTGAACGTGAGGGAGAGTAGCCATTTGGAGGTGGATAAAGTTTAGGATCACAGACTACTCAGTTAAACTGAGGACTTTGCGTATATTTTACTGTTGTAAGTGATTTAAATACATTCTTTTATTGTAAGGAAATTGTACAGAACTGTCCTAACATATTGTAGTTATTAATAGTATGTGGATTGTTCTATAGATCGATTATCTTCCTAACTGTTAATCAATTTGTTCGACACGTTTTTTTGTTCTTATTTATAATTTTGCTAATTTGGAGGATATAGTGGTGATGAAAACATTATTGCTGCAATTAGAAGGTCTTCAATTTATGCACAAAAGTATAAATTTAACATTCGTTGCTTTCTGTTATTCAAATATGAATTCAAGAATCACTCATTTAAGACATTTCTTCTACAGTGAAACTTGAAAGTCAACCAATTTGCAAAGTATGCCAATAAATTATATGAGAAATAGTCAATAATAAAAATAATAGCGAATGTAACAAGATTACTAATGTAGGATGCCCATTAGATCAGTTAACTCATTTAATCTCAGAATCCTGTGGCTTTGATTCTGTTGCTATTTTACAGAGGGGGAAACTGAGGCAGGGGCTTAATTTAACTGAGGCTTAATTTGCTCAAGATTACATATATAAAGAAGCAAATGGTAAAATACTAAAATGTGGCTTTCTCTTAAATTTCCCTGCTCCTAAGTCAATTTCTTTTTTTTTTTTATTTTTTTAAAGATTTTATTTATTTATTCATGAGAAACAGAGAAGGAGAGAGGCACAGACACAGGCAGAGGGAGAAGCAGGCTCCATGCAGGGAATCCAACATGGTACATGATCCCAGGTCTCCAGGATCACACCCTGGGCTGAAGGCGGCACTAAACCGCTGAGCCACCCAGGCTGCCTATCCTAAGTCAATTTCTAAAGCCATAATTAAGTCTAGAAAAAGAGTCAGCAGAGTCCTTTTACCTGATCGAGGGACTAACTTCTACTTTTTAAAGATACGGGAAGCCTTAGAGTCAGAGTCATTTACATATACATGTTTCTGGCCCTATTTGATACTCTCATTTCCAACTAATTTTTTTTCTTTATTTGGATTTCATTTATAGTTTCTAAAGCAAAGATTAAATGTAGCCTTTCTTTAGCATGCCCACAGATCACCAGTCTTTGGAGTGGTTATAGGTTGCATGGTCAGTTACATTTGTTTAATAATGGAATTCTTGATTATCCAAAAGGTTAATATGTGTCATGATCTCCCAAGAAGAAGATTATACTTTAAAGAGGTTTCAAAAAAAAAAAAAAAAATAAAGAGGTTTCATATTTATCTGCCCCCTCACCCAATTCCTTATGTTTTTATACATGCACATCTTAAAGGACTAATGTTCTTAGGAAACTACTCTGGGTAAGAAATGGACTGAATGATTATAATTTAAGATACTTGTGATATCTAATATGATGTATGTTGACTGTATGTATATTGATTCATGTTAAAGGATATAAGAAAGAAAAAAAGTTGCAAAGCCTTTTTAGAGTCCATGTTTGCTGCTGGGTTTATCCTGGCTAGGTAGTTTCTCTGACTCCTCCCCTTCTGCTGACACGTGGAGAAATGCACTAGTACACCATGAGGACTCTCCATTTCTGTAATTTATCTAATTCTGAAAATTCTCTTCAAATAACCATAATTTGATAATACAAATTGAAGTGCAGAAGATCAATTATTTTAAGCTAAAATTATATGTGAGCACTGTGAATGCATGTATTTCAATCTATTGCTTTTTAATGGGATGGGTGGCAAAAAATGTGTGGTCATCTTTAATCTACCAAAGTATTTTTTTTCTCTCATTTTTTTTTGAAAATCTTTTTTTTAAAAGATTTTATTTATTTATTCATGAGAGAGACACACACACAGAGGTAAAGACACAGGCAGATGGAGAAGCAGGCTCCATGCAGGAAGCCTGATGTGGGACTCGATCCCAGGTCTCCAGGATCACACCCTGGGCTGAAGGCGGCACTAAACTGCTGAGCCACCCAGAAGTCCTTCTCTCGTGTTTTACTTTCTTTTCAGCTATAATTCTAACATGTAGATTTTTTTAAATGCTACCTTTTAAATGATTTAATACTCTTGAATCATTATCTAGATTAAATATCTGTTTCTGAAGGAAAAAATATGAGGGGGTGAGGTGGAAAATGTAAATAGAACAACTTATGAAATAAAACATCTAGGAAGTTATTTTATGATTTTAATTAATGCTCATTACAATCTAAGATTGACTTGTCAATTTCAGCGTATCTAAGTCAAATGCTTAAGTGCCTTCAGTTTTTATATTGTTGGCAGAATGCATGGAAAAGGAGATAGTGAGTGATCTGTTTTTGTATTTCCCCCCTTTGGCAAGCTTAACATTTCCTCTGCTTCCAATAAATAATAATAATAATTAAAAAAACCATATAACTCTTTTCTTTGAGGGAAAAATAGGGAACTCTTAGAGTTGAATGAGGTCTCTTAATGATAATGAAATATGTAATTCCCTCTGCTGCTTTGTTTTTAATTCCATTCCTGTCAAATATTTCTAATAGTAAATACTGGGGTGGTATGACAACTAGATTAATTTACTATATCTTACATCTGCCTAAGTTTCAGTAGATTTTTCATATACGAGCTCAGATACTGATAAACAATTTGCTTTAGGGAATGAATCTCTCTTCTGTACCTGATTGATTGGTGTCATATGCTATTATCCCTCAAATACATGTTTCATTGGCTGGCCAGCATCTTGAGAATACACTGCTCTACCTAAGATAAGACCAATCACTTGACATGAAATCTGTGAATATTTTAATTCTGTTGGCTCTGTTCCTCTGAGCGACTCTGTAGGAATTTGTTCCTGAAGAATGTCAAAAATGTAAAGAAAGGAAGAAGTTGTTGTAAATGATTTTGGCTAACTACTTCTAAATGTAACCAAGTTTTTGCCTCACTGAATTAAATGGGATGAAGTGAGAGCAATGCTTATGTTGGTGTGTCTAGAGTGTTATTCATGCCACTTAACAGTGAAGGCTGTATTTCCTTGTAAGTTTTGAACAAAATGTCATATTTGTTGGAAATTGTCCCAGTGGTAGCTTATAGAAAAGTGCTCACAAACCTTGTCATGTCAGAGAGAAAAATCCTGAAACCCATAATGGAAAACACATTTCACATTTCAAATCTTTGGGTTATTTGTATGTCTCAAGCCAGTGTTCTGGACTACCTTTCTTTGCAGTGATATTTTTCATGTCTTTACAAATGAGCTTGCTCCTTTTTTTCTAAGAAAGCAATTTTCATCTCACTTGATTTCAGCAAGTCTTTAAATTTTACTTCAGTCAAACAATTAATCTTTGGCTAATAAATTTTTGATACTTCTAAATTTATCCTTTATAGTTTATTTCTAGAATTTTGTGTAAGTTAGCTTTTGTTGGATAACAAACCACCCAAAATATTTAGTTGTTTAAAATAACAACTGTTTTTTATTTTTCATGAGTCCATAGGTCGGCTAGGTGATTTTGCTGATTTAGACCAGGTTTAGCTGATCTCTCCTAGGTTCACTCATGTGTGGGCAGTCACCTGGTGGTAGGCTGGAGGCTACCTAGTTTCAGATGACCTTTTACTAGTCATTCAGTTTTCCTTCACATGACTATCCCATCATTTCACAGGCTAGCCTGGGGACATTTTCATGGCAACAACAGTCTCTGAAAGGAAGTTGGATTGTGCAAGGGCTAGTTGAATACTCTGCTTCGATCAAGTTTTCTACTGTCCTATTGTCCAAAGTAGTCAAATGGCCAATCCCAGAAACAGTGAAAGAAGAGATGACTATCAGAGGGCGTGGGTATAGACAGGCATGAAACACTATGTCCATTAACACCTTCTACCACAAATTTTATCTGAATAAAACAGACATGCAAACAAAGACTAACATATAAAAGTACCCACTGCAAGGGTCACTAAAATATGAAAATAATGGAAATGAATCTAAGGGATTAGTTAAATAAATGATGATACATCCATGTTATCAAGTAGTCATGGGAAGCACTAAGAATAAGGTAAATAAAATGGAAAATATTTCTAATGGTTTAAGTGAAAAAGTAAGATACAAACTTGTGTATGCAATAAGTCTTAATAGTGAAAAGCCTTTATATATGCATATACAAATAGAAAAAAACACAAAAATCTTAATAATTACCTATAGGTGGTGAACTTAAAAAATGTTTAATTTTTAATTCTTTTTTTTTTTTTTGAGATTTTTATTTGAGGGAGAGAGAGTAGGGGGGGGGCAGAGGGAGAGGGAAAAGAACACTCCCCATTGAGTAGAGAGCTGGACACCTGGCCCCATCTGTGGACCCTGAGATCTTAACCTGAGCTGAAGTCAAACACTTAACCTACTGAGCCACCCAGGCACCCCTTTAATTATTTTTATTTTCCAATTTTTAATTATCAGCATGTAGTATTTTATAATTAGGAAAGAATATAAAATAAACATTATATAAGTCCATGGTAAGCAGAATTCTAAGATGGCATCTAAAATTCCCTTCCACTTATATTTTATACCATATATAATCTTTCCCCCTTGAGTGCTAAGAGGAATTATGAATGCTATAAATTTCACTCTCATGATTAGATTATATCACATGTTAAAATTGAAAGATTTTGAAGATGTAATTAAGGTCCTAAATTAATTGGCTTTGAGTTAATCAAAAGTAAGATTATTCTGGGTAGTTCTGAGCAAATCAAATGAGCCCTTAAAAAGGGTTGGGCCCTTTCTGAAGGAAGAGATTGAAAGCATGAGAAAGATTATCCTGCTATTTTTGAAAAAAGTCAGATGCCATATTGTGAGAAGTCCATGGGGCTAGGACCTGATGATATAGCACCTTTAGGTGCTCAGAGAAATCCTAAACTTGAAAATAGTGAACTAGGTCTCGCAGCCTTAAGAATCTGAATTCTACTAATAATCAGTGAGCTTAAAGGAGAGTATTGTCCTGGACAAAGCTTGGATTTCAACCAGCTACCCTGTAGCCAGACTCCTGGCCGACAGAAACTATAAGAAAATAAACTTGTTTTAAGATGCTAATTTATGGTATTTTGCTATGCAGCAGTAGAAAACTAATAGCACAGCCCTTCTTTAGAGCAATATCATTTCAGGTTTTCATTTCCTGTGTTTTTCTGGATAGTTGTTGCAATTAATAGTGTATGACTCAAAATCATGCCACTATCATAGGATTGTTAGCACTATTGTGCACACTCATTCTTTCAACCTCTCCAAATGATGGTTTAACATAAGTTACTCATCAAATGAGAGTCACAACATTTAAGTTTGTGCTACATCCACAGTCAATGGAAAATTCAGTAGAATAGTAGGCTCTTGGAATTAACAGGTTGTTAAACTATCACAGATATAGGATTTTGCTGGGCAGATCAATCAATATTTGATTAAATAACAGGTGATAAAGAATGTCCCCAAGGTCATAATTAGCAGGATAAACTTTCAGGAAATTTAGAGCATGTAAATATTTTTTCATGTGAACTATGTATAAAACACATCACGAATGACAATAATAACCCAGAATTTGACAGTATACAATACTTAGTGTTCTTCCTATCTTCATTATCTCTGGCAGATAGTTATCTTTTCCTCCAAGCTCCAGATTAGCATCAAAATAATTTTCAGGACAGCAACTATATCCAATACATCTGATTTGGCTTGGGAAATAAAATCAATTTTCCCTTGAGAACATAACATTTACTCCTTGAATTAAATTGCCCTACTTTTTCCAATGCATTTCAGCAATTGAAGACCAACTAGACAAAATCTGTTTCATCTATTTTCATTATAACTTTAAAGCAGACTAATAGAATTTGTTGTAATAAAGTTCAAAAGAAAAGTTAACACGATTCGTGAGAAAGTGGTGTCAAACATATTATGTTGATTCCTTTTCCTGATGGTATACTTAGTCTAAAAGTGGCTGGACACCATGGTAGCCATGACTCTAAACTTGACTAAGGCCACAACCATGCTGTTAGGAGAAAATTGACTCCTTATCATTTATTTTGACAAATCTCAGTTGTCATTTTTTTCTTTTTTTACCCTTCCAAGATCATTTGCTGTGCAACTTTGGATAAGCTCATCAGGGCCTCAGTTTACAAAATATAATGATTTAGTCTGTATAAACACAGAATGGCTTAGTCTATAGTAGTAGCTCTAAAGTATGGCCATAGATCAGCAGCATCGGCATTTCCTCAAAACTCGTTAGAGATAGAAATTGTCTGTTCTCACCTGTGACGTAATGAATCAAAAACTCTGGAGTTGAGGGGTGGTCAGCAATGCAGGCTTAATTAATAAGTCTGCTCAGTGGACTAGATTGTATCTGAGACACATTTTAGACCTGATGTTGTCTCCCTCTATAGTTTTAGGTCATTGCACACACAACTGTGTGTGGTTTTTCAGAGTCCCAGCTTAGTGGAGCATGAGAATTTTTAGTTTAGAGAGGGATGAAGGTTATTCTTCTTTGGGAATGGCTTTAGGTCTACAGTGTTGATTTTGAAATTAAAGGATTGCTTGCTTTTGCCCCCAGTACACTTCTCTTTTTACTCTATCCTTTGAAGGTCCTAGCCACTTATGCCTCCATCTTGTTAGCCTTGGTTCTAGGAAGCTACGTTTCCAAAAAAAGAGTTTTGGTTTTGATGTAAACTGAAGGCAGTCTCTACATTGTAGATAGATTACATATATATTTTTTAATTTTTATTTATTTATGATAGTCACAGAGAGAGAGAGAGAGAGAGAGACATAGGCAGAGGGAGAAGCAGGCTCCATGCACCGGGAGCCTGATGTGGGATTCGATCCCGGGTCTCCAGGATCGCGCCCTGGGCCAAAGGCAAGCGCCGAACCACTGCGCCACCCAGGGATCCCGATAGATTATATTTGTATATCACTAAGTCTTGCAAATTCATTCCTTATTTTCATTAAAAAGGGGGGGGGGGGAGAAGAGGCTGTTAGCTTTTGACTGAGATAAAACTAAGATTGAATTCTGACTCTGTGATTTAAAATTATTTAATATTCTATAAGTTGCCCGATATCTCTATGTCTTTTTCCTTTATACTCTATAAAAACAGAAATACTGACAGCCCTGAAATAAGACAACATGAATGTGATTACCTGGCATGTAACAGGTGCTCAATAAATTTTATTTTTGTTCCATTTCCCAGTTTCCACAATCAGGGATTGGGTGCCAGACAGCTCCATCTTCCAAAATCATTTGCTGCTTGAGCCACCAGGCCTATATCCACAATCCCTATGTTCCAGCCAAATAAGCCTCTTCAGATTGGCTGAAGATTTCAACTTTGTGGCTCCATCATTGTCATTGATTCTCTTCCCTTTTCTCTATTTTTTTTATCCTTCTACTCCCTTTGCCAATGATTTCTGGTTGGCAGTAAACGATCTAGTCTAAGGAAGCATCCAAATTAGTAATAATAATGATAACAATTCAACTAATAATGAAGTTAACATTTATTACTGAGAATTTACCATGAGTCAGGTACTCTTATAGGTAATGATTAATTAACTCATCAGAGCAACCTTTAGACATAGGTAGTAATAGTATCCTCATTTTATGGATGAGGAAACTGAACCATAGAGAAGACAGAAATGACAGAGCTGGACTATGAGTAAGCAGACAAATAAAATAGAAATACTTAGGATCTGAATTTCCATGGAAAATTTTAAAATAACTAGAAAACTTAAGCAAAATATTTTTATAAGCCAGACTCACATAAAAAGCTGTTAAAATGTAATGATAATTGAAATGAATAACTATATTGGGGAAAATAAAATTCAGCTTATATTGTCCTCCTTGACATCCTTCACACACAGATAATTCAATTTATTTGTTATGTCCAATATATTTGGATCAAGTTCTAAGGTGTGGAGTGTGTATGTGTGGGTTGTATATGCACATATCTGTGTGTTCATACATAGACAAGTAATTTTCACAGCATAGAAACCAGACTGAGACACTTTATGAGTTTAAGAACCAAATCAGATTATCAAGGATTATTTGACATGCCACATTCTAAAATACATAGCCCAGTGCAAACATACATCTCCTTATAGTTATCTGTTACTTACTAATACCATTTTATCTGAACAGGGGAAGTTGTCAAAGAAAAGACAGGTTTAATTATATATATAATCTGTTTCCAAAGCTGGGCTTGCTATTCCCTTCAGCACTTAGAAGGTGCATTTAATATCCATTCAATCATCTGTGGAAAGTCCAAACGTCAAGAGACATTAAAATTCTCAGGAATAGGGGAAGAGAAATATCATTGTCTCAACTTGTGCCTCTGTGTTCCTATTCAAATAAATTAAATCAGTTTAGGGATTGTTTCATCATCTCAACCATAACATCTCTCCTGTCATGTTGATCTAATGGAGGGTTTTACCTTTTTCTATAATCTCTACAAAAAAGTTATATGCCTCTGCCCCACATAATACACAGAACATTTTATTTATTCTTTCAACAAATATTAGTGAAATTTACAATATGGTCATCCACTATGTAGGAACAGGGCATAAGTAGGATAGACAATATGTATTAAATAAGAAAACATGACACAGCAGTACATGTTCTTAAGGAATAAAGTAGTGTGTATTTGGAGGATGGGCTGTGGGGAACAGGAGTCGTTTTACTTTACATCAAGTGGCCAGAGGAAGCCTTTTGAAGAAATTGTGTTTACCCAATCTGATTTATATATTTTTAAAGATTATTCAGTCTCCTGAATAGAGCATGGATGAATAGGGACAGGAGCAAGAGGAAGAGTAGAGAGATCAATTAAGAAGCTATTGTTGTAGAGAATGAACATGGTGGCCTGAGTGAGGGTGGTAGCAAGGAAAATAATGAGATCCAGCTGTTTAGACTACATTTTAGAACAGTTATTCTCAAAATGCTGTCCCTAACCTACAGCAAATTTACTGAATCCAAAAACTCTGGGAGTGAGTCTCAGCATTCTGTTTTAAGAAGTCCCCTAGGCAATTTTGATGAATGCTGAAATTTGAAAAGCTACTACTTAAGAGAAAAGTTGACAAGACATGAAGACAGCAAATAAGCCAAAGGCAAAAATCAAGAATGACTAATTTTTAGTTTCATCTGTTTTTAGAGGAGAGAGTGAGCAATAGACTTTCCAGAAGATGAAAGAAGATGAGAAAATTGTCCCTTTACAATTAAACCACCTCACAATCAATGTTGAATATCTCACTAAAATCTCCTCAGCCATTTCTGCAAGCTTTAGTGGACCACTGCAATACTTAACCTCTCTTATTAACTTCCTTACTTCTCCCTTTTCTCTTCTCTGCTCTCCCTGCTCCCAGTTTCTGATCATTTGTAATAGATAACAAATTTTCCCTCCTACTTGGCTCATCCAGTCTATGAGCTAAATCTAAAAGCCTAGCCTTCTCTCCTTTAATGTAATTTTTAAACACAGTTCTTGTTTCATGAAGAATTCTAGATCAGCTATTAAGAAAATATATTTTCTTTCTTTCTTTATTTTTAAAATATTTTATTTATTTATTCATAAGAGGCAGAGACACAGGCAGAGGGAGAAGCAGGCTCCATGCAGGGAGCCCGACATGGGACTCGATCCTGGGAACCCAGGATCACACCCTGGGCTGAAGGCAGCACTAAATCGCTGAGCCACCAGCACTGCTCTATTTTCTTTTTTTAAATAAATATTTTATTTATTTATTTATTTATTTATTTATTTATTTATTTATTTATGAGAAAAAGCATGAGTAGAGGGAGGACTAGAGGGAGAGGGAAAAGCAGACTCTCCGCTGAGCAGGGAGCCTGAAGCAGGACTTGATCCAAGGACCTTGTGATCATGACCTGAGTCGAAGGCAGAAGCTTAACTGATTGAGCCTTCAGGGGCCCCAAGAAAATATATTTTCACCCCACTAAATGGGAATATAATTTCAGTAATAGTTGGATTATTTTAAAAATTGAAATTAAATTGAAAATAACTGTTTAAATGTTGCCAAAGATATTCATTAAGAATTTTTGAATTATTGGCCAGCTTTGATGGTTTTTCATGTCCATTTGTTTGGGACTCCAAACAGAGTTAATTTCAGTTTAGAACCTTGTTATGAATATGCATTTTTATTTTTTAAAAGATTTTATTTTATTTTTTTGAGAGAGAAAGGGCACACATGTGTGTACAACTGGGTTTGGGGCAGTGGGCAGAGGGAGAAGAGGAGGGACAAGCAGACCCGCTGAGCACCAGTCAGATATGAGGCTAGGTCCTTGGACTCTGAGATCATGACCTGATCTGAAGTCAGATGCTTAACCCACTGAGCCATCCAAGGGCCCCCTGAAATACATTTTTATAAATATTCTCTCAAATCAAACCAATACTGATTCTACTTCATTTTTGTATAGTCTTTCTCAAATTTTAGTGACAATTATTACTATTATACTTTAAAATCTGATACAGAATTGAATGAATAGCTTAATAATTTATTATTTAATTATAAAAAATTTATGTTTCCCATTTCAGTTATTGTACTGCAACATTATTGCACCTCTTTTTAATATTGATGTGATAACACTATGTAACAGAATTCTCTTCTTTTAGAACTGTTGTTCTTTTATAAGAATGCTGCTCTATTAATCATAACTGTGGCAGCTCAATTCTTGGATTGTAGCATAAAATGTAATTTATTAAAATCTGTTCCAGGCAGATCTGAGACAGGGAGTTCAGTATTTATTAATGCCTTCTCCATTTTAGGCTTAGGGAAAACTGAATTAAATACAGTAAAATTGTGGCACTGTCTTCACACTCAATTTTTTGAGGCACAAAAAAGTCTCTATCATCTAAAGTAGACTAAAATAAAAATCAACTTCTGAAGGCTTTTGACGTTTTTGTGTTTCTTTACCTTCTAGAGAATTGACTTTATGATTAACTGCTAAGCTACTATACTCTCTTGTAGATTGATTCTTTCCATTCATGTTTAATATATATCAAAAAACATACTTTTTCTGGTAGGTAATATGGGGAAAATATGATAATTTGTTGAAGGTAATAGAGTCCATACTTTGTAAGCTGCTATGACAGAATAGTAAATGTTTTCAAAATAATTATTTGCTCTTAGCATTTGAACAGATTCAACTTTTCTGTTTTCAAATTAGTTTGTGTATTTTTACATAATATAAGAATTGTTAATAGTTTCTGAGGTATTTGTTTAAAAATAATAAACATTTTTAAAGGCACTCCAACATCTCTATATTAAGGTCTGCGGTGACTTTCTAATGTGTCAACCAGACTAAGACTAAGCTACTGAGAATTCCCTTTCTTCTATGCTTCCTGTTAAGGTGGGCCACAAGAAAAATTCTAACAAGATTCGGAGAGTGGAGGGAAGGTAGTGGCTATTTTTCTACCACTGTTCATCTGCTGTTTCACTGTGTGGCTTGAAGGAACGTTTGGACTTGGTATGTGTAGGATGCTTTCACCGCCAAGGTCAGCAACAAGAATGGTACAGAATTCAGACAGCCCTTGGGGAAATTCCAGTTCATGTTCCTGAGATTCCAGCTGTCTCACGATCTTTCCTTCCTGATGGCTGCCCTGTGTACCACAGGTTGCAATAGGAGTGGAGACAGCTTTATAGGGTCTGTGGGAGCAGGTCCCTCCATTGCCAAATGTGTAAGCCAATTCCCTGCAATAAATCCTTAGTGTGTGTGTGTATTTCCTAGTGGTTGACTCCTGACAGATGCAAGGAGATGCAAACTTCTCTTGGCCATCAAGCATTTCTTGATCTCTCCTAAATTACTTTTCAGATCTCATACTCAAGCACAGTTCTGCACATAACATAAAAGTAAGCCATAATTATCTGCCTGTTTTTAGAGAAACAGCCAAGAACTCTTGCAACTTCATTCATCTAGGTACTTCTTGATCCCCCATGCTACCTGCTTGGCACCCATCAAAATATAATTTGTTGGTGGCGGTGGTCTTTGATTCTTGTTCATTGTTTATTTGGAGGTTTAAAAGTATTTAGTTAGTTTTTGTCAGTATAAATAATTTCTTCCCCTGAGTTACACTAGTTCCCCATTCCACCTCTACTAGTAAATACCTTTAGAATGTGGCCCACATAATCTCTTTTTATTACTCTCCATGCAACATTGAACACAGTCACTTGCACATTAAATTCTCAATAAGTAACTGTTGGATCAAAGTGAATCTGTCAAAAATGATGAAGAGTCTGAGATTTTACCCTATTTCTAAGCTAACAAGTCATTCTGCCACAGTTTCATAGAGGCTGGCAGAAAGCCAAGACCTCCGGGATATACACAGGGGACTTTATGACTCCCAGTGCAGCAAACAGCAGGAGCTTCATGTTTGCATCAGTTACTCTTGCCCCAAATCCGAGGGAGGCCATGAGGAATGGCCCAGGTGAATGCTACACCAACAATGTCTGTGTCACAGCTGTGGAATCCTGAGGCCATGAGGAATGGCCCAGGTGAATGCTACACCAACAATGTCTGTGTCACAGCTGTGGAATCCTGAGTTTAGGTTTTCCTCAATCTTATTATGGATGGAGACAGTTATTGTCTCTATTATCCTGGTCAGCAAACAAATATGCCCAGTGGTGCACGGGGAGGCACTCTCTCTATCCTTTCAGGCTGTTTATTGGACAAACATCCTTAAAAAGATAGTCCAGGCCAAAATTGTCACACAATGTATGAGAAACCATGGAAAATTGCCCCCCAGTAGAATCATCTACTGGAGAACAGTGGCTATTTCTTAAGCTCAGTAAAATGGCATTTTGAATATCCTTTATATTTAAAATGTTGTTCTCTCTTCTTATAATAGAGTTTTTGTTTTCTATAGATCTCATCCCAAATATTTACAGCTTGGGACAAAAATTGCCTCATACTCTATAATTAAGTACCATTGAATCTGGCACGTTATCCTGCTTTAAAAGCACATTGCAAATCACATGCTATTAATCTCCATGGAGATAGCTGAGCTGCCAATCACCTCTTAAATTCACAAAAAATCAGTGGACTGTGTGGAAGAAATTGGAGCATTTGGGACTAGATAAATCTCTATCAAGTTGTTCCTGGGAGATATGGTGACCAAAATAGCTTGAGATGTACATCCAATTTCATTCTTTTTCTATGCTAAATTTTATAACCAAGCTATTCCAAAGAGATAAAAGAAATATGGCTCTTGTAGTGAATGGTTGGAGAAATAAACCATTTTGAATACATGGTTGATAGTTGATTATTAGGAATGAGATAAAATAGCATTGAAGAGCACATTTCTAAGAAAGTCAAAGCATGAAAAATATTTATATACATGTAAATTCTGCATATAATCACCAACAGTTTGAGTTTCCATTTATTTCAAATGTAGAGTTATGTGCAAAACTATTAATTTCATAATTTTAGAGGAATTTGTGTGTGAAGAGAGATAACAAAATGAATGGACCCTTCAGTAAAAGACCATGTGCCTGTATGACATAATCATATATATTACCTTATTTTATCTGTATGTCAGTGTTATTTGATATGCTGAGAATTTATAAAACCTTTCTCTCATTAATATTAAAATGGATTCAGAACGTTTATATTTTTTTCCCAAGGTTGCAGAGCTATTAGGTTATAGCGTATTTACTAGAGCTCAGCCTTTCTTGGCTAGAGTTATTTTCACCATGTTATACATTGAGGTCCATTAATGACATCTGTCATTTATTAAACATTCAAAATGTGTCTGGCACTATGCAAGGAGTTTTGCTTAGGCTATCTCACTTAATTTTCATAAGGATCACAATCAGATAGCGTCAGTTATTATCTTAATTATATTCCATATGTAGTAATTTACAAGGTCACAGAGAGTGTAAAAGTTTGATCCCAGCCTCATACCTAGCAATTCCAGAGCCAGGAATCTTAAATGAAATGCAACTCTAGAAATGAAATAGTTTCAGCAAACTGTTGATCACACATATATATTTCGCACAATATGGATCTGAAACACTCCTCTATCAACATAAAATATATTTTTAAGGTTCCATCAGCCACATAAACTTCAATAGAAACTCATTAAAAATGTAAAATCAAGCGTACTCTTTTAGCTCAATGGTAAACGTTGAGGAAAATATCAACAGAAAATTCCTACTGATAAATAATAATTTCTGTAATGTATGATGAATAAGTATCATCAAGCCATGTCTTTCAAAAGTCATTTTGAAATATGTTAGCAGGTAAGATATTTTCATTTCTACTGCAGAGTTAACACTACATTCGCTTTGTACGACATCAGTGTTCATTTGATCTGGCTGATGATTCAGAGGCAGGAGCTAAGCCTAGGTTCTGTTTATTATTCTCTGCAAATTTCATATTACTCTGTGATGTTCTAGAAACAAAACAATTATTATTCATCTCCCACAGGGAAAGCAAAGCTGTATATAAAGCTGTAGCCAGCCAGCTCCACTTCTACAACAGCATTTTATAAGGAAGAATTTCTTTGCAATTTTGTTAGGGAAAGAAAAATAATCAGAATGCATTCAAGTTCAAAATCCTTGAAATCTATCCCGCCTACAAATCTAGTAGATCTTGAAGTCACATTTTAAAGCAGTGGGAATTCAGAAGAATTTAGTCTGACGTGCTAAAAACAAAACAAAATAAAAAAAAAAACTCAGAAAGATTCTTTGTTTTGGCTTTGCCTTTTCAGAGATAGATAAGGCATACTAAAATATTTACAAAGAGCTACATCACAGACTGAGAAATTAAATCAAATTTAAGGTTAGGAAAAAAAAATAGATTTTTCTAGTTCTCCATTCCTTTCCTTGAGGAAGCTTTTACATAGAAATACAACAGGACACTGCCTTGATTTTTTTTTCCAAGTTTTTAATTTAATTCCAGTGTTAACATACAATGTAATACTAGTTTCAGGAGTAGAATTTAGTGATCCATTACTTAGCTACCTCACCACATGCTTATCACCCATTTAACCCATCCACCACCCACCTCCCCTCCAGCTACCCTCAGTTTATTCTCTATAATTAAGAGTCTATTTCTTGATATTATCATAAACTCTTAAATATACGTGTGGTAAGCTCAGACATTTTCATGATAAATAATTGCATTATGTGGGAAAAGGAAAGAAACACTCTGATGGTCCCTTTTCCAGTTTATCTTTGGACCAAAGTTGCACTGATCCAGTTACACCACAGCCATTACACACTCTAACTTAATGTTTAAATCTGCATATTGAATGAGTTTAGTGACAATTTTCATCATATTCTTTAAAAAGTATGGTATAAGTTGAAAATGTCTTAGCATCTCTATGAATGAACGTAAAATGTCAAGTAAATAGATTTTACTTAATTTTTTCTTTCTTGTATTCCTAAGTAAGAATTCTCTTAATTTAGCACTTTTTAGTTATAAGAGGTGAAATGAATTATTCTACAGCACCTTTAGAAAATTTTAATTTTCCAGTGATGCCAATTTGAGCAATCTTAGCTGCTGTAGTGATACTTAGTTTCAGGTAGCATTGTTTGAATGTATAGCTTAATGGAACTAATAGGCCCAACTGGTATAAATTATGTGTTTTATTAAAAAATGCAGAAATATTTTTTAAAATATATTTATTCATAGAGACACAGAGAGACAGAGAGGCAGACACACAGGCAGAGGGAGAAGCAGGCCCCATGCAGAGAGCCTGACATGGGACTCCATCCTGGGTCTCCAGGATCATGCCCTGGGCTGCAGGTGGTGCTAAACCACTGTGCCACCGGGGCTACCCCTGCAGAAATATTTTTTAAAAAACGACTGTAGATGGAATATTCATGACAAAATCCCATTTTTCAGGTAACAAAAAATCTCCAGTATATTATAAAAATAAGAAGAGTTGATCACATTCTCTGATCACAGTGCAGTAAAACTATACATTAAAACAACAACAACAAGACATTCTCTTATTCATCTACAAATTATATCAAAACAAAATACAGAACTGTTACTTGAGCAACTCAGGAATTATAAAAGAAGTTTGATCACAAGTTGGAAAACCTTTAAAATTATGGCAAGTAAAGTCTAAGATATAAAAATGTATGGCACAAGCTAAATAAGACTCAGAGGAAAATTATAAATTTAGTAACAAAGGAAAAATAAAAATAGAAGAGGAAAAAATAATTCAGTCACTCAAGACACAATGATAGAAAGGAACAATAAACATGACAGAAAAAATAATGAAGAAAATGGCCAAAGTTAAAGCAAGATTTGAGTTAGTCAAATGCAAAGGAAAAAAAAGTCAAAACTTCCTTGTCCTTCTTCAGTATCTGGTTGTTTGAAGACATGATGTCTGCAGCATCATCTTGCAAACATGACAACAAGCTGAAGACCAGTGAGGCTGCCAGGACAGAAAGATAAAAAGCTCAGGATCCTTCATTCCTGGAATGCACATTTATTGAGTAGTTACTCTGCCCTAGGCCATTCAAAGCTTTGGGAATGAAATGGAAAAAAAAGCTATAAAAAATTCTTGTTCTTGTGCTGTTCCCATTCCAGTAATATTCAGGAAGAGCCACCAACCAAGGAAAAAATTGATTAAAAACGTTGAGCTGGGAATACATTAAATATGATTATATATGATATGAGTTCAATGAGATATATGTATATAATTCTCAGTAATTTCCATTTATGGTTATTATATGGCTAGTGATCCCAAAATAGGAATGACTTCTAGAAATAATTCTAGTCCTCATGGAACTGCTGTTTTGAGGGTTGGGACCTAAAGTTGAAGGGCCAGGGACCATATTATTTTATGAATCATGGCACCTGCAATATTACGTTATTGCTCTAAGGTCTAGAGTTTTTGATGTTTGTGGTATTTTTCAGCTTTTTGAGAATTAGCATCTGTTGTGATTTCTTTTCTTTTCTTTTTTTTAAGATTATTTATTTATTTATTTAGAGAGAGGATGCATGCAAGTGGGAAGAGGGGCAGAGGGAGAGGGAGAGAGAGTGTCTCAGAGTCCATTGTCCAGCATGGAGCCCCACAGGGACTCAATCTCACAACCTGAGATCGTGACCTGAGCCAAAATCAGGAGTTGGGCACTCAATAGACTGAGCCACACAGGCAGCCCTCTTTTTTATCCTAATAAAAATTCACTTTTTACCTTATTTTATAGTAACTATTTTATTTTGATTTTCTTAAGAAGAGTCCATATTTTATTTACTTACATAAAACTTATAATTGCCCTTAAAAGTTACCAAGTATGTGCATGTCTGGCACTTCTGGAAAGTAGAAAGATCACAAAAATGTATTACAAAAGGATGTTTGAAGGGCAATGAGCAACTAGGAAGAACATAATAAGAGATTAACTCAGAGTGGTAATAGGGGCCAAATCACATAGGCCAGCCCAATAAAGACACATATATAATTTTACAATATCCTGTAGCCGCATAAAAAAGGTAAATAAAAACCAAATTAATTAATTAATATATTTTAAGTCAATATATGCAAAACATTATCTTCTAAACATGTAATCAACATAAAACTATTAATGAGATAGTTTGATTTTTTTTTTTTTTTTGGTCATAAGAATGGTCAAATCCAGAATATAGTTTGTGCTTAAAGCATGGCATCATTTGGACCCTGCACATTCCAAGATCAATAGCTACATGTAGCTGTAGCTAAAGCCTTCAGAAATGGATAGCACAGCATTAGAACATGTAACTTAAAAATTTAAAAAAATTTTATGTATTTATTCATGAGAGACACACAGAGAGAGGCAGAGACATAGGCAGAGGGAGAAGCAGGCTCCCTGCAAGCAGCCGGATATGGAATTCGAGTCCAGGATCCGGGATCACGACCTGAGCCAAAGGCAGACACTCAACCACTGAGATACCCAGGTGCCCCTAAAACATGTAACTTTAATGAAATGGGAAGGGAGTGGAAGGCAGCCAGCAGAGAAGTGATAAGATCTGATTTATGGTATAAAAGGATCACTCTGCATTTAAGAATAGATTGTAGAGATACAGTGTTTGAAGTAGAGAGAGAGGTTAGAAGGCTATTGCAATAATTCAGCAAGAAAAGAAGGTGCCTTAAATGAAGATGGTAGTAATGGGTCTAATAAAATGTAGTCATATTATGTATATATTTTAAAAGTTAAGACATCAGATTTTGCTGAAGAGTAAAGTAAGAGAAAGAAGGTAAAAATTCATAAGACCCAGGCAAATATTAATGCCACATATTGAATAGGGAAGATTATAACACAAATTGGCTTGAGAGTTTTTTGATCTTGGGCTTGTTATTTTGGTGATACTTTTAAGCCAGTAAACCAAACAATCTTAACTATTTATGTGATATTATCAATGTATGTATTTTAGAAGTCATTTTGAGTTGTGTTGCTACTTAGAGCTGAAAGTTGAATGCATATATTATGAAAGGTGGTGGTACTTTTTTCATTTTATTTTTCTAGATTTTTCATTTCCCTTACCCCAGTAGACAAAAAATTAACATCATAAGTTTTTTTTTAAACATACTTTGGATAATGACTGATATTGAAGTTATATAAATACGATGTCTATATGCTAGGTTTTACTTGAGCAGTGTCAATTAATGCCTCTTTTCCCATTATAGTCATTGATAGTGGCCCCTGTGATTCTCAGAACCTTTGGTTTGGATAGTAAATAACAGTATGTTATCTGTTACCACAATATTGTCCTGTTACAAACCACCCACAAACTTAGTGGCTTAAAGCAACTATTACTTTTTAGGAATCCGAGCTAGTTGAGTGGATCTGCTGATTGAGCCAGCTTGGATGCTCTTGGCTGGGCTTGTTTATACTTTTGTGGTTAACTAGCAAGTTGGCAGGCACCTGTTGGTCTAGAATAACCTCAACTGACATGATGTGTATGTTTCACTTGGTCTTCCTCCAGCAGTTCATCCCTGGGCTTGTTCTCATGGTTGATTCAGAGTTTTGAGAGGGTAGATGGAAGCATGTAAGCTCAAAACTAGCAAATCATCTTCTTCACACTAGTACACTAGCATATTCTTTTGGTTAAACAAAACCACAAAGCTAGTCCAAAATCGAAGGGGTGAGGACTAAAAAGTAATAGAACAGAGGCTATAATAAAAAGTTATTAGACATGGTGAAGCCATTAATTTGATGTGTCAGTTTCATCAACAGTCACTTTGTCTTTCCCATAAGTCCCTTCATTTATCTCTAGTCAACTACATATGCCTTTTCAAAGACACAGTTTTGAAATGATCATCTTTTAAAAGAATATCTATATATTCTGTAATGCTTTATTTTTTTATTTTTTTTAAAGATTGTGTTTATTTATTTATTTGACAGAGAGAGAGAAAGTGAGAGAACACAAGCAAGAGGAGGAGCAGAGGGAGAGGGAGAAACAGATTCCCCACTGATGTGATGTGGGGGCGGATCCCAGGACCTCTGAGATCATGACCTGAGCTGAAGGTAGATGATTCACTGAATGAGTCACCAATCACTCCTTCTGTGTTTTATTTTTATATATTCTATAATGCCTTATATTATGGGATCTCTACAATGAACTTACGGTTACCACTTGACAAACTCACTTTATGAAATTTATTTCCTTTACATTTTTCTCAAAGATATATTTCCATGGAAACTTCCAAATTCTCCTAAAATGTTTTATGTTTGATATAGATAGGATTATAGTCATATTTTTGTCTGCATAATCTTGAAATGTGTTCTTCCTTCCTTTATAAATAAGCCTGCTGGGAAATAGCAGATACAACCATCTAACAAAACTTGCCAGGGAGATAGTTGGTATTTTATTTTATTTTTTTTTAAATTTGTATTTTAAATTAAAATGATTATTATAACCCAATAAGCATTTCTTTGAAAACTACCATATGCTCTTGATTGCAAATAACAGTTATGAGTATTCAGAAAGGCCACATATTGATTTGCATCTTTTCAATAACAGGTATGGTGTTTTTCTTTTATTATCTGTGTTCCTATCACTCTTCCTCAATATCATTCTTCTCCATTATTTTATATTGTATAATGTCTCCTGTTCAAAAATATAAGGTAGTATTTAAGGATCTTGAAATATATTCAGTATTAAAACTGTCTATTAAATAAAGTGGCCCAGTATAATACATATATATAATATAATCTTCTAGAGCTGTAATATCAATTTGTTGGAAAACTTGTCTACTAGGACAAACTTCTTTCCAAATTACCTTATTACTTTAAAAATAAATTTCTAATTTGTTGTTTATTATACAGATGCCACTGGGGCCTGTGAAACACTGTCTTTTATGTATATGGACAGATTATTCCAAAATAAAGACTTTTTATTATTATTAAGAAAATTGGATAATTTTCACATACTCACATAAATTATTGGCTGAAGCTCAATGGAAAAATTGTTGTTAGTATTTCTACAGTTTATTTTGGGATTAAGGAAACTTCATGAACCCAAACTTTCCACTTTGAAAAGTACCTTGAATAAAGAGATATACTAATTTTTTTAAATTGACTAATTTTTCTTCATGAAATACAATGTAAACTTCCCCAAAGTAAGTAGAAAGAACAAAATATGAGGCTTCCCTTTATTTCCTTTGAGCTTTGACATATACTATTACTCTAAAACAGTATAATTATTTTCCTTGATTTTAAATATTAATAATTCTTTCTAGATCTGTTGATTCTTTAATGTAAATGCTCCACTAAAGTATTATATAGTCATGAAAAACCCATAAAAAGCATTTATATAAATACACCTGAAAGTAAATATCCATTTTATATGTACCACTAATTCTTTAGTATAATAAATAGTGGAATGGAAAACATATTTTTTTTTCCTAATGTGTAAGCTATATACCAAAGAAAATGTCTATATTGTTCATGGATTCTTCTATAAAGAAATAATCTGTTACAAAACTGCACAATACTTTATTAATGTAATTGATTCCATAAACAAGATATTTGTTCTGATAGTCAAGTGAGAGAAAACAGATTTAAACAGGGAAATATTTAAAATCAAAATACACGCTTTACAAATATATGAGCTTTTCTATAAAGAGTGGCATGGCCCAACACTTTTGAATTAATAATTCTATAAAAATAATCATGATTGTTCTCCACAGTCTTAAAAAAAAAAAAACCTATCCATGATAATATTGAATCAGTTGTTTTCTATTCTATTCCAGATATTTTCTGGGAATGAACAACCTCTTAGATAATTTAAGATCATTAGAAATTCAAATTTCTGCATTGCTGTGTTATCCAATAATGAGTTTTAACTATTATACTCTAAATTTGAACTCTGGTGTGTTGGTTCTCTGTGTTTCAGCCTACAGTTTACATTTTCTCCCATGGTCTTGGATTCTCTATCTGTCTAGGCAGCCGTTGCAACAACATTTTTCTTGGCAACTTTTTGATTTCTTGATACTTAACTTTCCAGCAGAATAACCACCCTTGTAAGTCCAGCCCCAGTTGCAGAAAAATTAGCAAATAAATTCTTGTTACTGTAAGCCCCCACCTTTTAAGATGGTTTGTTCCACAAACTACATAACTGATGTATTCCATCCCAAATATTTGAATTCAGTGGGCACGGTCAGTTTTAAAGCTCTTCAGATGATTCTACTGTGGAGTTGGTGTTGAGATTAATAGCCTTAGAAAATTGAGATCACAGAATATTTATCCATAGAAATTCTTAGCAAAAACATTTGAACACATTAACTTTGTAATACTAGAAAGTGCAGAGCTTAATAAATAATAAATGGCTTTGGGACTGTTTCTGAACATAAAAAGGCTTGTATTAAAAAAAAAAGGCTTGTATTAAATATAGATTGTTGAATTTAAAAAAATAGAGTTGTCACTGGTGTGTGAACAATTTTAGAAAATGATTTAATGAGTTTAAAAACAAACTTGATCACACTAAGTTGCTTATTTGATGCTTTTAATTAAATTATTAGGTAATAATATTGTTAAAGTACTAGGTTTTGTTAAAGTATTAGGTATGAGAATCTTTTGTTAAATTTTTAGTGCATTTTGAAAAATAAGTTTGTCATTTCCTAATAAAACATTTTCCTAGAGTCTTAGTCTATCCCAGAGAGCAAGATATAAAGTTGCAGGAAAAAAAAAAAAAAAAAAGAATTGAAAGGGTTCATCATTATCTTGAGGTATTACTACCAATTGGTACATCTCACACGTTTATAGATGTATGTCACCTATATCCTACTGAATAAGTATGTGTGTTTGTATTTAAAGTATTTAAATCTATACCTCAGGTGAAACCTTAAGCAGTTGCCATAAATGCTGTCCCCTTTCTCTTAAGATTTATTTATTTTTGAGAGAGAAAGAGAAAGAGAGAGAGCGAGCACACTTGTGGTGGTGAGGAGGGGTAGAGGGAAAGGGAGAGAAATTTTTCAAGCCGACTGTGCCAAGTGAGGAGCCCACAGCAGGGAGGGGCTTGATGGTGGCTCAGCCTAGGATCCTGAGATCATGACCTGAGCTGAGACCAAGAGTCTGATACTTAGACTGCACTACCCAGGTGCCCCTGTCACCTCCCTTATAGAATAAGTCACAAAATTAGTCTCACTTTATTAACTGAAATGTGCAATCATCACATCATTTTGATCATAATCAAAATTCCAAATTTGACTAAAATTTGAGGCTTTTGCAGTTCCCTAGGAGTCTGACATTGATTCATTCTCCCATAAATATTTTGCTGTTGATTTTTCAGAAGGCTCCTGATCAAAGGGAATCTCTCATCTGTTATTCACTATACAAGAATCAAGAGTTTCTATTCTGTACACTTTCTATCCTAGTGACATTATTATTACGTCTATCTGTTATTCCTTCTATCCTAGTGACATTTTATTTTATTTTATTTTTTATATTAAGATTCAGTGCCTCACCATGAAGCCCCCTTTGACAGGACTTGAGAAACATAATCTTCCCCTCACATCAGTGACTCACATTGGATCCATGAAAAACATTCATAATATGTGTCAGGAAAATATTTCCAGGTTTGTGCTTGCCCGTCCCCCAAACAAATATACCACTGCTCTTTTGTTCTGTCATAAAAGCTGCTATTTTACACACTAGACCTCCCACATGGGAGGTATGTCAGTCTAGGGTACACATATATATTCTTCAAGAATCCTGTTAAACACTTTGTCCCTAGGATTGAGAGGATCTTCCCTCTCAGGATCAACTTAGTTCTTCAATAACCTTGATGTTGCTAAGTGGTTAAGTGTCATAGAACTGGTTTTCAGTAATCTATGTATATGACACATATGGTCTAACACCTACTTTTGAGTGTGGTATTGCTTAATTTTAAAATCCTATTCACAAGAGTGGAGTGGTCCCCAGAGATGCGTGACTGTTTGTTCTGGGGAGCAGCTAACAGCACGATGGAGTGGGCCAGGGACTGCTTACACCTGAGATGGACTATGGAATAGCACATCCCAGAGGTGGAAGTCCAAGTCAAACGTAGAAGGACAGCCTCACTGAGCAACCAAGAGCGTCAGCTATACCCAAGGCGATCTCAGCAGCAGCAAGTCCCTGTGGTGGACTTCCAGGTAGAACTGAGACAGGCATTCTTGGCTGAGACACCAAGAGGTGGTTAAAGCAGTATTGGAACATCCAGGCTCCATCTACTGTTTGAAGCTTCTGCCCCAAGCTTGCATTGTTTGTAGGAGAACCTGCATCATACCTTTATCTGTAGCCTTCCCTTAGATCTTAAGGATCCTTAAACCTAACTGTGGATATTGGATTTGGTGGAACAGCAACCATGACTGTGGGAAACAGCAGCCAGACGCTGCAGCACATTGACTATAGAATGAGATGTATCTTGCAAGATGGCCAAATCTTCATTGGCACCTTTAAGGCTTTTGACAAGCATATTAACTTGTTTCTCTGTGATTGTGATGAATTCAGGAAGATCAAGCCAAAGAATGCGAAGCAGCCAGAGCGTGAAGAAAAACGTGTTTTGGGTCTCGTGTTACTACGTGGAGAGAACTTGGCTTCCATGACTGTGGAAGGACCACCCCCCAAAGATACTGGCATTGCTTGAGTACCATTTGCTGGAGCTGCAGGACGTCCTGGGGTTGGCAGGGCAGCTGGCAGAGGAGTTCCAGCTGGTGTTCCAATTCCCCAGGCTCCTGTTGGATTAGCAGGTCCTGTCTGAGGGGTTGGGGGCCATCCCAACAGGTAATGACTCCACAGGGAAGAGGAACTGTAGCAGCTGCTGCAGTTGCTGCTACTGCCAGCATTCCTGGGGCCCCAACTCAATACTCACCAGGACAGGGGACCCCACCTGGGGCGAGCAACACCACTTCCAGGCATTATGGCTCCTCCACGTGGTATGAGACCACCTATGGGCCCACCAATTGGGCTTCCCCTGCTCGAGGGATGCCTAAAGGCATGCACCCTCCAGGAATGAGACCCCCTCCACCAGGAATTAGAGGCCCACCTCCCCCAGGAATGCATCTACCAAGACCCTAGGATATTGTTGGTCCTTCTTAATTTCCTGCTATGTGTCTTGTGAAACTGTGTGATTGTTTGTGAGCTTTTGTTCCCTCATTGCTGAATCAATATTAGCTAATAAATGCACAAAGCAATTAAACTGCAATAAAATAATAAAATAAAATAAAATAAAATAAAATAATAAAATAAAATCCTATTCACTAGTGACTTTTTAAACTTTTCCCACAGTGCCCAAGTCTCTTAGATCACTGTGGCTCAGTACTGAGTTCTGAGGGGTTTTTTTTCTTTGCTTTTAATCACTCCCTAGGTAATCTCATGCAGTCTCCCAGCTGCATGCTGAGAACTCTCAACATCTTATATCCAGTCTGAATAACCAGTCTGAATAGCCAGTCTGAATTCGACTCACATATCCAGATGTGTAGACATAATTTTTGCTTGGATGTCTAATAGACATCTCAAATATAAATAACCCCAAATGCCTGATTTTGCCCATTCTCTTATGCAACTCCTACAGTCTTTACTTTATTAATAAAGGGCAATTCAATTCTTCTGAATTCTTGGCCTAATATGTGGAAGTCATCCTTAACTTCTTTCTCAGGTTTCATTACCAACAGTTATAACATCCTATTAGGTCTTCCTTACATACTGTTCTGGATTTGGGCCACTTTTTCTTACCTCCGCTGCTCCCCAATTGTCCAAAGTACCACCATCTCCTAGCAAGTTCTCCTAATACCTTTCCCTGCCAGTTGTTGCCCATCCCCTTTTCCTCTTTTATTTTTCTCTGTAACATATTATCCATCTATTTGTCTCTTGCCACTAGGATGTAAGCCCCATGACAGCAGGGACTTTATTTTGTTCACATATTTCACCTAGCTAATGAGGTATGGCACATACTTGGTCCTCAGTAACTACTTGTTGAATGAATAATTGAATCAATCTTAATTATCAATAAATAGTTATTACTTTCTTGGTCATTTTGATTAGCCTTTATATGGAATAGTCTTATTCTTGTAAGACTCTAATAAGCCAGTTCAACTCTGAATAAAACAAATGTATCCGTTATCTTGCATCTATTCAAAGCAAGACTAACCCTAGAATATTCTATTATTTAAATGTCAACCTTACTCAAGAGTATTTCATAATTAGTTTATACTACATAGCATCTAGTAAATGGAATGCTTGAGGATGCTAAAGTGAGGCATGTTCCTTTGCATTTATAATTGGTTTTAATCTGTAGTATTTTCCATAAGCATTAATTTTTTTTGTTTTATTTTTTGTTCTGAGTCTTTTGTGGGGGGTTTTTTGGTGTATTTTTTTACTTTTTTTTTTTTAAGTTATGTCACTAAGGTATGTAGTATTACCATTATAAGATGTCCTCCTGTCTGTTAAATCTTACTGATCAGTCAGTTACCATGTTTTTCTTATAGAGTTAATAAAGGTCTTAGAAAAACCTTGTGTTTCATGTTTGAGTAGTTCTTTCCTCACAAGCTGGTGGAGGGCGGGGGTCAGAGGATGAAGCAACGAGACTAGGAGAATGATATGATCCCTTGGGTGGTAGTTCCAATTTCAGATAAATATTTAGAGAAATTCAGAGTAGATTGTGGGTTTATTTCTGAAAATGAGGGACTAAAAATACAAATGCTTACACTAAACAAAGCAGTGAAACAGCTGTGTATACTGGCTTATTTAGCTGTGCTTACCATAGCACTGGGTGTATCTGTCTACAACACCATTTATCACCGAGTCTGACCCAGCTGCCATGTTTGTGAGGCTCTCCATTATAGACAGGCTCTCATTCCTTTTTTTTTCTGCTCATTCCTTTTTGTATCAGCATTGAAAAGAAGGATTCCTGATCCACAGTCACCACTACATTAAACTTTTCTGACATCAATTAAATTTACTGACACATTCTTATAATGATTTATACTTTTTAAAATTTGCCATGATCTGAAAAATTATCTGAGGATTTTCTTTTGGAATTAGCTTGTAAAATATTTTGCTGTTGTAAGAATGAATTATTTTACTTTTTGATTTTTTTTACGTTTACTTTTTTTTAATAATAGGCATGGGTTACTTTTGTAATTCAAATGTGGGATTAGAATCTAAAAATCATTCTTATTACTTCATTGTCTTAATATTTGTCTTTAAAAGGCATTTCAAAGAAAATATTTACTGAGTACCTAGTGTGTGAAGGGTCCTAAGTTAGGTGCTTTAAGAAATATGAGAAAAAAAACAGAACATGTATGTTATCCCTAGGAAACATGGTCTGAAAGATGTTTGTGTGATTGCGTGTGGAGGATGGTGACTGGGAGATGCAGTGAGTGAGAAAAAAGAAACGCTGTTTTCAATGACTTTTTTCATGGTAGAAATAGTGACCCTGTAGTAAGCTTCCATTACACTTCTTATATTATTTGATGCGTTGATAAATCCTTTGCTATTTATGAAAATAAAATAGAAAAAAAAAAACATATGGCTTCTAAGCAGAAGTATTTAAGCGTTGGATTTGTAGATACCGCTTGTAGGTGTATACCGATCTCTAGAACTGGAAACTTTGCTTAAGTACAATACTTAATAGGCACAATCTGCTTATCCCATCTGTTGTCCATGAGAGGGAAATCCATTACATATAGTAATCAGGATTATCAGGTTAGATGTTGAGAATTTCCAAATGGCTTCCCATAATATCAAAGAATATAAAACAAATCAGGCTGAAAGACAATGTGCTTAATTAGAATTAATGTAGTGGGCAGTCAAGTCTGGGATGTTTTTAAAATGCTATTCTTAATGGGCTATCAAGAATAGTTTGAAATGCATGATAAAAATGGGAAAGAAGCCTATGACCCACTGAGTATTGTAAGCAAGGTTGGAATTGAGTAAACAACGTAAATAATTGAAACATTGAACAAAGTCGATGATGTGGAGCCCAGTAATTTGAATTAATAGCAGAAGAAAATAATTTTGGAGGGTGTTGGCATAATTAAAAGATGCCACATAGTTGGATTAGCTAAATTTAGTCTTGATATTTGACTCTGAGGATTTAGAAAAGATGGCAAATCTTACAGATTCAATAAAGAAGAGGCCAATTAAGCTGATGTTATGGACTGATTAAAAATCATTTAAGAATAAAAGAATTAATTCTTACATCATGCCTGACTTTAAGCTGTCTGCTTATAAAAATGTGCATCATTTTAAACAGCACATCTGCGAAGGTTTTTTGATAGAGAATTTCTGAATCTGTTCAGGAAGTTTATTTACTATGCTCGCTGATATTTCTACTTCTTCAGAAAAGTATCATATCATTGTACCAATACTAGATCAACGTGAATTATTTCATCGCATTTTTTAATCTGAAGGTTAAATGTAATTTTTCCTGACCTTTTCAAATATATTTTTCTTCCTTGTCAAATGTCTTAAGGCAACAGGAATCAAAGCTCAACAAATAGAACTTTGCTCAAAATTCCACTGAAATACATTGTTGTGTTAATAGAAATTGGGATTTCCATCAATGTGGAAGCTTCTATAGTTTTGTTTTTGCTTTTCCCCCCTTTTGGTTTTTGTACTAGTTCTAAAGTTACGTGTGTGTGTGTGTGTGTGTGTGTGATATTTACATGTATGTATATGTATGTGTATATATGTGTGTAAAAATAATTTTGATATTTAAAAACATTTCTATTGATGAGTTTTTACTTCACTCGTTTTCTTTCAACCATTTAACTTTTAGAATGAATTTTTTGTTTACATTTTTATTAAGCATAAAAATGGGTCAATGACATAATAATATATTATTTTCTATTTTAGTATAAAAGTTAATATATTGTGGGATCACATTTGTCTTTTTGTTTAATATTAAGTTCCATACAGTATGAATTATATACACATATATTGTTCAATTCTATTATTACTTTAAAAATTAACAAAATGCCTTTCAATGTTTCTAAGCATGTCATATTATTATCACTTAATTTTGTTTCTCATTAGTTATATTCAATAACATTCAATTATTAGCTATAATTCTTTAAAAAATAAAAGAAAAATATGTAAATGAATGGGATATAACACCTATAAAGTGTGAGTTTGAACACCTACTGCTTATGCCAATGGTAATTGCAGGTTGTACAACCACTATATTATTGTCTGATTACAGCTGTAACAGACAACCATAAACTTATGTCTTAAAACAACACAAATTTGGCCTATAGCTCTGGGGGTCAGGAGTCCTAAATGAATGAAATGGTGCTAATATCAAAGTGTTATCAGAGCACATTCTTTCTGGAGGCTCTAGAGAGAAATGAATTTTGTCTCCTTTACCAGTTTTTAGAGATTGCCAGCTCCTTGGCTCTTGGAACTCTTTCAGCAGTTGTATCATCCCAGCCTCTGCTTCTGTTGTCACATCTCCTTCTCTGACTTTGAACCTCCTGCCCTCCTCTTCTAAGATCTCTGTGATTACATTGGGCCTACCTGGATATGATATAATATAGCTTCTTCCACTATATCTTTCCATCTCAAGATACCTTAATTTAATCACATTTATAAAGCCCCTTTAATCGTGTGAAGTAATATATTCACAGGTTCTGGATATTAGGACATGGATATCCTTGGGGACTTAATCTGTTTAACACAGCTGCTTAAAGCCTTAGTGATAGTGACCAATCAGTTTCAAGGCTCCAGTCTTGCAAAGCTATTTTCAGAGTCTGATTTATTGTATTAACTATATTTTGGATCCTAACCTCTGATGAATGGCTGATAACCTAGAGAGCCTTGTGATATCAATTCTGTTTGTTCATGGCTTCTTACATTTTGGGGATTATTATGACTGAGGTGGCAGGAAAAGACAGATACTGTCACAAAGCTGGGAATCTGTACATAAATGTCACAATATAAATATGAAGGCATAGTTATGACTCTATTCAATGCCATAGCCCAAAGAGACTCCAGGGGAGACAAGAGAATCCTCAGTGTCCATGTGGTATTGACTTATTCAGCTTACCATTGATTCAGTATCTTTTTCTGCCTAATCTCTCTTAACATGAGTTTGGCTGTATATGTCCCCCTTTATTACTATTCTCATACAGAAATCCAAACATTTCTAGCAAATTTCCATAAGTAAACTACCTTTACTGGCAAAACTAGAAGAGACAGTTATGACTCCTTGCTGGCCCTGAGAATTATGTTTACCCACCATTAGTTTACGTACAAAATATGTCCAGGCTGCCTTACAGCTGCTGCTACACAAGACTCCTCCATAGAAAGAGAAGCCCACCATTGGAAGTGAAGATAAATGGCAAAAGTTTTTGACGGTTGATATCCAAAGTATATTCTGAATGACAAGTACAAAACCCACTTTTTTCCATTATTTTTGCTTTTTCAAAAAGTCTATGATTGCAGAGGAAGCCCTGCAAAGCTGCAAAAAGATAGGAATTCAAATCTGATAAGGATATAAAGCTCATATGCCTTCTTCTAGAATAATTGAAAGTGATTATGTTAATTAACAATTTCATCGAGTGTGTCCACAGGAATATACAAGCTGAGGATAGCTAAAGTCTCTGTAACATTGGGAAGAAGAGTTGTCATTAAAAAGTAGACTACAAAATACTTTTGAAAATTTTACAAAAATGTATGATTACATCAGATATTGATGGAGCCTCTCTTGGAGGGAGTCTACAGAAAGTGAGGGGCTCTGAAGCCTAAACATCGAAAGTTTGGCCATCAGTTTATCCCTGGATGTCCATCTCCGATTTACATGGAGTTACCCCTTGCTTGCTCAGTATATAGTGGAAATTAATAAATCTTTATTCTATAGGACACACTTGTTTGGACACACTTATATCCAATGCAAGGCAACCAGAAAGAAAAGTAATGTTTCTGAACAATAAGCCATATATGCCACATGTGTCTTTCCTGGAAGAAATGTTAGAATTTATGAGTCCTCTAATTTTTAGCAATGTTACTTGTATCTTAGCCCAGAAAGCAGAATCTTCCCTCTATGAAATTGGAAATAATCAGGGGCAGCCCGGGTGGCTCAGCAGTTTAGCGCCGCCTTCAGCCCAGGGCCTGATCCTGGAGACCTGGGATAGAGTCCAATGTTGGGCTCCCTGCGTGGAGCTTGCTTCTCCCTCTGCCTGTGTCTCTCCCTTTCTCTCTTTCCCTATGACTCTCATGAATAAATAAATAAAATATTTTAAAAAGAAAAAAGAAATTGGAAATAATCTGGAATAAGGGATAGTAGCAGAATACTTCGATGCTTGAAAGAGAATATTAAAGTTACTATAAAAATTAGACTATTCCAGGTATACAAATAAAGTAAGTTGTCTTGCTAAGATGAGAGAGAGGGGAGAGATAGAAATCTTTTGGACATTTGAGTATGGAAAGTTCAATAATCATCAATGTAGTCAGATCTTTTTTTTCTTCAAGAAATTTATCCATGTCATTTAAATGTCAAAATTAATTGATGTAAAATTATAGAGAAGACAACAGAAACAGAGGTAACTAGAATTTATGTCCAGAAGTGGGTGCGCCTCTCCTGCCAGGTGAGTAATATGGGAAGCTGAAACCCTCTAGTCAGTTGCGCTGATTTCAGATTACTTCAGAGTGGGCTGGCTGCTGTTACTTACCTCAGGCTTAGTGTGGGGCCTTGGGGTGCTGGTGGATTTTCTAAAATCATCTCTTCACTCTCAGACATAAGGCGTTGGTTGTACCCCATTTTCATGCTCCTTCCCAGTGGGTGAAATGACTAGATTTGATTCTCTGGGGGATCAGGTAACTGATGGGTTTGTCTAGTAGAAAAACCATATACAGAATCAAATCTGCAGTTGCCATCTTTATCTGATGAAGTTTGTGAAAATCTCGTTCTCCATGATCCATCTGGCTTTCACAGAAGCCAACGAGGCTAGTAAAATGAGCAGTGACTGGAATTGTAGCCCTGCCACCATCCAGGACTTCATGAAATTACTTGCCTCTCCAATCTTCTCCATGAGTGTGGTATATCCTAGTTCCATAGATAGCTAGTTGATCCTACCTTCCCCAATCTTCACTCCTACATTCACAAAATCAAAGTGGGAATTCCACCAGGTACTAATAAATATATATATTTATCTACATTCTATATTCTGGAATTGGAATCAGGGATATAAGTACAGGATGAATCTGTGGTCCCAGTGAGCAAACTGTTAAATGTGTACCAAAGCATTTTCTATCCCCAGATCTCTAAAGCTCCTACACACTAACTAATGGGTGGGCCACAGGTATTTCTGGTCCTTGGGAAGTAGCACATCTTCAGAGGCCTTATATTAAAGTCCTTAGAAATCATAGTATTTTCCTTTTTCTAGAGTATGGTCACACTGATAAATGTCTGCAGCCTTGGAGACCTTAGGGGAAAGTTGAGACTGAGGGGAGAAGATGCAGGGCACACATCTGAGACTCTTGCAGGGTTGTTCTCCAGTGGGCTCTAGGGCTTGCAATCTCTCCCTCAGCCTAGGGACTTAGAGTCCGACATTTAAGCCTAAGTCTTGTAGCTAGAGAGAGAAGACCATGACTCTTTATTGCAGCAACTACTAAATACAGATTTTATTTTCCCTCAGTAGACTGCCTAACAATTTAATTTCTAGGCACACCTGATCAACTATCCATTACCGCATATTCCTGAGAGCCACATTCTCTAATTACCATCTTGTCTCTGTGGATTACTGTGTGAATTACATGTACTCTGTCTCTGCTGGTTAAGGCATCTACTCACTTTTCACCATCTCCTCCCATCATCCCCTGCACTGAGAGGCAGACCATGTGGAGATCTTCAAGTTTTGCTGGTGTCTCCCAAGCCAATGTATTTTGAATGTTTTGATGAAGGGAGTGAACTCCTGTCTCTCCCAGCAAACATAGTTAAGGATGGCTGAGAAGATTGCGTACCACAGATCCATTTTAACCATTGCTGCTTCCTTATGCCTCCTGACTTCTCCCTGCTTTTCTCAACATCTACCAACAAAGTCCTAGCATTTGACTTCATTGATCTGATAGAGGATCCAGAATATCAACACCACTTGTAGGTGATCTAGATAATCCTTTAAATCTCAAATTCTTAGTAAGTGCATTCATGTCAGTGAATTCAGTCCAATTAAGACCTTCATGCTATCCCTTTGCTCTACCACTCTTACAGCTTAGCCCGCTCGTGCTGCTCAGGCTTTTGCCAACACAGATTGGCAAGGTCCTATAAACTTTCATTGTATAATCTCTCTCCTCCAAGAAATAGTAACTTTCTATTTTGGCTATTTTAAAATCTATATTAGATCTACCTCTAGTTTGATCTCCCACCAATACATATAAAACAAGTCAAGAAATTATTTTACTATATACATCACTTCTCCCTGAACAAAGGAAGAATGAATCTGTAGGGACAAACAACAAGCTAACAATGATAATGAGCTAACAAAACATGCAAGAAAAATCACTGGGGGTGATATGCATACATTATTCTAATTACAGTGATGGTTTTAGTGTATGTACATGTCAAGACTCATAAAATTACACATTTTAAATCTATGGAGTTTTGTTATATAATTATACTTCAAGAAGTTTAACACATTTAAGAATCTGAGCACTCTGTACCTATCAATATGAAATACTAAGTAAATCATTTAAACATAAAAATAAATGAACAAATCTTCACCAACACCTACTATTTTCCTTGCATTCCCCTTTTCTAGAGAATTTCTAGAGAAATTTCCCCTTGTCCAGAGCATATTTTAGAGAATCCATCATTATGCTTTATTGCTCTGTGGGCTGAAGGTGGTATTTTTTTTTATATTGTACCAGCAGCAAAAGCAGAATTTTTCCTACTCTCATTCTCCAAAATGTATATCCCAAGATAATTGCTCCTCATCCAGAGAAATAAACAAATGTGTGATTTCCTTAGGCACTAAGATAGCCAGTGTTCACTGGCAACTGAAGCTAAATATTAGCCTTCCTGCCCTAGTAAATGCCTACACTGTACAGTTTCATGCAGATCTCAGAGGCACAGTTACTGACTGGGAGACCTTTTAATTTCTGGATTTCTGAGATAATTAATGACTCTGCCTCTTTACTATCCTACTCAAGAATTGGTTGTAAATGAAGATCAAACAGGGATTAAGGCCAAATTAACACCTTAATGTAAAATGTTTTGAAACAACCAATTTAATATATATATTTTTAATTATAAGGTGAAGAAACTCTTCTATCACCTACTTTTTTTTTCCAAACTGGTACCCTGTATATTTTCATAAGTGCTCCTATGATAATACACCTAGAAATTTTGTATAAAATAAAACAAGCATAATTTTGAATGTATAGTTGTGCTTGTGAGATCAATTATTAAAGGCAAAAGAAAAATAAAGAAACAATAAAACGAGGTTCCTTTTTAATTGGATGGATTTATATGTTTAAAAGGCTCAGATAAGTTTAAAATTAATAGCACCTTGGAACAAAGTTTTAGTTTTAGGAACAGAAAAACTTTTTTACTAAGCCTATAATTTAAGAAAAATATTTCTGGCTTCCTTCAGGCGTTAATATATTCTCTTTTGTCTTCCTATCTTATAATCCTGAAGGTTTTTTTTTTAAATGTAGTAGTGTTTATAAGTACTGCGATTATTTTGTGGAAGTAGAAACCTTATTCTTTTTACAAGGCAATGAGGGGTAGAGGGAAGTATTTATATAGAAAGAAAGAAGAAAGAAGAAAAAGAAAGAAAGAAAAAAAGAAAGGAAGAAAGAAAGAAAGAAAGAAAGAAAGAAAGAAAGAAAGAAAGAAAGAGAAAGAAAGAAAGAAGAAAGAAAGAAAGAAAGAAAGAAAGAAAGAAAGAAAGAAAAGGAAAGAGAGAAAGATAAGAAGGAAGAGAAGAGAAGCATGCTTCCTACTCAGCTTTCCATTTAAATGGCACAGAAGCAAACAGTAGAGATAAAAATATCCAGTGTGTATTAGGTGTGGACATTAAGTTGGGAAATGGGTATATAATTAACTAACTCTTAGTACCAGTGTTGCCTTACCTGAAAAAAAGGGAATAAAAATATTTGCATCGCCTAGCTCATGAAATTGTTTTTGATTTTTTTGAATCAAGACAGAAGATGTCTGTACTGTGACAACGCTGACAGTCTATGCACTGTCATGATTGTAACTCTGCCAGCTTTTTCCTAATTCTGACATACTATCCTGAAAGTTTTGTGGGCTTTTTTGCCCATGATTCACAGGGCTACAATGTGCAAGTCAAAAAAATACACTATTTTAGAAGAATATACATGTATTTTTAAATACGATGTTAGGCTCATATTTCCCATCTCAAAAACACATTTTCATTTCGAAATGCTTTTTATCCAACAGAATGTTGTAGCTTTTCTTAGTGATCTTCCAAATTTGGTGCGCAAAGAATTCATCTGAGAAACCAATTTTAAATGTCTATCCTTCAAGTGATTCTGATTCTTGATGAGATTTAAAAACATACCAATTGTGATGATTACACCATGTGATTCTGATAAATGTGGTCTGGTGGGCCATGCTTTGAGTAATACTCTGAGTTCTCCAACTCTGAGTTGGAGAAAAAGTCTTATTAATATTTTCTCTTCCGATAAAAATATTTAGGTATATCTTAGAGCTGGGTGTTTCACCTCCTTCCAGTGAATAGTCTATATTCTTATGTGTCTCCAAAAAGTGTATGTAGAAGAGAGTAAAGTTTTGTCCGTTTGATGAACTTGATACAGAAATAATAATCAAGAGAGGGAGAGAAAAAAGAAAAAGAAAAAAAGAAAAATGTCATTAATTACATAATGACCTTTGGCATACAGGGGCTATGCAGGCTATTACCATCAAAAGATAACTTTCTGAATATTTAGTTCTATATTGACTCATTTTACAATATATTTCTAAAAGACGTTATGCCTTAGTAATAAGATGTTCACATTGATTAAAAAGACACAAAACTCTAATTATGTGAGTCTATTTTATAAAACTTAGCTCCTAGGATCCGGCATATCTGGATTATAACCCTGTCTTGCAAATAAGTGAGGGTGAAATATAAAATTGTGTAAAGGATAAATAGAACTATCCCAAAGGTCATTAGTGGCAGCTCTCGAATCTATTAGAAAAATCAATGTGTCACCAGTAAAATAAGTAATGAAGGTCTTTGTTATTTTGTTGGCTATAATTTGTACAATCTTTTAGTTAGCAACAATTGAAAATTTTTTACTTGGAAAATATCATACTAATTCTCATTTTCAGAAGTTGTGTAGGAGTGGTTTGCAATCAAATAAAAATATATAAACCATCTAATATGGTTAGACACTGTACACCTTGTAAAGGCTGTTACATGAGTAAAAGGCTGTTGAAGATAGGATAAGGTCTTCCAAGCTGAAAGATGGGTAAGTGAGGAAGAAACCAGAATGGGATCAAATCAGACTGGTTTAGTGACTGGGACAAAGAATGTATGAGTAGTGGGGAGACAGAGGCTAGTGGTCACAAGAGAAATTTAAATACATGTGAGCTCACTTAGCCTTCTCTTCCAAATTAATGTTGTTTATTATTACATTTTATTGGGATTAAGGCATTAGCCTTAAAACAGCTAGTCAACTCAGCTAGATTATCAAATAAATGATTAGATATGTTTATGATATGATCAACTACTTATCCCATTACCTTTCACAGTGAAATCAAGCTTACAACTGAACAACTAATTAAATAAGATTAGTCTTTTCAGGGGAGACATACCACATTTTTCTTTTTCCTTGGAATTAATGAAACTTCCTTTCAACAATGTGCATTTCATCACCAAAGTTTCAAATACCCACTGGGCAACAATATATTAGCATATGAGTATTTATGATGATGCTGAAGTATAGTCAGTGATTGTGTTTCCTGTGATAAAAGTAATCATAAGAACACCATTTTTAAAAATGTATTATAAGTTTTCTGCCTATTACTAGGATCCGTAGGGGAAAAATTCCATTAAAGCAAATCAAATTAATAAACGTGCATCTAGCCACACACATTTATCATTTCAAAATTATAATATCATTCACCTTCTATTGTAGAAAAGTAGTTATTGTTATAGATCATCATTATAAGATCAATGTCTCTAGCTTCAAAAATATATGTCTCTTTTGGCTTCAAATTAATCTGCTAGCAGGAGTCTGGTATTAATTCAGTATATTAGTATGAAAATATGTCTATGAATATTCATTAATGAGCATCGATTTCTCAATTTAGACAGTTAACTTTTTAGTATAGTTTCTTTTATTTTGCTTGGCCACTATCCGTTATTACTTTGCATTTACACAGCAGCTTTCCTCTCAGGAGCCTAAAAGTACTGTAGTTTAATTGTCCAAAAGAAATGGTGTCAGGGTAGAGGGAAGGGAGGTAGAAAAATGTGTTTCCTGATTGTCTTAGGGAATTGGGAGATACTTAATTTTAATTCTGGCTTTACGCCCAGACAGTGAGGCTGTGTCTACACAAGTGAGGTTGTGTTTGAGACTTCTAAATTTTACTTTCAGGAGTGCATGTACATGGAGTCCCATTTCAAGAATTCACAACATTATTGTCTAAGCCAGTAGATCTCAACCTGGGGCAACATTCGCCTCTCTCCATTCTCCCCCACCCTGGGGAAGTTTGGCAATTTCCAGAGTTGTTAAGGGGTTGAAAGGAGTGTGCTACTGGAATCTTGTGGGTAGAGACCAAGGATGCTCCTAAAAACCCTACAATGCATAGGAGAACCCTTACAAAAAAGAATTATCCAGCTCCAAATTACAATAGTGCCAGGATTAGAAACTCTGATAACACTTAATACTGCACATGGACTCAATTTCTCTGGAATTTATTCAAAAAGTGTAACACCAAATAATAGAAGTAGGTGCCAAGTATAATTCTGATTCTATTGAAATCTCATTTGTACTAAGGGGGATTTTCAGACATGGTGTAACTTGTATCTTTTATTCATCCCAGAAATAAAATAAAATTAGGCCCTAGATTCCTGCCATGTATCTTAAGTAATAAAGGAACTCTTTTCTAATTCCCATTCTGTCTGGAGTATCTGAAACCCTCCCTCCTTTTTCCTGGAGTCTGGTAAGTTTCTATATGATGTGCCCAAAATTAACCCATGCAAATGTAAGGAGGGTCTCTTCCTTCCAGTGAACAAAATTAATTGCAATTATTGTCACTTTTTTTCCCCCAGAGAAATCCAGCAGCTTCCTTAGTAGGTCCAAGAAGAGAAATGGACTTAGAACTGGTTTCTTAAGGAAAGAATATTGGCCCAGACACATACACAAAGTAATCATGCAACTATAGAACTTTCTGTTCCTGTTAGTAGAACTTACTAATTAGCCAGTTAACATGGCTGAGAGTACCTTAAATCTTTTAGTAGTATAAGTATAGTACTTAAATATAGTACTAAATATAGTGCAATACAATGCAATAATTTCAGAAATCACAGTTTACATTTTACTCTTGCCGTTATCTTGCTGAAGTATTTTACAATTTCCTCCAAATTTCCCTCACTCATAGGATTAATTATCACCAAAATGGGAAATTTTGGAGAGTGTAGAGGGGCACGTTAATAAGTACTGTGTCAGTCAGGTACTATTAAATCAGAACTGTCTCCAACAAACTGTGGCGTTTGGTTATACCAACTCTGAAGTCATTTAGCCACTGGCAACTGTGATTTTCTTCCTTTTTTCTCTGAGGTCACTCTTGCTGGTATCAGAATTTCCTAAATGATACTGTTCCCTGTACTGAGAACAATTTGTCTTTTGGGAATATACACTCACCTTTTCCAAATGCAGTCATGGTGTTCTCTACTTCCTCTAGGCAACTGCTGATTCCTACTGTCTATACTGGCACTGCCACTGCCATTATAGTACTCTGAAGTCCTCATGAAGCCAAGTCTTCAGTCAAGTGTCAAAAATGCCCTTTTTCCTATTATTTGTAACATAGAGTTTCTGAGTACAAAAGAGGTGCTGCTTTTGTCCTAGCACCTTCAGGTTTTTCATGCAATGTAACATATACATCAAACCTAAGTTGTGTATGGCTAGGCTGATAGATAATTCTGATTGAATTATCATATGCTTTCCCTTGCAAAAATAAGACCTTTTTAAACCTTTTAAACTGATTAAGCTTAATTAGCTCATGATTACTACTTCTCTTCGAATGTGTTCTCCAACCCCAAGAGACTCCTTGGTTCCTTATGTAAATAGGATTCCTATAGACTCATCCAACCAATCTGTGCCAATATCCAGACAGGTTGCTATCCCAGAGGTTCATGGAATTTAGAGTTAATCTATGATTTATCGACATATTAGAACAAAAACAAGTATATTATTTTAGAAGTAAAAATGAAAATAAAGAGAGCAGCTGGCAAACAATTTCTAATCATCCATAAGTAAAATACCCAGTTCCAAATGTGGCTGACTTATTTTTCTACAATACTTCAATCTCAATCATATGAATGACTCTCCAATCATCTTTTCTTACATGTCAATTTCTTAAAAGCATAAGAGTTAAAACTATATCTGCTCATTTGGTCATTTTGAACATCCATATGTTGTGGACTGAGTTATGTCCCCTCCCCCTAAATTTATATGTTGAAGCCCTCACCCCAGTGTGACTACATTTGGAGGTAGGGCCTTTAAGGAGAAAGGCTATAGCCTCTTTTCCCATATTACCTAGCACAATATCATCAATAGGTGACTATCAGTTCTTTTTTTAAGAGAAGGATGTTTTCTTGAGGGTAAATGACTCTTTGCTACACCATTTCTATCATCCTCTGCCATGGTTTTTAAATACTAAGTTAACCTAATAACTGAAGTATAGCATGCACTTTCCATAAGTACAGCATTATTTATCTGACACATTTATCTAAATTGGCTTATTCAATCAACCTTATGTACACTTTACAATGTTTAAGGATTTTAAAATGGTTTTAGATAATTAACATTTTGGTAATGCTATTGGCTTCTGATAGAAATGTCTCCAATGACTTAATGATATCTGGCTGACTGCTTAAATTTCTAATTACATATTCTTTGGGGTATATAGGTAGATCAGTGCTTAAAATCTAATTTATTCATCTAATTATTTCTTTTTTAAAAGGAATACTCTATTGGGAAGCTATGTAGCATATGCATTAGATCTTCATTATCTTTCTCCAGGTAGGGCATTTCTTGCTAATGAGTGAATTAAGCTTAAGCTTTTGGACTGTAGCACTACATTGCTATATGATAAGGCCTATTCACTTTCCTGTGATGGCAAAGAGGTAGTGGAGCACTGTAAAATTCTTTAAGAGCAGAGAAAAATGCCCTTTTCCAAATACAGGCTGGGAAAGAGTGAAAGGGAGGATGAAATAGGAACAAGGATGAAAAATAATCTGTCTTAGGTTGGTGCCTATAGCAACCGATGAGGCAGTATTGCTAATGAGCCCCTTAGAGGTGACACAGCAGAAGCATATTAAAAATCAAGTCCAAAGCACACTGATCCTATATCTTTGACTAGAATTTTATTAAACCTTTTCTGACAAGATGTGACAAATGTATCTCTATTTGTGGTTGCAAAGAGTTTAACTTCCACAAGCTAGGGCATCATCAAGAGCAATGGAGTGGGGGTTCTGAAGAGCAATGACAATAATAGTGATCATTAATGAAAGGCCTCCTAGATGCCAGGTACTGTATTAGTCACTTTATGGTGTCCTTATGGAAATACTGTCACCACTTTTAGGAAGTAGGAATGATAATACTTAAAAAAAAAAAAAACATAAAGCAAGACAAAAAGAGAAACTAATTGCTCTAAGGTTGACTTAGGTGGAGATACTAAGATTAGAACTCACATCCATCTGAAGTGCTTTCTGGTTAGGAGATGACTATATTTTGGTAAATAAACATTCCCTGAGTACCGACTGTAACTGTGGCTCTAGTTATACAATTTGATTAAGTCAAGGACCTCGCTCCCAAAAGCAACTTTCTAGAGCAAAGCTTATTTCTCCAAAACTGGGACAGTTATATTTTAGGGAGGAAGAAAGCTTCTAGTCTCCTCAAGGTTAGAAGAAATCTAAGGAATTATCTGTGCTTGAAAACATATATATATATAAAATACACTCACATATATATGTATATGCACATGTGTACACACATACCTCATTCAGAAGGATGCTATTGAAATACTAATAACTTACAAATACTGTAAATTATTTATCAGTGATAATTCATTATCTGTTAATATCATATCTGGTTTATTAAATTGTAGATTATGGTCCTTGCCCTTTCATAAGGAACTAACACAAAAAATATAGTATTGTTTAAATTGCCTTAGTATGAAATCTGTGACAAGTAAATCCCGTTATAATCTAGCACTTGTCTGATTCTCTACCCTTATTTCTACTCCCTCTTGTATAGAGACCCACTTAGTCCTGTGATTCTGAACTACTTTGATCCTCAGACTGCCTTTCTCTTTAATGCTTCATGCCTTACTCAATCAGCTCCCTTACTCTGGAGCAAGCAAACCATATAGTCTCCAGCGTGGAAACATCTCCAGCATGATCTAAAAAGCTTACTTCTTTTAAAACACCTTTGACTTTTATACAACTTGGTCTAATTACTTTTCTTTGTGTTCCTATAGTATTCTTTGTATACTCCCACCAGGAATATTTAGGCTATTGGTATCATTTACTTCTATCTCGTCCTCACATAGCTATTAGATCTTTAAGGTTAGCTATTGCCACAATAGTACATGACAAATTATCTCAAAAGCCAGTAGCCTCTAATAACTCATTTTCCTTCCAATAGCTTTATTTTCCTAGAAGAAAATAAAATGAATGGTTGAACCAACATATTCTCTCACCAACAGTTTGTAAATGTCCCCATTTTCTTCCAACAATTAATATTATGAAAGTTTTCTAAACTCTTGCTTATTTGAAAGAGGTAAAATAATTTTTTTGTAAAATAATTTTTAATTGTGGTTTTTAGTTGCTCTCTTCTACCTTTATTATTTTTATAATAATCTTTATATAATTAAATGTTGAATTTTTTACAAGTATGTTTTCTGCATTTATTAGGAAATTACTTGAGTTTTCTCCTAACTTAATCCATTATGTGGTAAATCATATTTATTGATTTCCTAGAGTTAAAATAGTTACATTACTGGAATAGGTCCACATTTGTCAGAATACATGTTCTTTATTATTACTAGAACTATTATTATCATTATTATTACTTCTTGATATAGAGATCAATATGGTCACATTTTATTTGGATATTTTTCATTGTGCTTACAAGGATTATTAGCTTTATCGAAGAATATATATAGAGACTGCATTTTTTAGAATAGGTTTAGATTCACAACAAAATTAAGAGGAAAATAGCAAAAGTTCTCACATACACATACACACATACAGTGTCCTCTGCCATCAACATCCCTAGCCAGAGTGTTACCTATTTATTCCTCCATTCCTTCCAACCTTTGGCAACCTCTGGTTTTCTTAGCATATCCAGTTGTCTTTTCCAGAATGTCATATAGTTGGAATTGTACAATATGTAGCTTATTTAGATTGGCTTCCTTGACTTAGTAATATGAATTTATTTATTTATTTATTTTAACAAAGTAGCTGGGTTTATTTTTTTTTTTAATTTTTATTTATTTATTATAGTCACACAGAGAGAGAGGGGCAGAGACACAGGCAGAGGGAGAAGCAGGCTCCATGCACCGGGAGCCCGACATGGGATTCGATCCCGGGTCTCCAGGATCGAGCCCTGGGCCAAAGGCAGGCGCCAAACCGCTGCGCCACCCAGGGATCCCCAGTAATATGAATTTAAAGTTCCTCTTGTCTTTTCATGGCTTGATAGCTCATTTCCTTTCAGTACTAAATAATAATCCATTGTCTGGATGTACCACAGTTCATCCATCGACCTTGAAAGGCTTCCCAGTTATTCCAAATTACTAATAAAACTCTATTACATTCATGTGTAGTGTTTTTGGTGGGGGGAGGGGGTTATACATTTTAAGCTCATTCGAATAAAATACCAGTGAGCATAATTGCTAGATAATATAGTAATAATGTGTTTGGTTTTGTAAAAAACTGCCATTTTTTTTTTCCAAAGTGACTACTATTTTGCATTCCCATCAGCAATGAATGACACTTCTGTTATATCACAACCTCATCAGCATTTGGTGTCAAGATTCTAAATTTTAGCCATTCATTGAGCAGTTCTCCTCGGGTTTTGCAATAATTTATGCAAATTTCACAAAACAACTTTTTAATTCTCTTGAGTAATTGGTAAAAAGTTTCAATTATTTTAGGTGTTTTTCTTATAAATAAAATTGTGTTGAATATTTGTAATGCAATCTAAATATTTTACCTATGTCTGATTTTTTTTCCTATGTCTGATTTTTAACTAGGGAGTTAGTTAATTTTTATTAATTTTGATTACCAACATGGTTTTTATTCATTATACTGACTTATTTTTGCTTTCAATTAATTCTGATTTATTTTTGCCACATTATTTGTGTATAGCCTGATACCTAAGAATGATTTTTACACATTCAATAAATAAAAAAAAATTAAAGAAGAGTAAAATTCTGTGATGGGGGAAATATGTGAGAATCAAATTTTATTGATGCAGTTACAAGTCCACAGCATTTTGAGTGCCAGATAAATTACCATACGGGGATTTTCATTTTTATTTTTTAATCCCACTGTACGCCCATCATGTCAAAATACAAAAGAAAAGAGAATTTCACATGTATTGATATTTAGACACAGTGCAGTGTAGGTTATTTATTAAATCAGATAGCAAGGCATTGTGTTAATCAATGACATCATAGCTAAGCTAAATGAATAAAAAATACATAAACATCATAACTTTAAGCACAAGTCACAGTATCTTCAATCCCAGGAAAGCAGCAGCCATAAATATTAGAAAATTTAAAATGAAATTATTCACTACAGCAGAATGAAAATAAGGATGCATCCAAAGTGAGTTTTCAAGTGGTTCATTTGTTGCTATCAGTATTTGGCTCTACCTATCTGTGTGAAAAGACATTTCCAAACATGAAATTTGTAAAGTCTCTTCACAGATTAGCATTAACAGATGCACATTTACAATCAAATTTGTTGATAGAAAACACTAATTTCGAACCTTAATTCATCAAAATGTTGTCTCCCCCCCACACATGTTTTTCCTCAATGGTAGATCTGAGTCACACACATGCATCCACCATGCACACAATTGTCAATAATTATTATTATATTTTGAACTTCATTAATTAAAAGATATTGTGGAAATATCTTCCTCTTTCATTATATAGGTATCTACATAGTATCTTATATTTTGCTTCTTGGCCTTTAAAACCTAAAATATTTACTATGCAGCTCTTTATGAATAAGTTTGCCTTTAGTTGTCTTAAGTACATTAAAATTTTATGCTTCCACAGAGCACTACTTTTATGTTGCCATATTCAGATATTTTTGTTCTGTAGTTGTTTCTAACTCACAGCTTAGGTAATTTTGTTATTGATTTAGATACACCTACATGTTTTCTAGTGTCTTTGCTACAATTTCTTCTAATACCTCAGACTTTCCATTCTGGATCCTTTTCTTTCTTCTGAAGTACATTCTTTTAGAAAGCCCTTTAGGGAAGACCCAGTTTGTCTAATCATTATTTTGCCTTTATTCCTAAAGAATAATTTTGCTGAGTCTACTTTGAAAATTATTTTAACTCTCCATGGTGAAATATTTTCCTTCTGTCTCTGGCTTCCGTTGTGACTGTTGAAAATTCAGCAGGTTTGGTGCTGAGTTGTGATATTCGAAGGGCTTCTAACCTTTAAAATATTAATTACCAATCTAGACTGTATACAATAGCTAATTTAAACATAAATTAATCATCAGGCTATAAATGTTTTTAATATTCATAGTTAGAGTGAAATTTTCAAACATCAACACTGCTGAAAATTTAACAATTACTTTTTACTCTGGGTAATAATGATAACATTTAACTATGTATGGTGCTTCTCTTTTGTGCAGCACATCCACATGTAATTTAATTTGATTACTGAAATTAAAATATTTAAACACATTTTCAGATACATTGTTCTATTCATTCTGGCAACAGCCTTATGTTATATAGCTTTAGTTATTATATATTTTTTAAGATTTTACTTATTTATTAATGAGAGACACATAGAGAGAGACAGAGACAGAGACACAGGCAGAGGGAGAAGCAGGGTCCCTGTAGGGAGCCTGAAGTGAAAGTCAGTCTCAGGACCCTGGGATCATGACCTGAGCTGAAAGCAAATGCTCAACCACTGAGCCACCCAGGCACCCCAGTTACTGTATTTACATTTTTTTAAATTAATACCTTCAACCTTACATACTCTTCTTACACTGGGACTTTGACACTCTTTTCCTTCTCACTGAGAAGTAGGGTATGTGTTTTACCTTCTTGAATTGGGGGTGCTTGTGATTATGACAAATATGGCACTCACAGTGATTTCTGATATTAGGACATAAAAGCAGTATTTTATCTGCCTGGCTTTCTCTGGGTAGGTGCTTGTTCTTGGCTCTCAGCCATAGTGAGAAAGTATAGTAGCCACAGGGAGACACTAAATGCAAGTGTTCTGATTGAAGGTCCAATTGACATTTTTGGTGACAATCAATATTAACCAGCAGGCACGAGAGAGAGCGAGCCTTCAGAGGCTTTCTGTCCAAGCCATTGAGTCAACCCCAGCAGGTGATGTCCTGTGGAACAGAGATAGGCTGTTCTTACTGAACTCTGCCAAAATGGCAAAATAAATCTTTATTACCTTAAGCCACTATGTTTGAGGTAGTTTGTCACTCTGTCACAGATGACTAAAATAGTCATTACTTTTACCAATGTAAACACAAATGGCCTGAGGTTTAGAACAATAAGTTGACTTCTCCAAGGTTCACACAGTAACTAAGTAAAGATACGGATTTTATGATTCTAAAATTTTCCTAATTTTTAAAAGATTTTATTTATTTGTTTTAGAGAGAGAGGGGGGAGCACATGTGCAGGAGGTGGGGAGGGGCAAAGGGAGAGGGAGAGAGAATCTCAAGCAGACTCTATATTGAGCATGGAGCCCATAATGGGGCTCAGTCTCATGACCCTGAGATCAGGACCTGAGCTGAAATCAAGAGTCTGATACTTAATGACTGAGCTACTTAAGTACCTTAACACTTTACATATTTTAAAATTATTTAATTTCATACAGGACTCCAAAATATATAAAATATATATATATAAATATAAATAATAATATATATATATAAACAAAAAATATATATATAGCTATCATCACCAATATCCTGATGACAAACTTAAGGCTACAGAGAAGTTGAGGCAAATTGTCCAAATTTGCAAAGATTGTAAGTGGCCACAGTCCAGCTTCAAAACTGCTAGCCTCCCTCCCAAATATGTTTTCTTAATCATTCCATAATCTAGCTTTTCAATCTCTTCCTCTTTTCACTAATCCATACCTACTTGAAAGCTCTAAAATTATAAAAGTTTAAAGGAGGATTGAGTTTTATACTCCAAAATATTGGTTTAGTTGTCTAAAAAAAGCCAAAGATTCTCTGTATAAATAGTATACATTCACATAAAAAGGTGCACATTTTTAAAGAAGATTACAGCCCCACTTGAAGCCAAACTTATTTATTTTAAATATTTTATTTATGTATTTGAGAGAGACACAGAGATAGTGAGAGAGAGCATGAACCAGAAGGAGAAGGAGAAGCAAGCTCCCCACTGATAAGAGAACCTGACTCAGGGCTCAATCCCAGGACTTTGAAGGGCTTGATCCTAGGACTCTGAGACCATTATCTGAGCCAAAGGAAGATGCTTAACTGACTGGGCCACACAGGTGCCCCAAAGTCAAGATATTTAAATATGTTTTCAAGAAACTCAGAATCTCTTCCTTACACTGTAAGTAGAGCTCTAGATTTCTAATATATAAGCAATAGAAGGAATTTATCCTATAATTACCAAAATTGAATAAATTGATGAGTTATTGTAAGTAAAACTGAGATAAGATAAAAATCAATTTAGTTTTGTCAAGATACATTAGACAGTTTCCCAACTGCATAATCATTATGGAAAACATTCTCTTCTTTCTGCAATAAATCTATTTGAGGGATGCCCTTTGATAATGCTCGTGGCTCTAACTCCTTTATATTAAAGAGTTAGCATCCCATGTTAATTATGCACCTGATGATCTCATCCTTGAGCTTTGCAAAACATGATATTTAGCAGAATTCAAATAATAAGCTGTCATCTAAAGCATTTAGGTACAATTGAAATATATGTGTCAAAAAATAACTTGATTGTGTAATGGTTAAGAAAACATGTTTGAGAGTGAGGTTATTGGGTTTGAAACTAGGCTATGACCATATACAACCTATACAAATTTGTAAAATTCTCTTAATGTCTTTGTCCTAGCTTTGTGATCAAATTGAGAATAATGGCATTATGTACCTTGCTGGAGTTGACCATGGAAATAAACAATTTTAATATATACAAAATTTCTAGGGTAGAACCTGGCAAATAACAGGTTATAAATGAATGATAGGTACGGTGTGTGTGTGTGTGTGTGTGTGTGTGTGTGCGCGCGCGCACCTAAGTATATGTGTATATATACATGCACATGTTCTGAAATAAGCTTATATTCCTGTAACTTCACAATTATTCTTTCTCATTTCATACATACAACCAGTTATAATTTCCTTATTTTTAAACATAAGAAATAAGATGTAGACTTCTATTATGCTACCCCTGAGAGACTGACATTTTTTTTTTTCTACTGGATCCTTTAGACAAGGAACATATATATGGAGTTAGAGTGCAGTACAAAGACATCCTTCCTAGAGTGAGGCAGTTCAGATTTTATGCAGAACAATGATATCAACTAGCAGTAAAACCCGATGTTTATTAGTTATGGCTATACAGTTTAGACTGTTAAGTTATAAACTAGCAATAGAAGGCCTACATGGGCATACTGATAGGCTAAGATGCAGAATGTAGATCTGTAACATATGTTTAAATCCTCTGGTAGATGAAAAATTATCTAGAAACATAAGGATGCACCAATAAACACAAACATATACAGGAAACATCTCATTTTCAGCTGCCAATTCAATCTAATATGAGTAGGGATGTCATTCTAATACCACAAAGTTAAATTGCCTCACACTTCTCTTTCTCAGTAACTGGCTAATTCAATCATAGCACATATAGTTTTCATCAGTTTTTAATTTGCTTAATTTTTGTGAGCTGGTGGTTTAGAAAATTTCCCATTTTTCAACCCTAAGACTGTAGGGATAGGCCATGTGCTATTCTTTCTCTGTGTCATTTTCATTTCAATATAGATTTTATAGTTCATTACCTGTCAATCAGTTTTAAATGGTGCAGTATTCATTTTATCATGTTCTGTGAAACTGTTTTATGCTTCTTACAATGTCTTAACATTCGTTTTAGACCGAGCCCTATTTATTTCTCTAAGAGCCTTAGTCATCTATATCTGTGCACATTTGAACGTGTATTTATTTTAGCAAATGCAACATTTTGCTATATATGATATATTCATTTAGGATATTTATTCAAGCAAGTGAGTACTGACAAAGCAGTACAGTATAAATGTTTTATCTGTGACAAGTCATTTTATGTTCTCTTTTTATTTCTCTCAAACTTGAGGGATATCTCAAACTTACAAATACAATTTAAGATGCTGATGCTATGTTTTGTCATTTAATTATTCCTAATCTAATAAAATATATTTACATAATTAACACTTAAAGCACTAGGGCAAACAAACACAAATTTTGAGCTTCAAAGTTGTCACATAAATTAACATTCAAATAAGTAACAAGGAGAAAAGATATATTTTTTAAAAAGTAGAAAGTATCTTTTTTTTCATAGAAAGTTTTTTTTCACTGTCACATTTCTTCATTTGACACCTTTTTGTTTGTAAAATAGATACCAGTTTTATTTCTCTTCTTTTCACTAAGAAATAGTAAAAATTTTTAGTGTTATTTAAAAGAATGGATACATCATAAATCTAACAAGAAAACTTAGAAAAATTTCCCTCAGGAACTAATTAGTACAGGTACAATTTTACTGAGGAAGTGATGTTTTAACTTTTGACCTATTGAATAAGGAACAATTGAAGATGATACCACACTCTTTTTAAAGTATACCCAAAAAAGTATTTTCTATAAGCTTATTTGGAAACTAATTTCAAGTTTGACAGTAATTTGTGTGGTGTGCTAGTATACCAGTTTTCCAGAAAAGCAATCAAAATCCTGACTTGTAGCACTGGATACTTTCCACAGTAAATTTTCCCACCATTGCCAATTTAAAGACACCAACGTTTAAATAATCATCTTTTTTGCACAAAATAGCCAGTTCAGCACATACACCACTGTTTCCTACTATGTATGTAACATAAAATTTCTTCTGAACATTAAATGTAGATAATGTATTAATCCAGATGTCTTCAGCATTTTCTCTTTACCAAATACCTATTTTTCCTTTTTTTTTTTAAAGAATTTATTATTCATAAGAGACAGAGAGAGAGAGAGAAAGAGAGAGAGAATGAGAGAGGCAGAGACACAGGCAGAGGGAGAAACAGGCTCCTCACAGGGAGCCCAAGTGGGACTCGAATCCTGGTCTCCAGGATCACACCCTGGGTGGAAGGCAGACGCTCAATAGCTGAGCCACCCAAGCTCCCACCTATTTTTCCTTTCTATATTTAACTTGACAAACATATAGTTAACTTTCACACACTTTTGCACTAGGCAAAGTAAGCATATTTGCCACCTTTACTTTGCTTTTTCTCACTTCTGATATATTGGATTGCCATTCTTCTTCCTGAATCCATGACTTTTTCTATTTTCAAAGTTAATTTCTAAGCTTACTACTTCCTTGAAAACATTCGAGACAGATGTATTTATTCTATTTGCCAAATCGGTTAAGGAATTTCATTATTTTTTCCTTATGCCTCTAAAATACATAGCACTTTTATGTCTCAGTATAACTAGCTTATTTTTATAACTTTGTCACATTGTTATACTTATGTATTAAAATTTACATATATTTTATTTATGTATAAGAAAAATTGAGGCATTTGTGTACAGAAATATACTATATGCTTATGCCTTTACGGTTTGCATCTATTATTTTAATATATTTTGTTTTTCTTTCTTTGATGATAACTTCGTAAAGCAAGTATCCTTCAGCTGGAACATTTCTAAGCCTGTAGACTTCTCCTGTGGACACAAGGGAATTCTCAATAACCGCTTGACTTTCTCTAAGTACATCTTTAATGTGGCCTTTGCTGGGCTAAAACAAAAAAGCAAAAAAAAAAACCCCAAAAAACAAAACAAAACAAAAAAACCCCAGGCTGTCCATAAGTCTACTTTCTACACATCTAGCTAGTTTTTAGTTCTCTGTTACAATCTTTATTTAAGTCCTCAGAAAAATTAATAACATTTCCAAAGAAAGCCATTGTCTTCCTTCATTTTATTAGCTTCCTGACACTCTGAACTTTCTGTTTCCTTGTTTATTTATTGTGGATTTTATCTTTATAATCCACACTTAAGGCAGAGAGGCATCTAAAGTTTAATTCTTTGGCAATTTAGTCCCGAGAAACAAGATTAATACCAATGTATTTTGTATTCAAAAGAATACAAAAAAAAAGAATACAGTAAGAATATAATGTATCAAATATGTTTCATTCAGTTTTGTCTTACCCAGAGTAGATTTTCATATTTTCACAAATAAATTTTTTTTCTTCTTCCAAGGGAAGCACTTTCTGTAAAAGCAGCTTGAAAAACAACTGGTCCAGAATATGTAATCGGTAGGGCAAGCTGAGAGGCTTGTAAAATGCAAATTGAGTAAGCACTAGGAAGCAGAGTGTTGAGTTAGGAGAAATGCCAAAAGTATTTGGAGCTCTTAACATAGGGGGGATAATAAACCCAACCTCAGAAACAGGGAGGACTGCATGCTTCATGTGTTTGGGATGGGTTATTCTATCAGGTCCATAAGAACCACACAGAGAACCAGCAACAGTAGATTTCAGCATTTGATAACCAGGAATAAATCAAGCCAAAGCTATAGGGAAAAATCCTGAGATATAACAGTGCAAGGAAACAATCAAGCTGCCATTTTTTTTTTTCTCCTCTGTAAAGAGAACACTGAGTTATGAGGACAACATGTATACAGATCCTAAGGATTTGATTTCAAATCCTAGAACCACAGCTTACTATTTGGTTGTGTGAGGTGGGTAAGGTTGCTTGATAATGTAGGACACTCGGTTAAACTTGAATTTCAATTAATCAATTGGTCATGATTGTTTCGTGTAAGAATATCCCAAATATTGCACAGGATGTGCTTGTAGTTAAATAAAATTCATCATAAGTCTGAAATTCAAATTTAACTGGGCACTCTGTATTTCTATTTGATAAATCTGATGACCTTAAAACTAGGCAAATTATATAATATCTCTAAGTATCACTTATCTCATCTACAATAAAGTGGCAATAATCACACCAAATGGAACAGAAGTTGTGAGGACACACACACACACACACACACAGTATGTAAAAGTATTTAGACAATACCAGGATACCAGGTACAAGGTAGTGCTTGTCGTTCTCAAGCAAGCACTGTTCTGGGTATATGATTGTAAATGGGCTTTATTTTTCTTTTCTTTGCACCTTGATATTCTCTAGAGCTAACCCTTCCTTTACTTTTGATGAAATTTAGGCAAACCCCATTGATCTGGTCATGGTGGCATTTCTCCAGGCAGTAATTAAATATCTGTTTTAATGTACCAGTCTTGTTGAGCTCTTGATTTAAAATTGAAACCTCTCTCTTTCCCCAGCTGAATCCTGCCTAATTTTCTGCCTTAAGAAGACACAGCGTGTGTGATAGGCTTCTTCTTTTTAACCATTTATTTTTTCTGAAACTTTCTCCCAGGTTGTATACCATGATTTCTGACAGAAGTAAGGACTACGCAGTGGGAAGAAGGGGCAAGGTGCTGGGATATCTAGAAGAGAAAAGAAAGGAGGGATATAAAAGGTCTTTGACTGGTTCCTGTAATGTCCTTACCTGTGCTATGTGGGTCTTACCCTGATGATCCTTGTTCCTGGGAGGTGATTACTCCTGTCATGACTCATTTTATAAGCTGTTTGCAAATACCACCCTCCAAAAAATATACCTCCATTCCAGAAGGTCTTTCATTCCTTATTTCATCTGTACGTGTTATTTTAATGGTGGCAGCAAGGCCTCAACATGGAAAAGTTTGTGTTATTAAGCAAAGCATCTAATAAATTCAAGCTCTAAGAATCATTGTTTAATGCAGTACTCCATTATAAAAATATGAATCTTATTTTAAGTAACATTCATTATACTTTTTTTTTTTGTTTAAGGTTTATCACTCAAAAAGGTCTCATTCATATTTTAAAAAGTCTAAAATAGTATTTGTTTCTTTTTTATTTTTTAAAAATATTCTATTTATTTATTCATGAGAGATGCAGAGAGAGAGAGGGAGAGACATAGGCAGAGGGAGAAGAAGCAGGCTCCCCTCAGGGAGCTTGATGCAGAACTTGATCCCAGGACACTGGGATCATGACCTGAGCCAAAGGCAGACACTCACCCACTGAGCCACCCAGGTGTCCCTAGTATTTTTTTTCTTAATGACACAGGTTTCTGATATATTTCCTCTATGACCAAAGAGTCAGTAAAATTATAAAGATATTGTCTATTATACGATATTAATTCAGTGTCAGCTTCTTCTTCAAGTGGAAAATTCAGCTTTGGTAGGAATTGAGGTGTGGAATTCTAAAGAATAAGCAAGTTTAATTAATTTAAACAAAAATTAGAGGAAATTTTCTTCTAAACTGTTTTTACTCACAACACTTATGAAACCAAATGTGTTTTTTCCTCCACCCAATTTCCTCCAATAGAGGAAATTGTCTTCTAAACTGTTTTTACTCACAACACTTATGAAACCAAATGTGTTTTTTCCTCCACCCAATAGCAACTTTTCTGACTTTCCTGACACCAACTGGGTGTCCTACATTCAATTCAGTTCTAACACCAACTGGGGATTTAGTACAGACCCCTTAGGTTAAGGGCTCAGTCCCACAAACTGCCCCCACTTCAGATGCTAATTACAAGTCTGAGTCACCCATTCTTCTGAGGAACTAGCAAACATGGGTGGTTCTCACAACCTCCTCCTCAGGTTTTATAATTTATAGAACTGCTCAAAGAATTCAAGAAGTCACTTTACTGGTACTCTAGTACTTGTTTGTTATAAAAGATACTACTCAGGAATAGCCAAATGAAAGAAATGCATAGTGCAAGGTCTGGGGGAAGGGAATCACCAGGCACCCTCTCTAGGCATGCCACTAATAAGCACCTCAGTGTGTTTACTGCTCAGAGTTCTCTAAACCCCATCATTTTTGTGTGTGTATGTGTGTGTTAGTTCCAATAAGTAGACATGATTAAATTATTGGCCATCGATGATTGAATTCAACCTTCTGCTCTTCTCTCCTTGTTGGGTGTCTGCAGGTGGTCTGAAAGTTCTAACCCTCTAACCACATGGTTGGTTCCTCTGGCAATCAGCCTCCATCCAGAAGCTATCCAGAGGCCAATCAAAAGTCCCATTATTAGCATAAATTCAGGTATAGTAGAAAGAGGCTTGTTATGAAAAACAAAATGCTCTTATCACTGTTATCACTTTGGAAATTCCAAGGCTTTTAGAGGCTCTGTATCAGGAACTAGGAACAAAGGCCAAATGTATATTTATTATTATCATAGCGTCTTAGCTTAGGTTGCTATAACAAAACATCAAAGACTGGGTGGCTTAAACAATAGACCTTTATTTCTTATAGTTCTGGGGCCTGGGAAGTCCAAGATCTAGGTTCTGGCTAATTCAGTTCCTAGTGGAACCCTCCTCTTGGCTGAAATTGCTACCTTTTCACAAGATACCCATGTAGCACAGAGAGAGAGAGAGAGAGAGAGAGAGAGAGAGAGAAAGGGATCGAGGGATAGAGGGAGAGAGAAAAATCTGGTCTCTCTTCCTCTTTTTATAAGGAAACTAATATCACAGAGGTCCTACCTTCATGACCTCATCTAAATCTACATACTTCTCCAAATCCCTAACTTCCAATTTATCATATTGTGAGTTAGGGCTTTGACATGAATTTTGGGGCATACACAAACATTCAGTTCATAACAAAAGAGATTTTCAGTCTGTGTCAGAGAATGAATAAAGGTCTTCCAAATTTTTAGTTTGATGTCTTCTTCCATTCAAAGTCAAATAGGGAATCTGGAGGAAAAGTGAGTATCTTAGATTTTTGCCTATCTCTTTACCATAGTCCTCTTGCAAAAAAGTAGAATGCTTGTTCACTCATTAAATATTTATTTACTAAATGTAGGCTCGTAGGACTTGTGAAAGTATGAATGAATGAATGAATGAATGAATCAATCAATCAATCCATCAATGAATCAATGAAAAGATGCAAGCATTTAGGCATAAAATTTAATAGAAGTAAAACAATAAAAACTTAGTTTTAATCATGTGCTGAAGTCTAAAATCGTATTCATTTCAATGTATATTACTAATTACTTCCACTATGTAAATATGCAACTAGTCTACCCTAGAAATATCCCAGAGTCATAGTATAGATTAAAATACTCTTACAGGGGGCAGCCCTGGTGGCTCAGTGGTTTAGCGCTGCCTTCAGCCCAGCACCTGATCCTGGAGACCTGGGATCAAGTCCTACATCAGGCTCCATGCATGGAGCCTGCTTCTCCCTTTGCCTGTGTCTCTGCCTCTCTCTCTCTCTCTCTCTCTCTGGAATAAATTAAAATATTTTTTAAAATGTTCTTACAGATTATGAAATAAAGGCTTGGCAGTGTCTTATTGAGCTTAATATTTTTTTTAAAGATTTCATTATTTATTCATGAGAGACACACAGAGAGAGCCAGATACATAGGCAGAGGGAAAAGCAGGCTCCCCACAGGGAGCCTGGTGCAATACTGGATCTCAGGACCACAGGTCATGACCTGAGCAATAGGCAGATGCTCAACCACTGAGCCACCCAAGCATCCCCCCAAAAATAATTTTTTAGAAAGAAAATTATTAGAGTAATGGAAAGAAAGAATTTTCTACATCTGTAATTTTAAAGACTTTTTTAAACCATAATAGCAGGAACTAATATGCATTTGAGTAAAGCAAGTTTATAAAATAAATGACCCTGCGTTTGTGAGATTAGGCTAAATGACCTCTAGGCATTTCAGATAAGGCTACTATTTTATGATTAATAGATAAGGGACTGTTTAGAGAGTTGCAATAGCCTACACCTTAAATCACGAAGTGTTAAAAGATAGTTGTTTTTATTTTATCTTCCCCTAGTCCCCACTGGATCTTTGAAAGTACACTAGAAAAATAATTATGAAATTATTACATTTAAAGAAAAACACTCTTTTTTAATTTGCATGAGCCTACTTATATTTCAGCTTTTAAGGTCAATCATCCCAGAAATAATTATTATCCACTTGCTTGAGATGTGCCACATTACAATGGGAATCAAACATAACCAGATACTACATTATGAAAGAGAAATGGAAAATGATAAAAAGTTGTAAAGCCTGATTCATATATTATAAAGTTTAAAATCAAGTGAATTAACATAAAGTTATGAAGTCATTATGGAACACTTTAAGGCAGAACTCTTAGACTAGTTTATGCAAAGAATAGTATACTGTATCAGTAAAGCAGAGGCAGATTGCCTTGGTTTGCCCTCTGGCCCATCACCTGCTGGCTATGTGACCTTAGACTAATTTACTTAGCTTCTCTGTGCTGTGATGTCCTCATCCATAAATGTATGTAACAGTGGTGCTTATCTAACCAAGTTGTAAAGCACTCAGGATGGTGCCCCGTGTTCATAATCTTGAAGTAGTAGTTATTGTCGTTAAACAAGAGATCTTAGGTTTGTCTTTCAATAGTGGTTGAAAATAAATATTGGAAATGAGAATGTTAAGTCTCTGAAAAGCTATATGTGACTAGAATTAAGTACTTTCTTCAGAATGTGAATTCAATTTGTTAAAAATACTGAAATGCTGGATGTGTAAGAGAGAGAGACTAGCAAATTTCATTATATTACTGATTTTTTTTATTAGTATGACGAACATTTAACATGAGTCTACTCTCAACAAAATCTAAGTGTACAATACAGTATTACTGAGTTTAAGTACAATATATTAATTCATTTTTAACATAGTTCAATTCAAAACACTTTTAAACATTAAATGATTCCTAAAGAAATAAAAATATCAACATTACTCAGCCATTAGAAATGACAAATACCCACCATTTGCTTCGACGTGGATGGAACTGGAGGGTATTATGCTGAGTGAAATAAGTCAATCGGAGAAGGACAAACGTTATATGTTCTCATTCATTTGGGGAATATAAAAAAATAGTGAAAGAGAATAAAGGGGAAAGGAGAAAAAATGAGTGGAAAATATCAGAAAGGGAGACAGAACATGAAAGACTTCTAACTCTGGGAAACGAACTAGGGGTGGTGGAAGGGGAGGTGGGTGGGGGGTGGGGGTGAATGGGTGACGGGCGCTGAGGTGGGCACTTGACGGGATGAGCACTGGGTGTTATTCTGTATGTTGACAAATTGAACACCAATAAAAAATAAATTTATTAAAAAAAGAAATAAAAATACCAGATATCTGTATAGATTAAAGGAACATAAAAAATAAAATTTTATATTGATTTTTCTGAATATGAGCAGAATATGTTTTTATTATTAGGACATATGCATGTTTTTAATGACTTTCTAGGCACATCTGTCTATAGTACTGTGTCAATGGTATTTACCTGAAGAATGCATTTTTTCCAGTATGGAAAAGTTATTTTTAATTGCTTTCAGAAAATGTTTCCTACAATGTTATTCAGAGTTTTATCTTACGGTTAATAAATTTGAAAGTTTGAGGCACCTGGGTGGCTCAGTTTGTTAAGTGTCCAACTCTTGATTTTGGTTCAGGTCATGATCTCGGGGTCAAGATCAGGAACCCCACTGTGGGTGCTGAGCGGGGCATGGAGTCTACTTAAGTTTCTCTCTTTCCCTCTGCCCCCTCCCACCCCTTCATGCATGTATGCATACATACTCTCTCTCTTTCTCTCTCTCAAAAACTAACAAACAAACTAATTAATTAATTAAATAAATTTGGAAGTTTTGACATCCTTAATTTATTTTTTGAAAGATCATAATGTCTTTTTTTTGAAAGATCATAATATCTTAATTGAGGTAACATTCTCTCTGTAGTTGCTGAGCAAATTCTGCTAAATGGATGATATTTTACTTCCATATTTAGTATTAAAATTTATAAATATCTTGGGGATCCCTGGGTGGCTCAGCAGTTTAGTGCCTGCCTTTGGCCCAGGGCATGATCTTGGAGTCCTGGGATCAAGTCCCACATCGGGTTCCCTGCATGGAACCTATTTCTCCCTCTACCTGTGTCTCTGCCCTCCCTCTGTCTCTCATGAATGAATAAATAAAATCTTTAAAAAACAAAAAAACCCAAAAAATATAAATATCTTAAACCAATTATCTTCACAAATATCTATCAGAAGCAAAATTCTTCAAATCCTTGTTTCTTAATAAATGTTACAAAAGATACAGATGCTGCAAAATCATAGGTTTTCTCAATTTCCTTCAGGTTCCAGTTATAAACTTCCCTAGTAAAAACAGGAACTCCCTCTTACTGTAGGTTGAACTATTAAAGCTAATTATAGAATCTCAAATTAACTCGTGTAAACTGAGTTTTCAACATTAATTTGTTCAGTTTTTGTCCTTGCTTTTAAAAGAATAAATTTTAATATCTTCCTACGCATAGACTTAGTGTTCAATAATTACAATTCACTAAAAATTTGAAAGCCTAAGGTTTTTAGGACTTCTTTTATTGATTACTTTCATTAAGGGTTTTCAGCTGATGATAAATAAGATGCAACCAACAGTTAGCGGACCAACACTATTGATTTAGAAAGTAATTCTCCAAAGCCTGAAAATTTCTAAAACCTGTTTAATAATGGGGCCACATAGGGTTTAACATTTCTAAAACCCATTTAATTTAGCATCAGTTTCATCATAAATAATTTTCTGGTTGAATTATTCCTTGGCTATTTTAAAAATTATAAATTTCCAAAATTTCATCTTCTATTTAGATTGATAAAATATCCTACATTGGTTGATACCAGTCATGCATTATGTATATAGCATGTCCAATTCCAAATATATTGCTGACTCAATTTATACGTGTATATCCCATGTCATGCTCCCTGCCTGGAGCCTACTTCTCCCTCTGCCTATGTCTCTGCCTGTTTCTCTCTGTGTCTCTCATGAATAAAAAAATAAAATCCTTAAAAAAATTTGTATGTGTGTGTTTATGTATACATACATGAATTTAGAGATTGAAGTATCATTGACATACAAGGTTACATTAGTTTCAGGTGTACAACATAATGATTTAACAATTCTGTATATTACATAATGCTCACCATGGTAAATGTATTTATCATCTGTCACCATAGGAAGTTATTAAAATATTATTAACTATATTCCCTATACTATACTTTTCATCTCCTGACTTTAATTTAGTTTATAACTGGAAGTTTGTACTTTTAATCCTTATCATGCATTTTGCTCATTCCTCTGCTCCCACACTCTGGCAACCACCAGCCTATTCTCTGTACTTAGCGGTTTGTTTCTGGTTGTTCATCTGCTCAAATGGTTTTTAGATTCCACATATAAGTGAAATCATATGGTACTTGTCTTTCTCTGTCTGATTTATTTCACTTAACATAATACCCTCTGGGTCCATCCATATTGTCATAGATGGCAAGATTTCTTTTCTTTTTTTAAGATTTTATTTATTTTTTGGCGGGGGGGAGGAAGGGACAGAGAAAGAAAGGAGGAGACTCTTAAGCAGATCCTGCATTGTACACAGAGCCCAATGTAGGCTCCATCTCATGACCCTCAGATCATGACCTGAGCCAAAGTTAAGAGTGAGATGGTTAACTGACTGAGCTACCCAGGTGCCCCATGAATGGCAAGATTTCATTCCTTTTTATGTATACACACACACATATCACTATTTCTTTACCCATTCTTCTATCAGTGTACTCGTAGGTTGCTTCCATATCTTGGCTATTGTAAATAACGCTGTATAAACATGGGGGTGCATATATCTTTTCAAATTGGTGGGTTTTTTAAAAATTCTTTGAGTAAATACCCAGAAGCAGAATTACTAGATTGTATGACATTTCCATTTTTAATTTTTTGATGAAACTCCATGCTCTTTTCACAGTGGCTGCACTAATTTACAACTCTACCAATTGTGCACAAAGATTCCTTTTCTCCTCAACCTTACCAACACTTGTTATTTCTTGTCTTTTGACATTATCCATTATGAATGGTCTGAGGTAATATCTCACTGTGATTTTGATTTGTATTTCCCTAATGATTAGTGACATTGAATATCTTTTCATCTGTCTGTTGGCCATCTGTATGTCATCTTTGGAAAAATCTCTATTCGGGTTCTCTGCACGTTTTAAATGGTTTTTTTGTTGTTATTTTGGTGTTAAGATGTAAGTTCTTTCCATTGTTGGGTTATTAACCTCTTATTGGACACATCATATGCAAATATTTTCATTTTGTTGATGGCTTTCTTTACTGTGCAAAAATTTATTTTAGTGTAGTCCCGATACTTTATTTTGGCATTTGTTTCCCTTACCTCAGGAGACAAATCCAGAAAAATTCTTAAGATTGATGACTAAGATGGACACCGAGGCTCCTTCCACAGTTTGGCTATTGTGGCCATTGCTGATAGAAACATCGGGGTGCAGGTGTCCCGACGTTTCGTTGCATCTGAATCTTTGGGGTAAATCCCCAACAGTGCAATTGCTGGGTCGTAGGGCAGGTCTATTTTTAACTCTTTGAGGAACCTCCACACAGTTTTCCAGAGTGGCTGCACCAGTTCACATTCCCACCAACAGTGTAAGAGGGTTCCCTTTTCTCCGCATCCTCTCCAACATTTGTTGTTTCCTGCCTTGTTAATTTTCCCCATTCTCACTGGTGTGAGGTGGTATCTCATTGTGGTTTTGATTTGTATTTCCCTGATGGCAAGTGATGCAGAGCATTTTCTCATGTGCATGTTGGCCATGTCCATGTCTTCCTCTGTGAGATTTCTGTTCATGTCTTTTGCCCATTTCATGATTGGATTGTTTGTTTCTTTGGTGTTGAGTTTAATAAGTTCTTTATAGATTTTGGAAACTAGCCCTTTATCTGATATGTCGTTTGCAAATATCCTCTCCCATTCTGTAGGTTGTCTTTTAGTTTTGTTGACTGTATCCTTTGCTGTGCAAAAGCTTCTTATCTTGATGAAGTCCCAATAGTTCATTTTTGCTTTTGTTTCTTTTGCCTTTGTGGATGTATCTTGCAAGAAGTTACTGTGGCCGAGTTCAAAAAGGGTGTTGCCTGTGTTCTCCTCTAGGATTTTGATGGACTCTTGTCTCACATTTAGATCTCTCATCCATTTTGAGTTTATCTTTGTGTATGGTGAAAGAGAGTGGTCCAGTTTCATTCTTCTGCATGTGGATGTCCAATTTTCCCAACACCATTTATTGAAGAGACTGTCTTTCTTCCAATGGATAGTCTTTCCTCCTTTATCGAATATTAGATGACCATACATTTCAGGGTCCACTTCTGGGTTCTCTATTCTGTTCCATTGATCTATATGTCTATTTTTGTGCCAGTACCACACTGTCTTGATGACCACAGCTTTGTAGTACAACCTGAAATCTGGCATTGTGATGCCCCCAGCTATGGTTTTCTTTTTTAAAATTCCCCTGGCTATTCGGGGTCTTTTCTGATTCCACACAAATCTTAAAATAATTTGTTCTAACTCTCTGAAGAAAGTCCATGGTATTTTGATAGGGATTGCATTAAACGTGTAAATTGCCCTGAGTAACATTGACATTTTCACAATATTAATTCTGCCAATCCATGAGCATGGAATATTTTTCCATCTCTTTGTGTCTTCCTCAATTTCTTTCAGAAGTGTTCTATAGTTTTTAGGGTATAGATCCTTCACCTCCTTGGTAAGGTTTATTCCTAGGTATCTTATGCTTTTGGGTGCAATTGTAAATGGGATTGACTCCTTAATTTCTCTTTCTTCAGTCTCATTGTTAGTGTATAGAAATGCCATTGATTTCTGGGCATTGATTTTGTATCCTGCCACGCTACCAAATTGCTGTATGAGTTCTAGCAATCTTGGGGTGGAGGCTTTTGGGTTTTCTATGTAGAGTATCATGTCATCGGCGAAGAGGGAGAGTTTGACTTCTTCTTTGCCAATTTGAATGCCTTTAATGGTTTATGTATACAATGGAATATTACTCAGCGATTAGAAACGACAAATACCCACCATTTGCTTCAACGTGGATGGAACTGGAGGGTATTATGCTGAGTGAAATAAGTCAATCGGAGAAGGACAAGCAGTGTATGTTCTCATTCATTTGGGGAATATAAATAATAGTGAAAGGGAATATAAAGGAAGGGAGAAGAAATGTTGGGAAATATCAGGAAGGGAGACAGAACATAAAGACTCCTAACTCGGGGAAACGAACTAGGGGTGGTGGAAGGGGGGAGGAGGGCGGGTGTTGGAGGGGAATGGGTGACGGGCACTGAGGTGGACACTTGACGGGATGAGCACTGGGTGTTTTTCTGTATGTTGGTAAATTGAACACCAATAAAAATTAATTTAAAAAAAAAATAAATAAAAAATAAAAAATAAAAAAAAAAAAGATTGATGACTAAGAGATTATTGTCTACTTTCTTTCAGGATTTTTATGGTTTCTGGTCTTACATTTAGATCTCTAATCCATTTTGAGTTTACTTTTTGTGTAAGGTATACAAAAGTGGTCCAGTTTCATCCTTTTGTGTGTAGCTGTCAAGTTTTCTCATATTTAATTAATGAAGAGACCATTTTTTTCCTTCTTGTATATTCTTGACTTAGTTGTAGATTTATTGATCATACATTATTTTAAATAGTTATAAAATTCCTTGAAAATAAGGTCCAGCAAAATATGTATTCATTACACCACAGGAAAAAATATGCTTGTCTTAAGCATTGATATTTTCATTGAATTTGGAACACTCATCTAAAGTCAAATATTTCAGCATTGAAAGACTGAACTTTTTTGAAAGTTTTGTTTCAATAAACTGGTTAAGAAATCAAATCTTTATTGAATTAACTTCACTGATTTTCCTTCATTTTTGTTTTTAAGATTTTATTTATTTATTCATGAGAGACAGAGAGAGAGAGAGAGAGACAGAGAGACAGAGACACAGAGACACAGGCAGAGGGAGAAGCAGGCTCCATGCAGGGAGCCTGATCTTGGGCTGCAGGTGGTGCTAAACCACTGAGCCACCCAGAGATCCCCAACTTCATTGATTTTCTATTTGAAGCATTTAACAACAATGATATAAAACTGCTTTCTAAGTTCTTCTGTTAATGGAACCTACACATGAATATTTACTAATCATTTTTCATATGCGTATAGAAAATTGTGTGGACACTATTAATTGAGAACATTCTAATTATGACCACAATTCATTCTTTACTTAAATACCTAGATACAAAATGTGCACACACAGAAATTAAATGTTTGCATGATGATTTCTGACTCAGGACTGTAAATTTGGAGATATCATACAATTTAAAAAAGCTATGTTTGATTAAAGCCCACTTAAGTGACATTAAGTGAGGTGCCTTTTTTTTAAAAAAAAAAAAATTGTATTTATTTATTTATTTATTTATTTATTTATTTATTTATTATAGTGCTGACTAGTGAGAATTACTTGGAAAAACATAGTGACTGAAATCTTGCTTATCTACTTGTGGAAAATTTCCAACATGTAAGTAAATGCCAAAAATATTGATAGAATGTTTTTTTCTTTTTCTTTTATAAAAGTTAGAGGATCAAGGTTTGATGGTAAAAGAATCATTTCACACTTTTTGGGAAGATATGTATATATAATCTTCCTGGAGATAGACTTTAAGAAACACTTCCATATTTAGCTTCACAGACTGTCACAGACTGTCATCTAATCATCTTCATATCTTTTTCTGAAAAAGGAAATACACTTAATCCTTGAAACAACCTGAAATCTATAATGCATTTCAAATGCTTGAAGATTCAGTTCAACTTTGATTTCTGAATGGCAGCCTTATTTTGTTTTCTTTTCTTACTCCCTGTTGGGTTGTCAATTCATAGTTTTTACTTTTGTAATAATGTTAAATAAAGTATGCAATTATCTGTGAAATACCCTTTTATGAAGACTTTAGGAAATATTTCATTTTGCTGCATCCTTCCAAATCCAATTACCTCATTCAGGTAGAAATTAACATCTGGAGTAGCCCGGGTGGCTCAGCGGTTTAGCACCGTCTTCAGTACGGGCTGTGATCCTGGAGACCCAGGATCAAGTCCCACGTCGAGCTCCCTGCATGGAGCCTGCTTCTCTCTCTGCCTATGTCTCTGCCTCTCTCTCTCTCTTATGAATAAATAAATAAAATCTTAAAAAAAAATTAACATCTGTGTCCTACCATGCCTGGGTAAAGTGCCTGTTGGTCATTTTATTTGCCCAGTTTGGGATTGTACACTGAATTTGGCTTTTCCTACAGCTTCTATTTTCTCAGAACTGCTACATCTACTATTTGCATAAAGTTTCATTTTGGTAACATCATCTCTCACTCTCCTTACCTATCTATCAATGGGAATTAGATTAGTTGATTGCTACATGGTGTCTAAACAGAAAGAAAAAGAGAGAGGGAGAGCAGGAAGGAAAGAAGGAAGAAAAGAATGTATAAAAATATGTATTTGGTATTCTTAAATACCAAAGTAGGTATCTATAACATATTTTACAGAGCAATAATACCTTAGGCCAGGTAAGTTTGTGGGCTGCCCCGATACCTCCATTTAGGGTATCTACTTACAAATTTTCTGTCTGGATTATCAGGTTCTCAACACCATTACCAAAGAGTGTCCAAAGTACCCTGTGACCAGACCTGGTCATTTGTGGATTCTGGTAGATAGAAATGTCTACATCAAATTTACCTAAGTTTCTATCCAGTGTCTGGGAATCCTGTGGTGAGCCATGCCATCTGATTTGTGTTCTTTAAACCCAGATTGGCATCTGGGCACGTCTCATTTCTTCTCATTGGGGCACACTGATCTTCTACAACTGCCATCTCTTGACCACCCCACACTCCTTTTGTTGACCTGATGACATGGAGGAACTTCAGGTCTAGTATCTATAGCATGTCATAGGACTTTTCATTCTCATTGGATTCAGAGTGAGTCAGGGCTCTGATTACCCATGTTTCACTACCAACAATAACCAGAAACACTTGGGCTTTTACCATCAGTGGTTTGACTGAAATGTTCCTCAAATCTATAACACCCAGGGCAATGGGGCTGATGACAGAAATCCTTTACCCTGTGTGTCAGCTACTGCCACCAAGGGTTACCTCCCCAACTCCTCTATAAGTTTCATACCATGTGTCAGACAGTCTTCCTATGTGTCTGTGCATCTTCCTATGGTTTATAAGACATTCACTTCACAATGTCAATGAACTTTCCCATAGATTTTCTATATTGCTATGTGGTAACATCATGCTATACTACATAGATCTTAAGCATGTCAGCCAGTCTTGTAAAAATGTGACAGACTTTCCACCTGTAAGCCCATTGCCAGCTCTCTGCTAGTGGTGGTATAGAGAAGGCATCACTGGAGATGACATTCTAGGAATGATGTGATTACAGCCTAAAAATTTCAAGGGAAGAAGATGAGTAGAAGATGTATTGTTCTATGTTTACACTACAAAATTACCAAATGAAAAATTTATCAAAATAAGAAAAAGAATTTTCATTCACATTTTTCTGCATAATCTGAGTAAGACTTGTGTCTGTTATTGCCATCAATGGAGCAAAGTTACTCTTTTTGAGAGTCTTTGGTATCCATTATTTCTGGCAGCACAAGAGATGAAGCAGTAATAAGAAATTATGTATCTAGCATGAAACATATGGGAACAGCTTAAGTATGGAGATCCATATTGTTATAATATAAATTGGTTCCAAAGAGTCATATCATAATAAGAGAATCATTACCTTTTTCTCATAGCAGAGATATGAATTTAGCCAAAAATGGTACATTTATTAATGAAGAAGGTAAAAAGATAGTTGTTCCTGGATCTTAATGTGAAGAGATGGTACCTGGACACTATGAAGACTCTCCATGTATGCTAATAAGATAGAACAGTAAATAGATAATTACTTCTCCTTTACCCATTTTTCTCCTATTATTCTAAATCCTCATTGACATATACCATACTATATATGGGCCCCTTAAATCTTATATTTTAAAATCAAGTTGTATATATCAACAAGGACTTCATAGAGTGAGGCATAATGTGAAGTTTTATCTACTACGAATATCATACAATTTGTAATCTTTAGATCTTTAGTCAGGCTTTTTTTTTGCGGGGGGGATGGGTAGCCTGTAATGCTAGACATCTAGTTATATGTGTCATTTATCAATGTGGAAAACAAAGGCAAAAGAAAAAAAATAAATTTCCTTTCTACCTATAGCCCATTGACAAGTCCTTCAAAGAATTGCAAGAAAAAATATAAATTTCCTTACTACTTATAGCCCATCGAAAAGTCCTTAAAATAGGTGGAGTGACCTTCCTCTGGGAGCTCAGCTGCCTTGATGTTGACACTTTGCTAAGGGTAAAAAGCAAGCTTAGCTTAACATTATCCTGACCTCAAAGGATCCTGTGAGTCTACTTTAAACATTGAGAAATTCCTTTGGAAACTTCCCCTATGTCTACCCTCCAAATTATATCTTAGCAATTATCCTCCAAGCTGGCCCACTTATATACATCTGAAGGGTCTCATGTCTGAAATTCTACTACACAGTAATAAATGATCTTTTCCTAATAATAGCTAGCCCCCTCTGGGTCCTGAAAACTTTGTTTCTGAAATACCTGGGAGGCTTCTGCTGTCCCTAACCCCCTCACAACTCAAAACTATAGAATCAGTCACCCATCACAACCCTAATGTAGCTCTTTCTGTCCATGGATCCTGTCCCCATACTTCAATAAAATCACTCCGTTTGCACCAAAGACTTCTCAACAATTCTGTCTTGACTCTGAACCCCGACATTTCCACATCAACATGGTCCCAGGCATTCTAAAGAATCATGATTTTTGAGAAGGATCACATTGAATCTTACTATAAATCTCAGCTGAGCATTAATTTCATTTTTCTTATGATCTTATTATTATCAGAAAGAAACTTGGATTTTATTAGGAACTTTTGACCTCATTCACTTCTGAATGCCTAGGTCAATAGCAACATGCACTAGAAAGTTACCAAATGTTGATACATGGTATTGTGAATAAATTAAAAGAAAAAAATTGGGGCAGCCCCCGTGACTCAGTGGTTTAGCACCGCCTTCGGCCTAGAGCGGGATCCTGGAGTCCCAGGATCCAGTCCCATGTCAGGCTCCCTGCATGGAGCCTGCTTCTCCCTCTGCCTGTGTCTCTGCTTCTCTATGTCTTTCGTGAATAAATATATAAAATCTTTAAAAAAATTGAACATGAATAATCAATTAGTTTTGTCTTTATTATAATACAGTGTTTATGCTGCTTGATTATTTATTATAACCCACAGTAATTCTTAGCTTTTTAAACAATGTTTTATTTAAAATCAGAAACAATGGATGATTTCAATGCAAGGGAATAGTTAACTATCTGGAATTTTAGGATTTCTGTTTTTCTAATGTTCAGAGACTTCCTGCTGAAGGCCCTCTCTCTTTTGTTTGTTTTTGTTTATTTTACCATTCAATAAGGGATATTTTAGGATGCCTGCATGGCACAATAGGGTAAATGTCTGACTCTTGATTTTGGCTCAAGTTAAAATCTCAGGGTCCTGAAACCAAGTCCTGCATCAGGCTCCCTGCTCAGCAGGGAGACTGCTTGTCTTCCTCTCCCTCTGGCCCTCCTCCTTTTCATGCACCCACTCTCTTCTCCCAGTCTCTCTCTCTCTCTGAAATAAATAAGTAAATTTTTAACAAAAAAAGTGATTTTTAAACGTATTTGACTTAGGCACTATCAGAGTAGAGAGAGAGAGAGGAGGAGGAGGAAATTATGGAATAAGATGTAGAGTTTTCACAGGAGTCTAGTTGTCCATACTTGGAATATGAATAGGAACCAAGATGGGTTCTGGTATTTGTCAGTACCTCTTATGGTCTTTCACATGCATGGGTTCTTTCAAAGGAACCATCTGACCCAGTGATGGCTGTCTGTGCTGTGTAGAATCTGAGACAATGGACTATGTTGCATTAAATGTGACAAACAAAAGTTGCCTCTATCTTTATTTTAGTAACTTAAGCTACATTGCAGTAATGTGTGTTGGTTTACAAAGTATTGATGATCATATTCCTGTTCTCTGAATGTATCCATGGATAGTTAATGATAAGATGGCCTGAGCTTTCCTTATGGAAGGCAGTGGAAAAGAGTGGCCAGACCCACTGTACTGAGAAGATCATACAATAAGGGATCACCTCCAAATGAAGTGGAAAAGAAGTTGAGAGGAGGTTGAGAATAGAGTGAGGGGATGGGTTCAGGGCAGCCAAAAATATGATAGATAAATGCCAGGAGGCAACTCAATCTAACTAAACATTGAATTTAATTTTCGGAGACTTGGGTTATATACCACATTCTACCACTGACTTTGGTAAACTGCTTCACCTTTCTGAACCTAGATTTTCTCATCTGTGAAAAGAGGAGGAGGTGGAAGGTTGAATTAGATGCTATAAAAGGTAAATTCCACTACTAAAGTGCAATCTGTTCTATCCCACCTTTCCCAGTTGTGCCTGATATTTTCCAAATCCATTCTTGTTTATCACATAATGTCAATAAGAAGAACTGAAACCTTAAGATTAAATTTATATAGAACAAAGGCATATCAATGCAACTTTAATTAAAGGTGAAATCTTGCTTGCATATGATAATTGAGCAAAGAATGAATGATTTCTGAGTCCAAGATATAAGCTTTTGTTCCATTTAAATGGAAAAAATAATTTAAATTCTATCAAAGGCTATTTATTTTTAATGTTACTTCAAAAAGGAAAAGAATTTTAGAGCTGTAAAAAAAGTTCAAGATACCGACAAGCATTGCATTCTTTGTGAACTATCTGGATCTTACTATATTTATAATACAACTAGTAGATTGTATTCAATATACTGATGTAGAATGATTTTTCTTTCATTCCTAGCACAGTGCCTAGTATATAGAGACACTCAGTATATATTTGTGGAATAAATGAATAAATGTATTTTAAAAAGTAGATGAACAAATGGTTAAAATTTTGATTCAGTCACATATTCTGAACATAGTGCCAGACAATTTTGAAAACATTTGGGCAATAGATTGATTTTTTAGGTTTCATCTGGATCCTTTCCAGCACGAAAACTTCAGAATGATTGCCATGAAACTGTTGCTCTTTACCATAGCCATTAAGCAAAAACTTCACTTAAGAAGTATTTAACATGAAAAAAAAAAGAAACATTTAACAAGAATGTTACAGGTGATGGAGGAAATGAATGCAATACTGTTCTTTTGCCCTATAAATAGCATAAACTATGTTCAGGATCTAGTCCCTAGAAATTGTTCTGAGGTTAAGAAACAGATCAAGGGAATCATTGGCAAACCCTGCAATTTCTTACTGAAAAGTTTGTCATTATGGGCAGACCAAGCCAAGAAGCATGAGAGCAGATGGTGAAATGCCAAGTATAAATAAATTCATGTCTCTCTCTAGTATCCTAAGCCTAAGGACTTGGATATGGACCAACACATACTACTGTGGACCCACTGAGGAGCAAAAATTATTCAGCAATCATCACAGTAAGGGATGGAATCCTGGAGAGTAATAGCAACACTTCAGCCATCTCCATTACAAATCCTTCATGGTTTCTAGAAGGCCATTTGGAAGGCAGGGAACCTGCCAATGCACTTACTTAAAGTTAGTTCCAACTTCTAAAGAAGCCTCAGGAAGAGCCATTCGAAACATTTCCCTTTCTTTCTGTGCTTTCAGAATTTCCTACTCATCTATCCCTGAAGGTTATTTTGAGTATTATATAAGACAGTTAAATGAGAGTACTTTGAAAGATGTAAAATGCTATTTATTATCACAAGTTCTCAATTAAATTCCAATTTTTCTTTGAGAAAATGTCCCTAAAATTACCAAAGCTTTTCAAAATAAAACTGGTTAGGGTGGTGATATTTGTGGAAACATATTCCCTTTCCTTCAAAGAAACAGTGGTGCATGTAGATAAAGATTCCACATATTTTCCAGTGTATTGTGGAATTTAAAATGTAGAGCAGCCCGGGTGGCTCAGCAGTTTAGCGCCACCTTCAACCAGGGCCTGATTCTGGAGACCCGGGATGGAGTCCCATGGCGGGCTCCCTGCATGGAGCCTGATTCTCCCTCTACCTGTGTCTGTTCCCCTCTCTCTCTCTCTGAATAAATAAAATTTAAAAAAAATAAATAAATAAAATGAAATAATGAATAAATATTATGAATATGAATGAATAAATAAAATCTTAAAAAATAATAAAATAAAATAAAATAAAATAAAATATACTATTTCACAGGCAACTTAATACTCTTTTAAATTGATTGTATTTGGGAACTGATAACTATATTATGTCGAAATAACCCAGACTCCTAATTCATCGGATTTTACAAAGGAGAAATACACAAGAACCAATCAATTTAAGAATGAACATAGTAGAATAAGCCTACAAGAATCAATGGAGTAAATAATGATTATATAATGATGTTCACGTCATGGAAATGAGGCCCATCAATGCAAATTAAATAACTTAAAAATAATTTTCCAAATTGGACAATAATACATTACCTAAATTGAGAGTTACTATGTAAATGGGAGAATAATAACTTATCCAGGTAGTTTTATTTAAGGAGACAGATACCCCAGGACTAGAGATTTCCCATTAACTAATGAATTTAATGATTTTTAACCACTTAGTCAACAAATGATCTATTTGTTGTGTCCTGTGTTAGAGGCATTGATATAGTAACATGCGAGATGTTTTCAAATATGCTTTCAATAAAAAAAAATGCTTTCAAACATTTGCATATATGTGAATATATACATAAGAAACAATATTTTTGGTGATATTATAGAAAATATAAAAGAAACATCGCTTAAATTAAGATTTTTTTCATTTTGTGAATTGTACTCATGTAACAACTCTTTATTAAATACCTGTATACCAGGCACTGTGCTGAGCATACACAAAGAAAAGATACTGCTTTCATGGAACTTTCAAAGTATTGGAGGGATAATTAGTTTAATAAAAGTAACATGAAATATACAAAATTAAGCATTGAAATTATGAGGTATATAAGCAGGGAAATTAATAATCAATTGTAGCACAATCTACTGTTTAATTGTTTAAATAGTATTGTCATCCATATATACATGTATGTGTGTGTATATATATACATATATATATCAAACATAAAAATAATTTTTACTTAGAGTTATTGGCAGGTATACTTACAACTTTACTGGGGAAATGATGATTGTATCCACCAGTGGTATTTATCCTCTGCATATTTTCATTGACATTAAACTTCTTTAGTTGATTTGAATTTTTCTGCAAGATTTGAAGTACTTACCTTAGAAGAAGCTAAGGAACTATTACGAGGTCTCAACCCACTTAAAAAATACAAAATAAGGATTGCTGAATTTCTTACTAGTTATGTCATTTTTCCAAAATACCTTTATTTCCAGCAAGATAGATTTCCCTAAAAATAAACTATTTGAAATGTCCTTGGCCAAAACAATCTTCAGCTGGATTGAATGGATACAAGTATATGCCATATGATACAATCAAAATATGTTCTATGGCGGATCCTTGGGTGGCTCAGTGATTTGGCGCCTGCCTTCAACCCAGGGCTGATCCTCGAGACCCGGGATCGAGTCCCACGTTAGGTTCCCTGCATGGAGCCTGCTTCTCCCTCTGCCTGTGTTTCTGCCTCTCTCTCTCACTCTGTGTGTCTCTCATGAATAAATAAGTAAAATCTTTAAAACAACAACAAAACATGTTCTAGTTTCCTTTAAATTCATAAGTCTGGGAAAAGTTATATATAACATTTTTCCCCAATTTACAAAACAAACAGAATTAAGGAAATATTTTAATTGATGGTGTACTTACTTTTTCAATATCTTTTCCTAGAATAGAAATGAGGATTCTCTACTTTCTTTGAGTTGTTTATTTATTTTTCTTTCTTCTTTGGATTATTTAGACATTTAATAATAAATTCTTGTGTATGTGTGATATACATATATATCACATATGTATCCTATATATCTAAAATCACACACGTAGGTTTTGTGTGCATTTATTGCTTGATATGTGTATGTGTGTGTTTTTGGAAGACAATTATCAATAAATTATTATAGTTGTAAGTCACTCAAATGTTAGAATTATTTCTTAAAGTGTGTTAAAGTATGCAAGTTCTTTTAATCATTTGATCAGCCAAATTAAGTGCCAGAATTAAGTTAGATACAGTACAAAGATGAATGAAAAACAAGTTAGGTCTTCCCTTATCCTCCTGTTTATAATAGTGAATGAGGACGTTATGTTGTAATGGTTTTGCAGAGACTAAAGCATTAACTGCTGGAGTGTTTCATGGGAAAGCTTCCGTGATATTTATCTAACTCATTTCTTAAAATTTTGCCATATTTTAAATGTACCAAAAATACATTTAAACTTAACAAGTTTGCCAGGATTGCCTCAGATCTCTTGCTTTAAAGAAACAGAATTTAACAATAGAGCTTGAAGCCCCTTTACATAATTAGCAGCTCTCTTTGATTCTCTTTCTGTCCTTTCCTCTCCAGAGATAATTACTTCCCCAAAGTTATGTGCGACATTTCCACACAGGTTTTAGTATTTTAGCTGTGTACATATCCACAAACCATATACCTTGAAATATTCACCAGTCCGCTCAGATTGCACATCTTCTTCTGCAATATGTTTTTCATTCAACATTTTTATATAACTTCACGTATTTTATATAAATTCATGTATATTAATGCATGCAGACTATATTCATTCATCTTAATTGCTGAATTAAAATATACTACATACTATACTTTCTTTATCTACTTGCCTAGTGATAACATTTAAAGTACCACACCACTGTAAATAGTGGTTCAGTGAACATTCCTTTGCATGTCTCATTAGATGCATATTCAAGTTTTTTACTAAAACATATATTTAGAAGTGGCATGGCTGGATCATGTGACACGTGCATCATCAACTATCCTTGATATTGCCAAGTTGCTTTCCAATTTTAGATCTCACTCAGCATTGCCTACACACTTGATATTCATAAAACTTTTGATTACTGGCAATCTGGTAGATTTGGAATGAAATGGCAGTGTTTTAACTTGAATTTCCTCAATAGTAATGTGGTTTAGCAAATGTTCTGTTTATTGCCGATCAGGTTTCCTTCTCTGTAAATGATCTGTTCATATGTTTTCAATTATTTATTTTTTCTGTTAGGTTTTTCTATCTACAATTCAAATGCTAATCCACTATGACATATATATGCATATACATGATCATACATACATATTATTATTTTTACAGTTTGATTATGTTTTTCATAGTTATATAAAAGCATATATATATTTAAGCTTATATATTTTTAATTGCTGTCAAATGTATCCATTTCTAAAGTTTTCTGAATTTCTATGATTTTGAATTTTTTTTTCTTATCCCACTAGCATAAAAATATTTTCTTCTAAATTTGTGTTTGCTTTTTACATTTAATCTTTAATCTATCCAGAATATGTACATTTAAATAACTAGATATGTAAATGAGTGCACGTGTGTGTATGTGAATAGCAAGATGCAATAGTCATTTTTGTGGTGGTGTTTTTTTCTTTTCTTCCAACTAGATGGCTAGTTGTCCAAGAAAAGTTTGTAAAATAATTCTTACACTCCCCTACTGATTTGAAGTGCTCAATTTATTACGTGTCGTATTCCATATGTGCATGGGTCTGATTTAGAAACTCTAATGCTATTCTATCTACATTTCTTTTTCTATTTACTTGTAAATATCACAGTATTTTAATTATTGCAAGTATTAAATAATGATTTTCCTTTCCTCCTTTTCTCTAAAAATAATATTTTGATTCTTCTAAGATCTTTTCCCTGTTATGAATCATCCTTATAAATATAAGCATCATCTTAAAGTTTTTATTGGAACTGATTTTTTGAAAATGGATTGAAAAGCCATTGATTCTTTACAATATTGGGTCTTTACATCCATTGATATTGCATCTTTTTTTCTATACCCTTCAATAAAGTTTAACTAATTTTTAAAGAAGCCTCGCAAATATATTATTTTGTTTTGCTTTTGCATTTTGTTTCCTTCTCTCCAAATCTTACATATTCTACAAAATACTATACACTATGATCTACATTTCAATATAGAATAGCAACTGTGATGACTGACATTTTCTTGTTCATACTTTTGAAAAGCAAACATTACATTTTAACTTTTTAAGGTTCTTTACCTCTGTGCTATGCACTAGAAATTCTTTTCAGACAGTGATCTTGAACAACCCTAGAGCTCCATTTATTTATTTTCCTTTTCTCAAGGACCACTATCCTACATTGTCTTGTTTAATGTTTGAAAACTATTGTTTCAAATATTTTGTTTGTTTTCTAGCTTCTAGAGTAGGTGGGAAATTTCTTCCTGTTACTACAACATGGCTTGAAGCAGATATCCAGTTTTAATTCTTAAAATAGTTTATTTATATTTCTTGTTTCTTGGATTGGCTAGAACTTTCACTTCATTAAACAGAATTACTTATTTGGGATATCCTTGTCACATGCCTCATCCTATAGGAAGAAGTTTAATGTTAGAAATGGATGATGTTTGCTCTTTCCTATCTTGCAAGATGATGTAAGGTGAAAAAGCTGAAAAATCAAATGCTAAGGAAAAGAAACCTGAAGCCAAGAAGGCTGATCCCAGTGCCAAGATTAAGAAGAGTAACCTCAAGGTTAAAACGCCAAAGAAGGGGAAGCCCCACTGCAGCTGAAACTCTGTTCTAGTCAGAGGAATTGGCAGATTATTGCTAATCAGCTATGTATTCCAGAAAGGCCATATACAAGAGGAAGAATTCAGTAGCTTCCCAAACACAGTTTTGAGAAGAAAAAAGAGAAGATTCTTGCTGCTGTCACAAAACCAGCTGGTGGTACCCTAGTGGTTAAACTTCATAAAATGCCTCTATATTATCCTACTGAGGATGCTCCTTGAAAGTTGTTTGAGCTGTAGAAACAAAACAAAACAAAACAAAACAACAATAGCAAAAACAAAAACCTTTTAGACAGCATTTGCGAAAACAGTGAGCTAGCATCACTCTTGGACCATTTTGGTTATCTTGACTGGGCACCACAGAGGCAAAAGGGTGGTTTTCCTGAAGCAACTGAGCAGCGGCTTCCTACTTGTGACTGACTGGACCTTTGGCCTTCAATTAAGTTCCTCTGTGTAGAACACACCAGAAATTTGTCATTGCCACCTCCACCAAAATTGATATCCTCATTGTGAAAATCCCAAAGCAACTCACTGATACTTACTTCAAGAAGAAATAGCTGTGTAAACCAGACACAGGAGGGTGAGATCTTTTGACTCAGAGAAAGAGAAATACGAGATTACAGAGCAGCACAAGATTGATCTTGTGCTGTGGACTCAAAAAGTTCTGCCAAAAGCTGTTCCTAAGCTTCAGGGCTATCTGCACTCTGTGTTTTTTCTCGCAAATTGGTGTTCTAAATTTCTTACAAAAATCTAATTAAATAACTGATCAATTAAAAAAAAGAAAAGTAAAAAAAAAGGAAGATATTTGCTGGAGGTTTATGGTTAGATGCCCTTTATGAAGTTAATGTGTACTGTTTTATTATGGTTTGCTAAAAGTTTTATAAAAGCTTATCTATAATGACAAATTTGGTCAAGAGACTTTTTGGCAATTAAGATTTTCTTTTTTAATATGGTGATAAATTGAATAACATTAATTTTCTGATTTCTTTTTTTTTTTTTTTTTTTTTTTGAGAGAGAGAGAGCATGTGTGCCTGAGCAGGGTGGGGCGGGGGTGAAACAGAGGGAGAGAGAGAAAGAGAGAGAATCTTAAGCCAGTCTCCACCTCAGCATGGTCAGGACCCTGAGATCATGACCTGAGCTAAAACCAAGAGTGGGACACTTCACCAAATGAACCACCAAGGCACCCCTAATTTTCTAATTTTGAACATTAAACATCCCTAACCATGAAATAAATTTGTATACTTGAAATAATATCCAATAAGGAATTATCTCCATAATCATTCCTGAATATGCTTCAATATTTTACTGAGAATATTTACATTTATTTTTATGTGTGTGACTTGCCTGTACACTTGACAGTGTATTGGTTTTTTTTATTGTTTTTTTCAAATATAATAGTTTTTCAAAGAATCAACTTTGGTTTTGTTTTCTGTTGAATCTGTATTTTATAGTTACTAAAATATGTCCTGTCCTTAATATTTTTATAGGACTGTATCTATAGATTTATTCTGCTGTTCTCCTGTTAATTTTTAAGATTTGGAGAATGGCTAATGTAAAATTTACTGATTCTTCTTAAAAATGTAAAAGTTTAAAATCATATATTTCCTGTATTTCAGCTTCATTGCACAAATTTAACTTGTTATGGTGCAGTGACTGTCTGTCCTACGGGACTTTAAGATTTTTGACTTTACTCACTGATAAATTAAATATTCATGTTCAATTTTGAAATACATGTTCTTTAATGTTATTTTTCATATAAATTCTTTGAAACATGTTGAGATGTGATTTATTGCAATATTTTCTTAACAAATTTATTTTTTCACATTTCTGGAGTCTAGATATGCATTACTGCAATTTTTATAAGCAATATATATGTGCTTAGAAAGACTCTGGATTTTCAGAGGTTGTTACAGTGCCCTAAAGATGTCTATTCAAATAAGTTCTAACAATGCCATAATTTAGGTTGCTCAAATATTTTCTATATTTACTTATAAACATTATACATACATGCAGACCTATTTTATGTGTGCATATATAAAAGATAAATAATTACAAGTAATGTAGTGACATATTATGCAATGTATACATACAGATAAATTTCTGTTAATCTAGTAAATAATGATATAAGTATTTATGTACATGTACTCATACACATGTGTACATACTAATATTATACATGTTAATCCTTTTATTTTTTTTAAGTTTTTTTTAAATTTTTTTATTTATTTATGATACTCACAGAGAGAGAGAGACAGAGAGAGAGAGACAGGCAGAGGGAGAAGCAGGCTCCATGCCCCGGGAGCCTGACGTGGGATTCGATCCCGGGTCTCCAGGATCGCGCCCTGGGCCAAAGGCAGGCGCTAAACCGCTGCGCCACCCAGGGATCCCATGTTAATCCTTTTAAATACTCATATAGGTACTTTTGATATTTCTGACTTTGCTTTTGAGAGAATTTTTTTTTTTTTTTCAAACTGGATGTCCTTTGTTAGAAAAAGAGGAAAACAAGGATTTCTGGAGGATTTTGTTTATTTACTTATCTACTTAGTACTTATTGTTCTGACTAACTGAAAGTCTGGGGTTGCCAATGACTGATAAAGAAGGCTGCAGATCAACCAGTTTTAGTGGCAAAATGGTTCAGATTTTGACATTAATTCTACATAGATTTGGATATTTTAAATTTGAGATATCAGCTAAAAGTCCAAGTGGAAATGCCAAGTAGGCGATTGAATATTTATGTCTGGATTTTGATGGAAGAATGAACCTAGAGTTATTTTGCATTTTCCAGAATAAGAGTGATAAGAAAAATAAGGCCTTTCTCACTGCTCTGTTTAAAATTATAATCCCCATTCCCCAGAGAACCTTGTCGTGCTTCACTGAGTTACATTTAATGTATTAATTATTTACTTTTTAATTTTGCTTAGCAATCTTTCCAACAAGAAAAGTTCTAACATGTTTATCTTTAAAACAAACTGTTGTAAACAAGTGCTAGAGTAGTGCCTGGCACTATTAGGTATCCAATAAATACTTGTTAACTGAGTAAATTCATTATACTTTATTTCTACTTCTGACCTCTTATAGTTTCTCTCACTTCATTTCATTTAAATCATATTTAAAAAAAAGACATCCTTCACTTCCCAGTTCCCAAACTTAAAGCTCATCTGTGTTATACAGCCTTACTCTGTGAGGTTAATTTTCCCTATTATTCTACCTTCCTGTTCTTTTGTGTTCTATTTCATTAACTGATGGCTTTATCTGTACTATTTCTTCATTTTGATTTCTTTTAAAATTTTTATTTGAATTGTTGGCTTAGCAATTTTCAGTTTTTCAGGTGCTAAAATATTTTCATCAGAAGCTACACATTTGCTTCTACTGCTAAGCTGATTGTCACAAGATTTGAGATAGAATTAATTGCTTTCATATCATTCAATTTTAAGACTGTCATTATTTCTCTATTTCTCCCCTTCTTCCATGAACCTTTTTTTAAAGATTTATTTATTTATTTTGAGAGATCCTGGACTTCCACACATTTGTGTGCAAGGGCTCAAGCAGGGGGAGTGGCAGAGGAGAGAGAGAGAGAATCTCAAGCAGTCTCCTCACTGCATGGAGCCAGATGTGGGACTGGGTCTCATGGCCCTCTGATCATGACCTGAGCCAAAATAAAGAGTTGGGCACTAAACCAACTGAGCCACCCAGGTGCCCCTTCCATGAAGTATTTTGAAATTGATTTTTGTAGTTTTCAAATATAGCTTGACTATATTTAAAATGATATATATATATATATCATATATAAAATGATATATTTGTGTATATATACATATATATGTATATTAAATTCAAATCCATTATTTCAGAGAACACAATAGATAGTAGTTGCATTTATATGGTATTTTTATCTAACAAATAACCAGGGGATACATTCTATTCAATTCTTGATATAACACTATGCAATAGGTAAGGCAGGTAAATTTATTTCATTGTTTTGAAAACTAGGATTTAGAAATTTAGGGAGGTAGTAAGCAACATGACTAGAACTTGAACTCAGTTATTGTTACCTTGAATTGGGATTCTTTTTTTTTTCTTCTTAATATAAATACAATGGTTCAAGAGTTGTACTTTTCTTTCACACAGAGAAAATAGTAGTTGTTGGTATATTGCAGTATTGTAATGCATGTACATATAAACAGATTCATATTCCTAATCTTCTTTTTAATTTTAATAAATGCTCTCCCCCCAAATGCCTCATGGCCTTTTAATGTTCCTGGGCAAGGAGGCATGAATTTACATTATTAGAATCCTATGCCATATTGCACTTATTATGAATTATGCTTATTAAAATTAACTGAACCATGAGAAAAATTTTTATTTATACAGTTATAATTATTTCCAACTTTACAACTGTTAAGATATCTAAGTATCCTTCAAAGAATGTGGACATTTAAAAATGATAGATTTTCATGTTTGTTAAGCAGAAAGTCTTAGAGCAAGAACTTCTTTTTAAACATTTGCAAGTGGTCTGTATTATTATTTGAATATATCACAAAAGACTTTATTTGCTTTGTAAAATACTGAATATATTAAAGCCAAATCACCTAAGTAAGATATAATAATTTTGATTTGTTGGTAAGTTTTTGTTCTACGGGTATTGTGGGATTTTAGAAAGAACATAAGTATGTTGTAATAAAATGTACATTGATTTTATGGCCCAGGCATTGAATTTAGCATGTGATTTTACTAATAATGAGATGACCATAAGCTTAACCTCTTCAATCTTTATTTACTTGTAGGTAAGGTTTCTAAGTCTAAATAAAATGAAAATTTATAAATAGGTATTAAAATGAGAGTAACACATTCAACCAAAAGAATGGTTGATCTGTTTTGCTTCACATAGCCATCATACTCTTGGCATTATCATACGTCAATCAAAGTATAGTGTAGGAGAGAACAATGATGAAGCATCAGGCATACAGTAAAATTCTGAGGCTGACCCGTATATTCAGCAGAGGTCACCGGAGGACTAGTAGTTATTATGATTTCATCTTTTTGCCTTTTACTTGGTTCTAAGTTAAAAATGCAATTAAATAGAAAAGACTGAGCTGTGATAAGTCACTTCTGCAACTGTGTGAAGGCAGAAGAGGAGACAATGATTTCTGAGAAGAAAATAGAACTTTTTGTTCCTTGTGCTGCCAAGTTGGGAAATTTGTATAGAAAGTGTCATTGGTGACACCAAAGACTTCTTCTGGTCTTAAGTTATAAGAGACTTGTTAAGAAAAAAAAAATTGACAAATATGGTTATAGCAAATAATTACATTGTAAATTGAATTTTATTCACATCAAAAGTATATCATAGGGAAGAATGCAGAAATATGTATGTTTTATAGCAACATCACTGTGATGCAGGAAGATTCCTCCCAAAGTTAGGTTCCTGTGTTAAAACTGATTGCAGACTCTGGGACAATCAAAGGTTTATATTGGCTCAGCACCAAATTTTAAAGAGGCAGCAGCAGAATGTAAATGCTTGTGTGTGTTTGTGTGTTTAATGTGGGTACAGAAGGATTTTATCAAAATATTAGAGGGATGATGGGCTAGGACATAGGTAGAAAAAGAGTCTTACATATTGCTAGGACTAAATCAAAAAGTCAGTGGGAATCTTAAAATTTTCTTTCAGTCTCCATTAATATTTTATTAGTAATATTTTATTATTTTATTTTATATTTTATTAATAATATTACTAACTTAATAATATTAAGAGCAATAGTATTATTAATTTAATAAAAAAGAAAGCAAACACTAATTGTGCATGACTCAGATCATAAAGCAGACCTGGCTAATTTCTCAGAAATATTCTATGCAATCCTCTTCTTTTACTTCCTAGTCTTAACCATTGTTCTGAGTTCTGTGGTGAATATGGCTTTACTTTTCTTTATTATATTTTCAATATGTATTATAAATATACTGATATTCCACTCTATGGATATTCATCTATTCGTATACTGGTATAACACTGTATGAATATTTGCTCCTTTCTCTTAACATTAAGTTCTTGAATGTTAACAAGTTGATACCTGCAACTGTAGTTTATTTATGTCCTTTGCTATATATTATCGCATGGCATAAATATGCAATGATTTATTTACTCATTCTAAGCTTGGATAACATTTGTGTTACTCACAGTTCTGAGCTATTTCTAAGAAAGTTCTTTTTACCATTTTATTTTATTTTATTTTACTGTGAAACCTGATATGTGCAAGAGTTTCTCTATGGTATATCCCTAGGAATGGAATTACTTGGCATAGAGTATTTATATATTTAACTTTATGCCAAAATATTATCTGAAGTAATCCTATTTACTCGCACACGCCGCAACTACCACCACCACTACCACAATCACTACACAAATAACATGAAGATTGTAGTTTCACAACTTCATAAAACTACACCTGTATTGTGAAGTCTAAAGTCAGAGTAGTCGAATGTCATAGGAAGGGGATAGTGATAAGGGGACAAGGAGAAGAAGATGAGAAAGGCAATTTCCTTTGCCTTTCTTATTTGCTTACTTGTATTTATTTATTTATTTATTTGGTGGTATTCTAATAATAATAATAATAATAATAATAATAATAATAATACAGGAAACTGTTGGGCCCAAATCACTGATGTCATCTTTTCCACAACCCTTGTAATTCATAATCAGTAGTAAAGTAGACCCCCATTCATGCCACGAGCATATGTATATAGCATGGGTTTTCCAAGTCCCCAGGAAGCTGTAATTGATAAGTCTAGCTTAAATGCCAGCTGATAGGATTTGGCTCCAGTGTTAGGACTCACACATTGCCGGGTAGAAACTGGTTTGAGCCTACTGTTGGCCTCTTGGACAAGGAAGCCAGAGCAATTTGGAAATGTGTTGAGAGGAACCCACAGAGCACCAGTGAAAAGTGCAACATGTGTGAGTGACTCAGGGATGGGAGGAGGAATAGCAATACTTTTTTTCTTCTTGAAAAAAGAAAAAAAATATTAGAAAAGGGCTCATTAACCAAAAAGAAAAGGACAAAATTAATTATTTAGAAATGAATTAACCAGTAAATTGATGTACAGAGATGGTAGTAAACATACAAGTTTACTCAGTTTACCAAAAAAGGTAAAAATGGATTGTCAATTTATGACAAAAATTTGATTATAAAAAATAGCCATGAACTGAAAATTACACATGCAAAAATAAGTTCACTGAATCAAACATTGTTGATTAATATTGCAAAGGCTATTATTTATAGCTTAACTATTTACATATAATTCATAGAAAGTGCCCCCCTCAAAGACATAATCTTTATTCTACTTTTTATTCTCATTAGGAAATAAAAAGCAAATATGTTTGATAATAGAGATCAGATTGGTTTTGAAATTTTTTCACTAATTTGGATTATAACCATGTAAGATAAGTAGTTGTTAGAAGACAGTGTGGCACATACCTGTGAAATATTGATTAACACCACTACCTTTTTATCTTCATAGTATCCCATATTTCACAGCTTTGCAGTAAGAAGGGAATTCAGTAGAATGTTATGGTTTTGTTTTTGTTGCTGTTGTTTGGTTTTCTCATTGTTGTATGCCTATTATCATATAATAGACATTTAATAATATTTACTGACTGAATTACTTGCATCTCATACCCTAAAGCTATTCAGTGTAGACAATCTTTCTAGCTACAGGAATCAGTTAGAAATGGACACAAACCCAAACTCAGATAGACAGAAAAAAAAAACAGGACCAACAGAATTCAATTCCAAAACTCTGACAACCTACCGAGAAGAAGATGTTTGACATTTCTTCTAATTCAGATTAAGAAGGCAGTAAGGTGGGGCACCTGGGTGGCTCAGTGGTTTAGGGCCTGCCTTCTGCCTAGGGGGTGATCTGGGAATCCTGGATGGAGTCCTACATCTGGCTCCCTACAGGAAGCCTGCTTCTCCCTCTGCCTGTGTCTCTGCCTCTCTCTGTGTGTCTCTCATGAATAAATAAATAAAATCTTAAAAAAAAAAAAAAAAAAAAAGAAGGCCGCAAGCTCCATGAGCTTATGGTTGCTGTCTTGGGAACATAAAGGGTTAATGTTTCTGAGACTGTAACCAATATTGAGGAAGGATAGCCAATACTCGAAACCAGAGAACCTAGTAATGGTCCCCTCCTTTAAACTATGGGTAAAAGCCTTTCTAAAGGAAAATATACTCCTAAATCATGATTGATCATTCAAACTGGGTATACAACAAAAAAATATCACAATGATTTAGCTACGAGGAAGTCTTCCTTATCTCAGCCAAAGGATACCACTAACCTATAATCTGAGTCAATTTTGATTTTCCCTTTCCCCCATTTTCCAATTCTACTAAAATATCAATTTCTCTTCCAAAGTAAATTTCACATCTTTGTGTTTGGGGCTTTTTTTAAAACGATGGCAATAGGCATATATTTCTTGTTTCCATCCTATTGTGTCACCAACCCATCCCCTACACTTTAGGAAGAAAGAACTATTTGAAAGCTAGCCTTCATCCCCACCTCAACATGCTTCAGACTCTTCCCTCTATGCCTAGTACATTAGATTTATGGCTAAAATTTTGATATAAATGTACAAGTCTTGGACAATCTTTCTTTTGCTCTCCTTCCGAAACTCTTTTTACCACTATCTTTGCATTCATTTTGCTATAGCCAGTGCCTCCTTTCTATGCAAAAACAGAATGCACTTTTCTCCTCCAAGTCTTTTCACTTGCCATTGCCTGAAAAGCTTCTCTCTCCCATGGTTGCCTTCCTCTCATCTTTCATGTCTCAGAATAGATGTCAATTTCTCAGAGAAGCCTCTTTTGACAGCCTATCTAAAGGAAATCCAAGTCCCCAACCTAAGTTCTCTAGATCTCATTCCTTTTATAGCACTTCTTGCAATAGCTAATTATCCCATTTAGTTTTCTGGGTACTCCTTTACAGTCTGTTAATTCCAATAGAATTAAAGATGATCAGATAAAAAAAATAAATAAAGATGATCAGATCTTGTCCGTTGCTGTCTCCATAGCAATTAGCCCATAGAAAGCATTCTACTGAAATTTGCTGGGGAAAAAAAATTACATGATGTTATTCAATCATGCAATATATATGTTTATGATGGTGTAGAGTTGTTGGTGCTTGAAGGGGTGGTGTTGCCAGGACTTCTTCTCTAAGAGCCTCACATACTTATGCAGAGAAGTAGAACTTTGTGGGCTATGTATTTGTCTTTCAAATGTTATTTCACTATAGATCCTGCTTGATTAGATAAGGCAATCTAATCTGGCTAAACAGTTTCTTTATTGAGAATTCACAGGAGAAACAGAGAAGTAGAGATAGGACATGAGTCACATTAATGTTAAAACTTCAAAGTTAAGGAAGATGACATCTGTTGCTAATGTTATGACCACTGCCTTAATTCTTGCAGTCTTGCTATTTACTTTTTTCTTGAATTTTTTTGAGCTGTCTCGAATATCTTCTAATAAAATTCCTTTTTTTTTCTGAAAAGGTTTTATTGGAGTGTAAATGTGTTACTTTCAAGTCTTAGAAAAATCCTATCATATACAAATAGCAATTATAAAATCTTTATATAATACATAAATATGTCTTTTTCTTTTTAAAATTCTTTTTTTATTATTTAAGTATGGCTGAAGAACCATGTAATATAGTTTCAGGTGTACAGCATAGTCATTCAACAAGTCTATATTACAAAATGCTCACCACAGTAGTGTAGTTACCATACAGTGTTATTGCAATATTATGGATTATATTTCCTATGCTCTACTTTTCATCCTGTGATTTATTTTATAACTGGAAGTTTATATCTTTTAATCCTCTTCATCTGTTTCTCCCATCCTCCCCACCACAACCACTAGTTTGCTCTCAGTATTTAAGAGTATTTCTGAGTTTTTTTTTTATTTTTTTATTGTTTGCTCATTTGCTTTGTTTTTTAGATTAGAAATACAAGTAAAATCATATGGTATTTCTCCTTCTCTGTCTGATATATTTAACTTAGCTTGATACATTCTAGGTTTATTCATGTCATTGAACATGGCAAAAATCTCCTTTTTATGGCTGAAAGTTAGTTCTTCATCCATTCATCTATCAATGAACACTGAAGTTGCTTCAGTATCTTGGCTATTATAAATAATGCGATGAACATAGAGTGCATGAATTTTTAGTTTAATGTTTTCATTTTCTTTGGGTAAATACCCAATAGTGGAATTATTGGATCATATAGTATTTCTGTTTTTATCTTTTTAAGGAACTGCCTATACTGCCTTGCTATACCAATATACAATCCCACAAATTATGCACAAAGCTCCCTTTTCTCCTCACCACCAACTATTGTTATCTTCTCTTTTTGATAATAGCCATCCTGGCAGGTGTGAGGTGTTATCTTGCTATGGTTTTGACTTGCACGCCCTTGATGATTAGTGACTTTGAGCATCTTTTCATGTGTCTATTGGTCATTGTATATCTTCTTTAGAAAAATGTCTATATTCAGGTCCTCTGCTGAATTTTTAGTTGGATTTGTGTGTGTGTGTGTGTGTGTGTGTGTGTGTTGAGTTGCCTAAGTTCTTTAATCATTTTGGATATTAATTTTATCAGCTATATCATTTACAAATATCTTCTTCTATTCAGTAGGTAGGTTATCTTTTCATTTTGTTGGTGGTTTCCTTCTCTGTCCAAAAGCTTTTTATTTTGGTATAGTCCCAGTAGTTTATTTTTACTTTTGTTTCCCTTTCTTAGAAAGACATATCCAGAAAAATATTAAAGACCGTGTCCAAAAAATTATTGCCTGTTTTTTCTTTAGGGGTTTTATGTTTTCTGGTCACACATTTAGATCTTAAATCCATTTTGCATTTGTTCTTTATGTATGCTGTAAGAAACTGATCTAGTTTAATCCATGTAGCTCTCCAGTTTCTCAATAGCATTTAATGAAGAGACTTTCTTTTTCCCATTGTATATTCTTATTTATAAAACATAAATATGTCTTGCAGCACCTGAGTGGCTAGGCTAATTAAGCATCTGACTCTTGATCTCAGGGTCATGATTTCAAGCCCCATGTTGGGCTCCACACTAGTCATGGAGCCTACTTGAAAACAAAACAAAAGAAAACAAAAAAATCTAAATATGTCTTTATATGAAGAACATTCTAAGACAAAATAGATTAATAGGTAACCAAAGAGAAGAAGTTTTCTTAATGTTTATAAATATTTTATATGGTTTTGAATGTATTAAGTTATTTGGGAATAAAAGTATCAAAGGAGTCAAGCTAAATGGATTAATAGATGTATGTATACTCTATTTGAAAATATTCTAGTTTGAGTCTTTTAGTTTGATGATTGTTAATTTTTTGAACTTTATTATCCATTTAGAAATGCTGCCAATGCTGTTTCATTGGGAGTTCTTGCTAAGGGTGCTGGGAATCTAAAACTATGGACAAACTGAACAAAATTAGATTAACTTGCACAAATACAGGTTAATGTATCTAGGGCATTATAATATGAAACAGATTACATGAGAGGGAATTGTTTGGAAAACAGCATTGCCAAAACATTTCCCTCAAGGATGATATGCAGTATACACAAACACATTATAATATTGTGCCAACTATAGACATTACTTGGAGGACTTGCAAGATAAATCATGGAAAGCACATCATGGAAAGCAAAGATATGTATTGCATTTATTTAAAAAGGGCACATAATGGTAAATAATAATAATAATATCACCTATTTGAATTTATATAGCATCATTCCTCTGAGCACATAACTATATAATTACTCATATTGTTTTATTAATTGTTACTATAAGAAAAAATAATCAAATTTATTAATAAATAGTGAAAAATTATAAAGTGAAAATTCAAATGTGATCTCTTTATGTGCTGACAAAGTTCTCCTAATTATATTATATTGCCTCCAATAACAGGCAAAATGAAAACAAAAAGAGCATTAATAGTAACAACAAAATTGCAGAGTCACCTTTTATTACTACATTATGTAAGACCAAGAATGTAGTTTAATAATAAAAGGAGTCTTAAAAATGTGCATCAACCCTTTCTTACTTCATAGAATATTAAGAATACTTATTTAAAAAGATAAAATACAATCAAATATTGAGATGTCTTCCTTTAAAAAGATAAATAGTGAAAAGAAAGAAAAAAATTTATTAAATTTACTCAAATCACAAGATGAATATTATAATAAGGAGATATTTAGTAATTTAAACCAAAGATTTTATATGTAGAAGGATGAACCAAGAACCTAATGAGTGGTCAAGAAGAACCATAAATCATGGTCAAGAAGAGTTAATGTATTTAAAGAACTGGAAATATCCTTTCTGTTTGAAAAGTAGCAGTTTAAGTATGAGCTGTAAAATTTGTGTGTTAAACATGATTCCTAACAATTTGTTTTAAAGTTACAATGAGAAGCATTTCTGAAAAATAATATATATATAAATATAAATATGGTTACAGATATATATAACTCTCTCTTTCTCATCACATGATGAGACATGGCTGTTTTCGTATCTGTTACCCTTTAGTTTATGCTATGACACAGGGCTATGACTCTTTAATCTCTTTTTCTAACTGCTAAGAGAAGATGTCTTGGTATAGAACAGAGTCTAATAATTGCCTGGTATCATGAATGAATATTATTTTATTCTTCCTTAACTATTTTTTTTTTGGTGCTACATATACTCAATCTTTAGCAATATTTCTTCAACTGATTCTGTTTAGAGGGATATTTCCCCACCAAAATTGTACCATTGATTTTATTTCTTTCATTTTTGGTATGTTTTTTAAATCCATTTCTTCATTTGTAATGTATTTTGTTATAGGAGTAAAGTTCTCATCTTTTTCATGATGTGAAAAAGATGATGTTATACTTCCAAAATTATGTTTCTGATATTCTCTAGGCTTATCATGCTAAAGTAAATCAAAAGATAAAGGAAGTGGCAGATAAGAGGGAATGCTCAAGCTGCAGTTTTCTATTCACTCTAATTTTTAGGATTAATGGTATTTAATTAGTGGGGGGAAAATCCCTTAAATACTAAAGAGGATAAAAATAGAATAGTCATTTAAAACAGTGGAATACCACTGTGGCGATGGAACATTTATTTGAGTAAAAAGAGTTATGATGATATGTATTAGAGGGAGGCATTTTGAGGACCTGGGTTTTAGGAATTGCTTTAAGACAATGTGACCCTGAAGCCTATCATCCAAAGAGACACTATTGAGAGCAAAATATGTTGTTACTTTAAACTTGGACAGTTTCTACTGGAAAATTGAAATTATGGTACTCTTGTCTTAAGAGAGTACCTTACAAGCTTAGAGGAGTCTGAGATCAATTTTAAAGGCAGTCACTTTTTCTCAATACACAGCACAATGCCTGTAGAGTAGTAAGTACTTACATATTTGTTGAAACAAATTAATGGATGTTGCCATGTGATCCAACAATTTTACACATACCCAAAAGAAATGAAAGCAGTGACTGAACCAGATATTTGTCTCCCACGATCACAACATTATTTACGATAGTCAAAAGATAGAAGCAACCAAGGTATTATGGATGCAATGTTTGGATTCTTCCCAAAATATAGTGTTGAAGTCCTAAACTCCAGTGTAGCTGTATTTGGAGTAGAGAGTCTAAAGAAGTAAAAACATAAATGTGGGGGCCTAATCTGGTAGGATCAGTGTCTTTAAAAGAGGAAATACCAGACAGCTATGCCCACTCTCTGTGTTTCCATATGTATGACCAAGGAAAGGCCATGGGATGGTGCAAGAAGAATGTAGCCATCTACAAGCCTGGAGGATAGCTCTCCCAAGAACCCAAATCAAGCTGTGTCTTTGATATTGGCCTTACATCTTCTAGAGCTATGAGAAAACATATTTCTCTTGTTTAAGTCACTTAATTTATGTTGTTATGGCAGCCCAAGCAGACTAATACAGATTTTGGTACTATGAAGTGGAATGCTGCTATAACAGATACCTAAAAAAAAGTGGATGTGACTTTGTGCTAGGTAGAGAACAGAAGTGTTTAGAGGCAGGTGCTAGAAAAATCCTAGATGGACTTTAAGGGAGTGCTAATAGACATACAAACAAGAAAGGCAATTCTGTAGAGGACTCTGGAAGAGAAGAGGAGAGCTACAGAGGAAGCCTCTGTCACTGTAGAGAATACATACAGCATCGTGAAGAGAATATTGTCACTAATATGGGTATTAATGGCCATTCTGTTGATGTCTCAGACAGAAATGAGAGTAGGTTACTGCAAAGTGGAGGAAAGGGGATCCTTCATATAAAGTGGCAACAAACTGGGCTGGCATATCCTGAAGAGGACCCAAAAGGTCTCTTAAACAACTATTTGATGGGGAAATTCATATAAGTGTGAACTGGAAATGTAATCAGTTGTGTCAATAGAAGCCAGGAATGGGGTTGCAATTATACAAACAGAAACACTGCTTACTGGGAACAAAAGAAATAGAGAAAATGAGGCAGAATGAAAGAAGGTCGCTAAGGAGAAAAGGGATGAATGACCCTGAAGGTGATTCAGAGATCGTCACTCCCACCGCAGGCCTCAGGAGCAGGGTTGCTCAGTCTCCCTTTCAGAGGACAGGGCCCTTGAAGAGAGCCAGAGTGGCAGAGCCAGGGGGAAGAGCACAGAGATATGCTGCAGCTTGCCCCTGTGGGTCTGAAGGGCAGAGTAGGGATCCAAAAAAGATCGTTCTGGAGCCATAACATCAAATGAGTTTTAATCAAAAGGACCTTGGTGGATACTCAGCGCATTAAGTGACTTTTGAAAGATTCTAATCTGATTAAGTAAATGAGTGGAGACTTGCTTGCTTATACAAGGAGTATATATCCAATTGAGGGAAAGTGTTCTTTCTGATTCTGCAATGTACTCAGTTCCCAGATGGCTGAGCAAACAGACTGCCTCCATGGAAAAAAAAGATTTTCTTAAAAAGAAAGAAAGAAAGATCAAATGGAATTTAACTTGCTAGGTTTTGGACTTGCATGGTTGTATGGTACCTGCTTCCCCTTTCTTCTTTGTTAGGTAGTCAAAGATTTCCATGACCTCCATCTCTAGTCTTGTCATAGTTGATATAAATCATGTGTCCATGATGAATTCTCCTAGGATGGGGAAGGACACTGATAACTAACACAATGGGTTTTGAAGGAGAGGTGATAAACCCATAAGATCCCCTATCATATTTCATTGATCGATCCTATCAAGCCATCATATTTTAATGAATTGTTAATATTTGTGATTTTGCATATAAATAAATAAAATCTCTACAGGGCTATATAATTGAAAAAAGTTGCCAAGCAGGTGACAATTTATTAAGTTCTGTCAAATAATTTCCTAATTCCATCCACTCGGCTCATAATCCACTGTTCCCAACTCACTCTTTACAGACTAGCCTCTAAGCCATGTTCATTACCATGTATATACCTTCCGCAGCCACAGAGTTCTTATCAAAACACACACCTGACTATATTACTGTGTGGTATAAAACTACTTGGTGACTTACCAGTGTGTTTCTAGGACTGAGACCAATGCCCTACACGAACTTCCCTTTGACGACCTGTTAAGCTTCATGTTGTATAACTTACGTGTCCTTTCCCTGGTCTTTTTAAAATTTCTTATTAAAAATGTTATACTTTCTCATAACACAGTATTTGTGTGTGAGATTCATATTCTCAGGCACCTTACTCCCCCCTTTTTCTTTGCTCAATTAATTTCTTCTTATCCTTCAGATTTCGTGTCAAGGGTTGCTTTCTCGTGTGTCTAATCTCAACCTCTCCCCAGGCAAAGTCAGATTCCATTACTTATCCATATAGATTAATTTGCTTTGTTTTGTGTTTTTCCTTCCATTATGTCATTATTTGTTGAATATCTCACATTCACTAGCTAATACACTATGGGACTAAGGAGTTTGGCTAATTATATACTCCTAGTCTATAAAATGTTGCTTAACAGATAATAGGTACCCAATAATCTATTGTTGAAAGAATAAGTTAAGCTAGCAAGAGAAAGTACATTTTAATGTTTATTATTATGCTAAGTCTGATGCAGAATAATAAAAATGAGATTAAGTGCTAATCTAAAAAAATAAAATATTTTATCTGTTCAATACTCATATTTGTAATAAAGATATTTTATTCTTTCACAGTCTTATTTTAATCTATTATACATCACTGTGATACAATCCATAAGAACAAGATCACTTCCAAGTTACATAACAATGACTATATAATAACAAAGGATTTCTAGCAGTATTTGAATATAATTTCTTGGACAACAGAATTTTTATATTACCTAAAATATTTTAACCATTAACTGATTGAGTTATATTTCTGGTGTACCTAAAAAGAATTAGAATTGAAATGACCTTCTTTTCTAGCTAAAATCATAGTACTTTCTTGAGGTACAGCATAGAATGTTTATAAATAGTTCTGGGGTTCATAGTAGCTGCCTTGGTAGGATAGGAAAATAGAAAGATTGAGAGGGGTTTAAGTTGTATTATCTTTTTGTCAATGTAACTATTTTGTGTACTGCTTCCATACTTATATTTCCAGTGTTTCATTAGCATGGCCACAGTGAAGTTTGAGGTTTGTCTTTGATGTTAGGGAAACCCTGCAGGATAAAGAAGAGTAATACTGGATTTTAAAAAGAAATTTTTTTTCCCCAAAAGGCCAGAACATTGCAACACCATTCACTTGTTGTGTATCAAAACAGATTGTTTTGATGTAAACTGAACTGTGTGTGAAAAATATATATAGTGGTTCCTGGTAAGATAAGAGCTGTGTAATTTTCAAATCTTGTAACAAACTATGTCACCTATTTGAAAAATGTGTCATTTCTATAATGAGTTTATGTCAGCGCAAGGTGTCAGATGGTAGCTCTAGGGAGTGAAATTCCGTTTGTCCACCTACTTTGCATCCTATTTTTGATCTTTAAAAATAGACTGAAGTGATATGTGTGTTATGATTCCCTGGCTCTGCTATCTCTGACACCTTTCTTTATATGCATTTGTCAAAAATAGAAGGATATCAGAAAAGAAAACTTTTCATCAGCAGCATACTATACTGCTATACAAAGACTATACAAATACTATGAGGAAAATGGAAAAAAAATAAAAATTAAAGATCTGGACTTTTCACACGGAGCCCTTATTTCCTAGACATTTATATTTTCTTCTGCTTTGCCTAGGGATAACAGATGGCTGGGTGGTGATTTGGGATGCTAATTAGGCTGCTGTGTTTTTCAGCTAACCTTAGGTAGACACAGTCCTTTGAGGGCTGATTACCAATATGCCATTTAAAAATGCTAGCAGATAACCATTAAACATCCTTTCATAATGAACTTTTTATAAACAATAAAGTTATGATTAACTCTAGTATAAAAAAATCTATACCAGCAAGACAGTAATTAAATGCACTGTGCATCGTGAGAGTGATTTTTCAAGTTTTAACTGAGCTCTGGAATGAGTAGGCATGCAACAAATGAAAACTGGTAGTATTTTTATGTGATTCATTGAACTCTCTGTAATAGAGTGACACAAGGGGAAATCCATTGGAAGTAGACAGATTCTCCAGGGGCAGAGTTAAGAGATGGGAAAATTGAATCTAACTCAGTCATCTTGAATAAGACACTGAAAGCTGAAGGAAAAGAACATGCACACTATCTGGTAGGATATGTTTAGGAAAGAACTAGGGTTAGATTCATGAAGAGGTGATGGTATTTTATATAAAGGGAGATTTTAATCCAATTGGAGTATTCATGTTTTTAGAATACCATAAGAATTATAAGAGATATTTATTAATATTTATTAAATAACATCTTAAGTTTATTAATTGATTAAAAGATGTTCATATTATATTTGGAAAATGTGCTTGGAGAAGAAAATTGTTACATGTTGAAATATAATACCTCTTCTGAGCCCCAAACAATATTTTTTAATAAACATGAATACATTTTTTTTCAAGAATTGAAATGAAGTTATTTGAAATCTAAGTTTGAACTGAGTATGAACTAGCATTTAGATGTGCAAAGTTGTCACAAATCTTTGCACAACTGATACTGAAGGTAAGTCTAATATGAGAATCACTGCTGAATTTAGAAGTAGCATTAAATAATCTCAAGCCTGCCATACAATGTATTTATTTGTCCAGAAGCAGGAATAGAGTAAAATAGTTAAAAACAAAAGTTCTGGAATTAAAAATCCCTGCTTTAAATTCTGTTTCTAACATTTATCATCCTTGTGAAATTGGACAATTTCTTTAAACCATTTTAGCTTCACTTTTCTTAGGTGCCTTAATTTGACATGGCCTCTGTAAAAACTAAATACAGCAATTCACAGTAAATAGTTACCACTTAGCCTAGAATGTGGTAGTCCATGGATGTTATTATTATTGTTATTATGTCAGCATCATCATCACCTTTGGAGGGTGTGAGAGAGAAAATTATGTGCAGATACAATGTACGTTCTAATAGCAACCGCAGATTAGAAAAATAATGTTTTCTAGGAGTTTTATAGAAGTTCCTCCTATAACTCACATATCCCAGTTTATGTGTTTGGTGGTGGTGGTTACCAAGAATTCAAAAGAATTAGAAAAATTTAAATATGCATCAACTGGATTTGGATTAGGAAAATCCTGTCTTTGTTTCAAGTCTGCTTATGAAGGTAGGCTACTTTTCAGCAGAGTTGCATTGAACTTATTGAACTGCATTTCCAATATATGGAAAATTTCAATAATAAATGTGTTTTTAATTCCTATCTCCCATCTATGTTAATATCCTCTGATTTCCAAGATTTATACATTTCTACATCAAGCATTCTTCCAGCAATATCCACTACAGTGCAAGCCCATGGGATCTATTAATTAATAAATAGCAATACGTCAGTAGTTTTGGAATAAATTAATTAAAATCAGAAAATCAGGGATTCCTGGGCACCTATGAGGCTCAGTCAATTAAGCGTCTGGCTTTTTATTTTGGCTCAACTCATGATCTCATAGTTGTAAGATTGAGCCCTGTGTGGGCTCTACATTTGGTGTGGAGTCTACTTGAGGTTCTGTTTCTCCCTCTGGCTCCCCTTATCTCTCTCAAAATTAATAAATAAAGTCTCAAAAAAAAAGGAAAGAAAATCAAGGATAAGCTTGGCATTGGCACTAATATTTTGTTTGCAGAGTCTAAAAGGGGTATTGCCTTCCAACGTGTCATATTATATATATATATGTATAATTCAGTATGTTTCTAATTAAATTAAGTTAGTTCATGCTAACACAGAATTTCACTATTTCATCTCAAATTCCACGCGTTATTTTATTATTTCTTTTAAAATATTTTATTTATTTATTTTAGAGACAGAGTGTGTGTGCATGAGTCAGGGGAAGAGCAGAGGAGAGGGAGAGGGAGAGAATCTCAAGCAGAGTCCCCACTGAGCACAAAGCCCTACTTGGGGCTCAGTCTCACCACCCTGAGATTGTGACTTGAGCTGAAACCAAGAGTCAGAGGCTCAACTGACTGAGCCACCAGGTGCCCCTCATTTTATTTTGCAGTGGACTATTATCTCGGTTCCAAGATTATTCATTTTGAGAAATTCTTCCCTATTTTACAGATTTCTCTGTGAGGTACTTATTATCTTCACTTTTAAGATAATTAAAGCTCAGAGAAGCTAGAGGATTTGTCTACAAAAACAGTAAATTAGAGGCAGACTGGAATTGTGGTCCAGGTATTTCTAGTTCCATTGTAATGTACTTACCATTACCTATTGCCTTTTCTTTATTTTATGTATGTAGTGTGCATGTGCATGTGTGTGTGTCTGTGTGTGTTCTTATAAGAAAATGTGTCAAGGCCCCTTAACTGGTGTACATTTGTCATAATACTCATATCTTTTATTTCAAATGCAAACAATAATTCTCTTTCAAAGAAAGCTCCTTTAAATGTGCAAGTACAAAATATAACTATTTGCCTGTCTATACAGCACATATTCTAAATAGTGTGTTATGTGAATAATTATATTTTAATCATGAACCTTATATAAACACATTCTTCAGTAGCAAAATACATCTTTATTTAAATGTGTTGTAACGGGATCCCTGGGTGGCGCAGCGGTTTGGCGCCTGCCTTTGGCCCAGGGCGCGATCCTGGAGACCCGGGATCGAATCCCACATCAGGATCCCGGTGCATGGAGCCTGCTTCTCCCTCCGCCTGTGTCTCTGCCTCTCTCTCTCTCTCTGTGACTATCATAAATAAATAAAAAAAAATTTAAAAAAAAATAAATGTGTTGTAACAATACACATAATCATACAGGATATATTCTACATACTATGCAGCTTGAATAATTGTACTTTTAGTATGTACTTTACATAAATGTTTTCCACTGGCAAAACACATCTTTACTATATAAAAATAAGTGTAATGCTCTTTCTCATGAGATTATACATGTGCTTTTGTTTGTTTTTTAAGGTATGGAAAGAGCACCTGTGAAAATGGTTATATCAGAAATTAGTTAATGTACAATGTCTATTGTGCTTAGTATCTTATCTATTAATTTGATTCTAATATATGACTTATTGCAATAACTTAGAAACTGGTCTTCTTACTCCTCATTTGTCATTTTCCTAAATAATTGCCACTAATTACTGGTTACATTTTCTTCTAAGAAATAAAATAAAGATGACAAGTGTAATGCTGCCATTTTCTTTCTTTTTTTTTTTTAGACTTCCAATATACCTTAATTTAATTTTTGATTTTTTTTATTATTTTTTATGAATTTATTTTTTATTAGTGTTCAATTTGCCAACATATAGAATAATACCCAGTGCTCATCCCATCAAATGCCCCCCTCAGTGCCTGTCACCCAGTCACCCCCACACCCCACCCACCTCCCATTCTACCACCTCTAGTTTGTTTCCTGGAGTTAGGAGTCTCTCATGTTCTGTCTCCCTTTCTGATATTTCCCACTCATTTAAATTGGACATCCACATGCAGAAGAATGAAACTAGACCACTCTTTTGCACCATACACAAAGATAAACTCAAAATGGATGAAAGATCTAAATGTGAGACAAGATTCCATCAAAATCCTAGAGGAGAACACAGGCAACACACCTTTTGAACTTGGCCACAGTAACTTCTTGCAAGATACATCCATGAAGGCAAGAGAAATAAATGCAAAAATGAACTATTGGGACTTCATCAAGATAAGAAGCTTTTGCACAGCAAAAGAAACAGTCAACAAAACTAAAAGACAACCTTCAGACTGGGAGAAGATATTTGCAAATGACGTATCAGATAAAGGGCTAGTTTCCAAGATCTATAAAGAACTTACTAAACTCAACAGCAAAGAAACAAACAATCCAATCATGAAATGGGCAAAAGACATGCCATTTTCTTTTGTGCATTTTAATCTCATTTGTTTTGCTTTCTTTGCCTTTACTTCCCCACTTCTCCATCTTCATTCCAATCCATTCTCCACAGTGCAGCTATGGCAGCGTATTTTAAAAATGCAAACTCTTCCATTCCTTCTCCATGCCAGATTCATCAGTAGGTCTTGTGGTAAGAGGCAGGTTTACCCACGAAGCTAAAGAAGTTTAAGCTTCGGGATCCCTCGCATGCACAGAGGCTTCCCAAGGCCTTGTACTTCTTTTGGAGTTTGTACTTTTTTGTTCTTTTCTTAAAGAGGGAAAAATATGATCAGACCTCTAGAACCGTGAAGTTGGAAGCCAATGCTGCCTTTCATTTTAAATTTCTGGGCTTTTTCTCCCATCTTTATTTCTTTCCATTGCTGGTGGGACCCTCTGAGCCCCTCAGCCTCTTTTTCCCTGGTTTCTACTAAATGGCCAAGTGATCTTGTGCTCCTAGGCCAAGTAAGTCAAACCTCCCTCAAAGTTTTGATTCTAAACGTCTAGTCTTATTTGCATGCACAGCTGCTTCCTGACGCCTTTCCTTAAAATTGGAGAAGTCCTTTCTTATCTGAAGGCAATTACCTGGATTTTTCCCTCCCTGCCCTCCTTCAGCCAATTTACTCTTTTCTCACCCCCATGTTCAAATCTTCCTTCAATTTTAACTTTTTTACATGTATACATAAATGCATTCAGGCTTGTTTCTTCTCAACCACTGCAGCAGCAATACAACCATAAAGGATATACAAAATACAAACAAAAGACTTGGGATTCCCATTTTTATCTAACTACTGCCTTTTACGTTATGAACTTTTCCAAACTAAGTTATGAACAATTTATGTTTCTCAGATCATCCCTTTCCCATTAATTGTCTGAAACTTACTCCCAAGATTATCAATAAGTTTTCTACTAAATCCAGTGTTGTTGTTGTTGTTGTTTTAAAATCAATCTTTGTTTATGTTTGGCCTGAGTCATGTGGCTTGGCTGCTTCTTCCTTAGAATGCACTTGCCAAGGCTCCATGGTATTCACCCAGAACCCTGCTGTCCTCCTGCTGGCCTGGGTGTTCTGTTGGGTTTCTATTCCAATGTTTATCCCTGTAATGATCCCTGACCATGCCTACTTTTAAAAAATAGACTTTACGTCTTAGAGAAGTTTTAGATTTAGTTCAAGATGAGAGGAAGATACAGAGGTTTCTCAGATAATCCCATTCCCTACATGGCCAGAACCTCCTTTGTCAACAATATCCTCCATCCGAGTGGTGCATTTATTACAACTAACGAAACTATATCTGTCAGCCATCACATCATTACTGCAATATCCATAAATTACATTAGAGTTCACTCTTGATATTGTGCAGTTTGTTTGGCCAAATTTAAAATGACCTATGTCTGTCATTATAGCATCATACTAAATATTTTCACTGCCCTAAAAATACTCCGTGCTTTGCCTGTTCATCCTTCTGTCCCCTCTAACCCCCTGAAAACCACTGATCTTTTTCACTGTTCCATAGTTGTAACTTTTCTAGAATGACATAGAGTTGGGATCATATAGTATGTAGCCTTTTCAGAAGTTTCCTTTGCTTAGTAAGATGCCTTTAAGTTTTTCCATCTTTTCATCAGTTGACAGCTCATTTCTTTTCAGCACTGTAAAATATTTAATTGTCTGGATATATTATAGTTTATTTATCCATTCCCTTGCTGAAGGACATCTTGGTTGCTTATAATTTTTGGAAGTTGTGAGTAAAGATGCTAAATACGTTTGTGTGCAGGTCTTTGTATGAATGCCTTTTTTTTTTCTTTTTTTTTTAGGATTTTACTCTTGATTTATGAGAGACACAAAGAGAGAGGCAAAGACACAGGCAGAGGGAGAAACAGGCTCCATGCAGGGAGCCCGATGTGGGACTCGATCCTAGGACCCCAGGATCACGCCCTGAGCCAAAGGCAGATGCTCAATCATTGAGTCACCCAGGTGCCTGTGAATGTGCTTTCAACTCCTTTGAGTAAATACCAAGGAGATTGCTTGCTGGATTATATGATAAGAGTATGTTTATTGGATAAGAAATCTCCAAACTCTTTCAATGTTGCTGTACCATTTTACATTCTCACCATCAATGAATGAGTTCCTCTTGATCCATGTCCTTGCTAGAATTTGATCTTCTAGTGTTCTGAATTTTGGCCATTCAATTAGGTGAGCAGTCATTATCTCATTGTTGTTTTATTTTGTATTTCTCTAATGGCATATGGTGTGGAGCACAGCTCTATATGTGTATTTGTCATCCCTGTATTTTCTTTGGTGAAATGTCTGTTAAGGTCTTTGGTCTGTGTTTTTATTATTGGGGTTGTTTATGTTCTTATGGATGAGTTTTAAGATTTTTTTTGTATAGTTTGGGAAACAGACCTTTTCTGTCTGTTGTAACAGACCTTACAAAAGGCAAAACATGCCTTTTGTAACTTTCTTCTTCCAGATATGACTATTCTCTTGACATTGTCTTTTACTGAACAGAAGTTTTTAATTTTAATTAAGTCAAACTTACAAGTTATTTCTCTCATGGGGGTGTTGGTATATTATCTAAAAAGTCATCATCATGCTCAAAATCATCTAGACTTTTTACTATGTTCTAGTTTCATAGTTTTGCATTTTACACTAGGTCAACGATGCATTAGAAATTCATTTCATTCCTTCCTTCCTTCCTTCCTTCCTTCCTTCCTTCCCAACGTCCTTCCTTCTTTTCTTTTTTTTTTTTTTTTTTTTTCTGTACTTATTTCCCTGGCATGGTTCTGTGAAGTCTCCCATATAATTCCTGATAATAGGAAGGGTGAATGTGTAGGATGACCCTTGGGTTTCTGGAAATGTCAGAGATGGCTTTCAGGAATGATTTTCTTAAATCTCTGGTTTATAGAACTAGATAATTAGAAATATCATTTATAATAAAATAGGGAATAATTGGTGAAAATTAGATTTAGAAAGGTTTGGGGTTAGGCACTAAATTTACTATGTTATTAGCAATTTTGAGCCATAGGAGTAAAGATGTCCAATAGGCATTGACTATTTGTATCTGAGGCCTGGAAAATACTTCTGGGGGTCATCTCCGGCCCCAACTTTTCTGAACTCCAGATATATGTAGCCAACATTGTATTTGGCATCTCCATTTGGAGTCTTACAGTGAACCTCATACTCCATGTGTGAGAAACCTGAAGTTTGCCTGCACTCTCCTCAAAAAGCTCACACTCTTCCTCTTCCATGATTGCTCATCTCAGTGAGGATCATAACTGTTCGCCTAGTTGCCACAGCCAGTAACCCAGGGATTATAATTATTTGTTCTTTCTTCTACAGTTTCCCATTTCAAAAACAATCAACAAGATCTCTTTACACTGAAAGCTGTTCTCATACTACTTGATTTTATTATATCCATATGCCATACCATAATTCTTTACATTTACTATGCAATTGTGAACATTAAACTTTACATTTTATCTAGAAATTTAGTATGTTGCAAAAAGTGATGTGTGTGATCCTTTTAATGTCAGACATTATTCTCTCTGGTTTTACTATTGTTATTAGGTTGCTATATTTAAATTTAATGAAGCATTTATTCTCAATCAAGAAGACCAATGAGATGATACAATTCTATAAGCCTGTGGTATGAAATCGGAGTAATAAACTTTATTTTGTGTGAGATGAGAAATGATCAAATATGCCTTCTATTCATTAAGATTATTTTATTCTTTCTGTATGATATTTATAAGTGAAGTAAATAATAAAAGGTGTTAGATTTTTCTCTCTCTAATCTTTGCTGTGAACTTAAGTGGTAAAATGTATAGGTGACTCTTCCTGGAGAAGAAAAACCTGTTCTATTTTATGATCCTAGGATGCAATGATAAAAAACAGAATTCACGTCTGACATCCCATGGTAAAGTCAATCTTTATTACAAGTCTACTCCTAAACATGTAAGTCTCTTTAAAGAATAAGGTAAGGGAAAAAATTAGACAAAAGCATATGCTGCTTAATAAATACTAAGTTTTAAAATGTCAACATAGGAAATTCAGAAATTTTGTATCCAAATAAAGGAGATTTAGTGTATGGATTTAAAATATGTGTATAAAATCCAGAAGACATTCCTTCTATTATGCCTAAATTAACTAGAAAAATAAAAACAAAAATAATTCCTTTCATATATAACTGGTTTACAATTTTCTCTAAAAAAAAAAACCATGCAAACCTATATATTGAAAGTTATTCATCCACTAAACTAATTTTTCTTATATTACTTTGCCTTGCATATTGTCCCTTTACTGTGCCTTTCACATGTGAAGTATTTCTTAGATTTGATCCATGGACCACTGCACCTAATAAATAAAAAGAAAATCAGATTTCTGATCCCTACCCCAAACATATTATAGCAGAAAATATGGGTATAGGGTCTAAGAATGCATTCAAATTACACTGTTAGTGATACTTTAAATTTCAGAACTAGTGTCATTGAAAACTCTGCCAGAGGTGATTTTACTTTGGTCATGCAGAAAGTCATATAGAGAGTAAGCATCAAGCAAGAAAAGGAGATATCAAGGTTACATTGCTAAGAAATAAAATTGATAATTATAAAAATAACATTTTTGGATTTGAAATCCAGTGATCTTCCAGATGATTGCAAATTTAATGGTAAATATCTTTCTGAAGCAAGGAAGAAAGCCTAATAGAACAAATATCATTGTCGATTTTTAGGATTCTTGCCCATTTTTTATTCTTACCTTTCTAACATGTACCTAACATTTTCATAGCCATCAATAGATGTTTTTAAATTATTGATTATCATAAAAATTCTACATTAATTTCAATCTTCTTTATGTTCTGTATGTGCAAATACAGAGTATGTTTAAATAGATAAATTTAGAAGTACAGCTTTTGACATACTGTAATAAATTGATTTTGACCAACCCAATATTTTATTTAAGAGACTAAGTTATATACTGTGCAACATTTTTGTGTTTTTGAATATAGGTAAATCCCCTAACATATATTTTATATCATTAGGATTAAAAGGTAAGTTGAGAAATTAATGTTTATGAAGAGAATTTGGTCAGCCTAATTTCCCCATACTGACCAAAGAGTTTATTAAATTCTGTAAAAAACACTGAATTATTTAGTGATTTCCTGCCTTCCCATCTTAGTAGTTAAACTACATTAAGAAAATGATATATAAAGTATTTTCTTTTTAGTGCATACCTGATGTTCATATTCTAGATAGACCAAATATCAGTAAACTGTGACCAAAGGGCCAAATCTAGCTTGCTGCCTGATTTTGCAAATCAAATTTCATTGGAAAGCAGCCAAACACATTTGTTTATGCATTGTCTATGACTGATTTCATGATACAACTCTGGCAGTTGTCACAGAGACAGTATGGCCTGCAGACCTTAAAATATTTACTATCTGCCTCTTCACAGATGAAGATTGCCAATCCCCGTGGAGCATACCTAGTGTACTGGACAACTAGAGTGGATCAATTTTTATTTCTTCCTATTATGGAAAATTTATATTCAGTAATAACTGCAAAATGAACTGAAAATAATGGCCAGAAAATAAATGCAGGCAGTGAAAATTTTCTTTTGTTCTGCTTTATTTTTATATTCATGCCATTGAAAGATAATCAAGTAAAACTTTTTTTTGAAATAATGAAAGAATATAATACAAAAAAAGAGAAAGATACTGTTTTACCTCACTTTACATTCAATTAGTTTATTTTTAAATGGAAAAACATGTATTCACAATGGTCCATCATGGTTATCAATGACAACTTCACAGTAATTCATAAATGAATTTTAATAAAACTGTCTGGAATGTCTGTAAAAGATATATTTTAGACAAATAGCAAATTGTACCACCGATGCAATGCTTTCTTAAAGAGTAGAGAGTAGGAATAAAGAGAAGAGAAATTTAAATTTTAAAGAAATTGCTAAAGTGTCCTCAGCAGAACAAAACATTGCACTCATGGTTTCCACTCACTGCTTTAAATTTTAAACACAAATAAAAACTCTGAGTGGAATCAGAATAAAAATGAACACAAATTTCATTTCTTTGTCTTTACAATCACTGTGTGAACATTGTTTATTTCTAATCTATTATTTAAGCACAGTAATATGAAATACCACAGGAGCTGGAGACACAAACTGTGCCCGAAGCAATACTGAATGATTTTGAGTTGCTGTGAATTTATCTTTGAAAGAGTGTGGGTATTCTCCTAGCTAGCATACAAAGTTTATTAAGGTATAAGTAAGGCATTTATGTGCTAGTTTCAAGGTTACTATATTTTGAAGCTCAACAATAACTTTTATAAATGATTTGTGTTGAAGTCCCTATACACATTTTTAAATTCTTTATTCTCTACCCTGCTGTAGACATCTCCTATTGCCTGTCCTTGTTGCACACTGTTTATGACCAATGGAATCTTTGTGTCATCATTATTTCTTTATAGTTTACCTCTCTAGTTCTTTAATATTTATCTTTTCCTTTACCCAAAACATGAATACATCTTCAATAAATTCTAAATGTCTTTAATTTTCACTCTGCTTATACAAATTTCTTTTTCAAATTTCAAGACCCATGTGTCACTTCATTTATTTGGGCCTTTACAAACCTTCACAGCAGAACTAGGAGCTTTCTTCCGTGCTCCTCCACCACTTTATTCATACTACAAGTATACTACTTGTCATATTGTAAAGACCATTCCTTTCCTCCTTCCCTCTCATCCTCTCATGTTTGCCTTTTGAGACCACAGAATGTGTTGTGATCATAGGATCACCACCAGAGCTTAATACAGTACCCAGGTTATATATTAGGCATTTGGAAAAATTTCTAGAGACAAATAGAGGCAATCTATATGAGAATTACAAGGGAATCGTAGAGTGGAATTACACCTGTGTGATTCAGAATATTGTCTTTAATTTTAGCAATAAAAGTTGATACATATTTGAAAAGATGATGTGCCTTTTAAATTCTATTTCAAGGAATTAAAAATGCACACCTACAAGTAAACAAAAAGGAATTCCCTAGTTTTTCTAGTTTAATATCCTCAAATTTTCCTTTTCACCAGCTGAAAAACTGATGTAGGGGTTTTACCATACACATTTGATTTTGGTCTGTTTACTGATTAGCTAGAGTAATTGTTACTATTGTTGTTATTGGATATGCTAATATTTTTTATGTATGTAATTGGCTGCAATAATTTAAAAAATAATTTTATTTAGGAAACTTTACCCAATGCCTACTTAAGCATTCTATGAAAAGATGGGGAAAAAGTAACTACTTTGCTACAACAACTTATATATCTTTAAAATAGATTTATTTTCATTCTGAAAAAAAATAAAGGAGGCATGCCATTCACCTATTGTTTCAGAAGCTTATAATTTAGTTCATTTATTTCTGAGAGGTAAAATTTTTTCAAATTCTCTGCTCTTAGCTCCTTTGACATCCCGTATTTTCCTTTGAGAACAAGGTGAAATAAATGGCTTCTGTTAGATTCTAGAGATGAAGAGAAAAGAGAGAAGAGATATTCTCATTGAAATCTTAAGCTATTGTCTAGTTGTGAAAACCACTTTATTAGAATGTCTTATCATTTGGCCCACAATATATTTTTTTTCTGTGAAATGTACATCTATCTTAATCCAGACAATGTAGAAATAAGAAAAAAAAAAAAAGGTCTGCCTTTGTATTAAGCTAGAATTTTGGGAAACTACATCATTTCGGTGCTCCAGAAAAAAATTATTTTCTTGAAATTCACTTAGTATTTTTCAATAGCCTCTATGGAGGAAAGAGTGCTTTCTTATTTTCAATTTAAGGTGGATTTCCTGGGGGCACCTGGGTGGTTCAGTGATTGGGCATCTGCCTTTGGCTCAGGTCGTGAACCAGGGGTCCTGGAATCTAGTCCCACATCAGGCTCCCAGAGGGAGCCTGCTTCTCCCTCTGCCTATGTCTCTGCCTCTCTCTATGTCTCTCATGAACAAATAAATAAAACCTTAAAAAAAAAAAAAAAGACTTACTATAAAGCAACAGTAATAAGAACAGTGTGGCATTGGTAAAATACCAGACAAATAAATTAATTCAACAAAATATTAAGCCCAAAAATAGACTGATGCAAATAGAGTCAACTGATTTTGACCAAGGAGCAAAATAAAGTCATTGGGGAAATGATAGTTTTTTCCAACAAATGGAGGTGGAACAACTGGATATCCATATGCAAATCAATCAATCCAGACCAGATCTTGGACTTTTCACAAAAATTAATTCAAAATGGTTCATAAACTTAAAAGTAAAATGTAAAACTATATAACATAGGCTAACATAGGAGGAAACCTAGATGACCATAAGTATAATGATAGCTTTTCAGATAAAAAAGAGACAATCCATAAAAGAAATAATTGATAAACTATTATATATATATATATATATATATATATATATTACAGATTTTATTTATTCATGAGAGACACACACAGAAGAAAAGCAGAGACACAGGCAGAGGGAGAAGCAGGCTCCATGAAGGGAGCCCGACACGGGACCTGATCCCAGGACTCCAGGATCATACCCTGGGCCAAAGGCAGGCACTAAGCCACTGAGTCACCCAGGGATCCCCAAATTGTTCATTTTTTTAAAACCAGCTCCCCAGCTCCTCATTTCTTTGATCTCTTCTACAGTTTTTGTTCGTTTGTTTCTATTTCATTGATTTCTGCTATAATCTTTTATTTCTCCTCTCCTGCTAGATTTAGGCTTTATTTGCTGTTCTTTCTCAAGCTCCTTTAAGTGTAAGTTTAGGGGTGCATTTGAGAATTTTATTGTTTCCCAAGGAAGGCCTGTAATCCTATATACTTCCCTCTATTTTTTTTTTTTAAGATTTTATTTACTTATTCATGAGAAACAAACGAGAGAGGCAGAGACACAGGCAGAGGGAGAAGCAGGCTCCATGCAGGGAGCCCAATGTGGGACTTGATCCCTGGACTCCAGGATCACACCCTGAGCCAAAGGCAGACGCTCAACCGCTGAGCCACCCAGGCGTGGTGGACTTCATTAAAATTAAAAACTTCTGGGCAGCCCATGTGGCTCAGCGGTTCAGTGCCGGCACAGGGTATGAACCCCGGGGACCTGGGATGGAGTCCCACATCAGGCTCTCCACAGGAGCCTGCTTCTCTCCATGCCTGTGTCTCTGCCTTTCTCTCTGTGTCTCTCACAAATAAATAAATAAAATCTTAAAATTAATAAAATAAAGTTAAATTAAATTAAAAACTTCTGCTCTGCAAAGGATAATGTCAGGAAATGACAAGACAAGCCACAGACTAGAACAAAATATTTACAAAGACACATTTGTTATCAAAAATATGCAAAGAACTCTTTAAACAGTAAGAGAACAATGCAATTAAAATGTGGGCCTCAAAAATAAGTAAGTAAATAAATAAATAAATACAATGTGGGCCTAGGTCCCCTCACCAAAGAAATACAGATGGAAATTTAGCACATGAAAGGATGATCCAAATCATATGTCATCAGGGAAATGAAAATTAAAACAAGATACCATTACACAACTATGGGATGACCAAAATGTAGAACACTGACAACATGAAATTTTGGGAGGATATAGAGCAACAGAAACTTATTCATTGCTAGTGGGATACAAAATGGTATAGCCACTATGGAAGACAGTTTGGTGGTCTGTTAATACACTAAAATTGATGCTCAAAATAAAACATACTCCTAGTAAAATCAAGCAATCATGTTCCCTTTTATTTACCCAAAGAAATTGAAAACATATATTCTTCATTTCTGTTATAGTGTCTTTGATCTCTAGCATTTCTTTCTGTTTTTTCTTAGGATTTCTCGTTGTTTACATTGGTCATCTCTTCTTGCCTATCTTATCCATTAGAAGCCTCGTTATATTAATCATAATTGTTTTAAAATCTTGGTCTCATAATTGCAGCATCCCAACCATGTCTGGTTCCAGTGTTTGCCACACCACTTCAAATTGTGTTTTTGCGTTTTGATATGCTTTGTAATGTTTTCTTAATTGGTTGGGGTGATGTACTGGGTAAAGGAAACTGCTACAAATAGGTCTTTAGTAACTAACATGATGGTGAGGTTTTGGGAGAAGGGAGGCTCTGAATAGTCTTGTTATCAGATCTCAGTCTTAAGTGAGCCTATGCCTCTCTGGACTTTGAATCTCCTACCTGTTTTCAGGTTTGTTTGTTTGTTTTTTTCTCCTCATCCCCTCCCCCTACTGCATTATGTAGAACAGGATGGCTAGAATAGGCTGGAGGCAGGTATTTCCTTTCCCCAGGTCAGTTAGGCTCTGATAACACTTTAGCTGGTAGGTTATGCTCTGGTTAATTAGTTTCTCCTGAGGGCAGATCTTGTTAAGCATGGAGTGCTCTGGTATAATTCAAAATGGTTCTCTTCCTCTTCCACTGCTGGAAGCCCAAGGGTATTTTTCTCTGATACTTACTGTGGGAATCTGCCAGAGTTCCCGGGGTCAATCTCACAATAATATGGGGGCCATTCTGATGATTGGTTCCCCCTGGAATTTTTGACTCACACTTGTCAGCAGTGAGCCTCCAGCAATTCATCAAATACAATTCAGGCTTTCCTGCCCCTGTACTGGAACCAGTTACTGCAGAGGTCTCTGCTCAGGTAGGCACTGACCCCCTCCCCTGCCTTTGCCTGTCTTTTCAGTAGGGACAGCTGTTGCTCTGTGTCCTCCCCTCCCTTAGGCATCCAAGATGAGTTGTTTTTTCAGTCTGTTCAGCTCTTTGCTTGTTGTGAGGAAGAAGTGGCAACTTTCAAGCTTCTTAAGTGGGAACCTAAGATGCGAATTTAATTCCTTCCTAAGATGATAGTATATATAATTTGGGAAAAGGGAATATGGATACAATGCATGTCACTTGAAAAGTCATCATGATAGCAGCCACTGTTTAGTTAACACTATTTTAAGCTGCCAGGGGGTATGCTAGACACTTTTATGCAGTTTCCTATTAATAGAAATATTAATATATGAACTCTGGGAGTTCACATTTGAGGCTAAAGGGCACAAACTTAATGCATTTTTGCAGCATTGCAATAAAAATAATAAAATCATAATTTTAGCTTCACTAATAAAGGAGTAACCATCTTGTAAGAGAGAATTGTACATTGTTTTTCTAATGTGTCAGGCTTGTTCCAAATCACTTCATTTAAAGTAGATTGTTCAACAGGCAAACCTTGATATTAGCTCATGGCAAAGCATTTATCATACTACTACGTTCTTTTAAAAATATTTTCCTAGCAAAACAAACATACCACTTAGATGATAAATATCAGAATCAATCTTTGCCCTCAAACATAATACACTTCTCCATAACATACTATGTAACTGGAAAATATCACTATGGAAAAAATACAATAGCAAACGAACGACAAAAACAAATCCCCAAAATACTTGCTCTTGATCAGTTTTGTTAAATGCTGTTTAACAACCTTCATAAATATTATATGCAGTGATGGTAATTTTTAAATAAAGTGATTTTTCATTTCAGTATCAAACTGAAAATTAGATATCTTACTCAAATCATATGCATTTTGTTGGTATATCTATATCCATGAAAGTTTTGAATCATGGGGGAAGGAAATTCACTGAAATATTTCTGTATTTGCCTTCTTTATGCCTTAACGTTAAAATATGTTACGGTGCTTACATAAATGATTCCAATAGTCGGTAACAATATAATGTGTTCAATATACTTAATTGGTTACTATATGGCTATGGAAATAATTTTCTGAAGGCTAAAATGATATGGTTCATTGGTTTTCAAAAGTAAATGTTTCTTTGTCTTCTACTCCCATGTTCATATATATAAACCATGCTTAACATACAAATAATTGAGATTTGAATGTAATAATATTTTCAGTTTATAAACATTTATCTTGTTTTGTGCCATGTTATTGCCCCCAGTCACCCAATGTTAATTAAAAACTCTGCTCAAAATATGTTGGGATAAAAAATTTTAAAAAAGAAATAAAATAAAAATAGCTGATAACTCTCTCCTCAAAAAAAATCAATGAGCAAAATAAATAAGGATGATGAGACTTATCTTCTTTACAACTACTCTTAATCAAACAACTAGCTAAGTTTATGTGCCTTGCAGATGGATCGATAGTGGCTCACTTACAGAACAGATTATCTATTACTAGGACACAGGTTTATACATTGATTCTTGTTTGCCTGCAGTTTTCAAGTATTTGGGAAATAAGCATCTTAGAATTAAATTTTTACATGCAAACAGACATACACTCAATTTTTATTATCCCATATTTTACCTAAAATAAATATAAATATATTAAACAAATATACAAAATAAAATAAATTGCCAGATACTTTGCTAAAACAATTATAAAGAACATTTCTTTGAAATAAATAGGCAATTTTTTTGAAGATATTTTTTATATATTTGAGAAAGTGAGAGAGATATCATGAGCAGGGAGCCCCATGCAAGACTCCATCCCAGGACCCAGGGATCATGACCTGAGCTAAAGGTAGATACTTAACCAGCTGAGCCACCCAGGTACCCAAAATAAATAGACAATTTTAAAAATAAAATAACTTCTACAGTGTATATACACATATACACGTGTGCATTTATTTGTATTTTTGTCCATCTTTGTGCATGTTATAATTTTCTGGGCCTAAAATCTTATTTCCACAATGCAATTTGCAAAACGGACAAACCACGTCTTTGTGCCTGGAAGCTTGATGCTGATCTTCTAGCTTCGCATCTTTTTCATTCCTCATACTAATCACAATCAAATTCTTCACTTGGTTCCATGATTGGCTTGAGAACAATTTGGATTGAAATCACACGAGCGACACAGATGGTATCTAATATTGCATCTCAGTCTTTGGCTTGACTCCTAAGCTGCTTACTCAGTGGTAGAGGAGAAGGGGAGAGCTGCTGACAGATGACACTATTAGGACAATCGTAGCCAAGATAGACTGGCACCATTAGAGTGTTCAACAATCTGTTTTATATCTCCATGTTTCTAAGTCCATATTATTAAACAAACGTGTCCTCTTTTTTTTTTTTTTTTTTTTTTTACAAGGAACGTAACACCTGAAACAGAGGGTACTTTTTACTCTTTAAATGTCTCATTAAGCAGAATGATTTTTTAAAGAATATCTATATTGAGTATCAGGCTATATGTCATAGAGGTTAACTCTATGTAGTAGTACTGTATTAACTTTTACTAACTCATTTAGATATGTAATATACATTTATTTTACATTTTTGAAGGCAAAACTATTATATTTCATTGTAACCTCAAGCAAGCTAAGAATGTGCATATAATATTAATTCAGAAGTTGACTACTGATTTTTAATAGTTAAGCATTTTAATTCACCATGGGTATCATTTTGAGAAAATTATAGGCATTTCAAAAGGCTAAGTATTCCTTTCAAGTAAATTATCAGTAGTGTATTTCTTTTCTAAGATGAGTGTATATGCAATTTAGGAGGTTTTTTTTTTTTTCTTTTTTTAAATCAAAGTACAAAAAAAGAAAATGCAAATCAAATATATTTCAATCACAGAATGATTGAACTTACTGATGCAGTTTTTTTGTCTCCTTTCTCTGCCTATTTCTCAATATTTATGACAAATCATATATGCTGTTTGTTTAGGAATATTATCTCTATTTTTATTTGTAAGATAAGTTGGAGGATGGGAGAAATTGGTTGTGAAAATATAGCAATTTATACGTAGTATAGTGGTATACTATACTATAGTGGTATAGTGGTGGTTGCAACCAAAGTTATGAAGATCTGGCAATAAAAGAGTAAAAAGTCAACACTTGCATTTATCATTGCTGAGCATTTTTTCATGTCCATCTAATTTGATTATAACAGCAGCCCTCTGAGATAGGCATCTTATTTCTCATTTTTCATTCATTCTCATTTTTCTGTGAAGATGGAGAATTTATCCAAGTTGATGTAACCTGTAAATAATGAATTAGAACACGATGCTGGTTTTTTCAAATCCAAATCATGTATTGTTTCTTTATGCTTTTGTTCGAGAAGAATATTAGTAAAACCATGTGTATTCTGAAGAATATATCAGCAAACTGAGCTCATGGGTTAAATGTTTTAGGGAGTATATTAAAGGAAAAAAAATGAATCATTCCAATGGTTGGAATTACTGAAAGTAATAAGCTTCCTTCATTTTTGTGGCCACAGCCCAGATTTCATTACTTTCTATTCCACAAAAGTGATTCTACTGATTTTCCTGCAGCTATATTATTATAGCAGTTGGTAATATTTTTCTGTCTTAGCCAATGAACTATCAGTGTAAGTTGCTTTAATGAACCTTTTTCAAACTGGAAATGATGAAAACTTAGATGACCTGTTTGCCACAGAAAAATTAGTCTGCTTAAATGCTGACTTTAAATGTTGTTGGATGTAGAAAATTGTATGAGAACTTTATAACACCTGATACCTCTGTTTAAAACTATGTATGCTCTTACCATAAGATCCAGCAATTTTTCTGCTTAGTATTTAGCAAAAGGACTTGACCACTAATGTCCACACAAAAATCTGAGCACATGTGTTTATATTTATTCATAATTGCCAAAACTTGGGATCAACTGAGATGCCCTTCAATAAGTGAATAGATAAATAAACCAAGGTACATCCAAACAGTGGAATATTATTCAGTGAGTAAAATAAATAAGTTACAAAGCCACAAAAATACATGGAAGAACTTTAAATGCCAAGTGAAAGAAGCCAATTTGAAAAGGCTATACACAGTTTGATTCCAACTATATGATATCCTAGGAAAAGCAAAACTGTGGAGATTGCTTAAAGATCAGTGGTTGGCAGGGGCTCAGAAAACGAATGGAGAAATAAATAGGTTGAATACAGGATTTTTAAGGCAATGAAACTATTCAGTATATATATTTGTATATGATATGTATATATAATCGTACATATATATCATTACACATTTCTCAAAACTCATAGAATGTACACTAAGAGTGAACCCTAATGTCAACTGTGGAATTTAGTTAATAATAGTAAGGTAAAATATTGACTCATCAATTATAATAAATTTTTAATGCAAGATATTAGTAATATGGAAACTGTATTGAAGAGGTTGTTGGTGGGAGGATATATGAAAATTCTTTGTGCTTTCAATTAATTTCTTTGTAAACCTAAAACTGCTGTAAAAAATGAAGTCTATAATAAGAAAAATTAGGAAACACCTAAAAATTTAGTTTGGAGTTTGGTCATAAATTCAGTGATAGACACATTCTTACAAAGTATCTTAATTCCCCACATCATGTTTGAACTACCACTGAACACCCCCGTTTTTCTTAATAGCAAAACTGGCTATAGTTATCAATACTCCCTATCTCCATTCTTCTGTTCTCCTTTTAAGTCATTCCATTTTTAACTGTCAATCAAGGCTGTCTTTACCAAAATCTTTGATGACCTATATCAAAACCCATTGATCAATTTTCAGACCTCTTATGAAATATTTGACATAGAATATCACTCCCGATTCCTTACTTGCCTCCACACAATTCTGTTTTCATCCTTCCAGGGTAATATTCTCAGATCTGTTTGCTGGTGTTTCCTCATTTCTTTGACCTCTCAAGGTTAAGAGTGCCCTAGACCTCTGCCTTTGGATTGCATTTCTTCTCTTTCTTCATTCATTCATTCATCCATTCATCCATTCATTCTACGAGCTTTAAATTCCACTTATAAGCTGATGAGTCACAAAATATAATGCCCAGCCTGGATCTTACTTTGGAAATACAGATTATTTATCCAAAGTTTTAGGCAATATTTTTAGACTTACCATATCTCAAACCAAATCCTTCTTACACCAAAACTGCTCCTCATTATGTCCTTTTCCTCTCAGAATTGATTCATATTGTTTCAGTGCCCAAATCATAGATCCATAATCCATCTTTTTTTCTCATTATCCGCTTTCAATGTATCAACAAATAACATTGGCTCCACTTTCAGAATTATACAAAATTCGAATACACCTCACCATTTCTCTTTGTTATTATCATTATTGTCCTAGTCCCCATCATCTTTTCCTGACCAGATTAATGAAGCATCCCTGAAATTGGTTTGCCTGCTTCTGCAACTGTCTCATTATAGACTGTTCTTAATGATGACCTATGTCACTCAGAGTAAAAGCCGAAATTGCCTATGAATCTGTATACGAAAGCAGTCTGATGGAAATATTATGTGAGCCATGTATATAATTTTACATGTTCCAGTAACTGCAATTAAAAAAAATTAAAAAGTGAAGTTAATTTTAAGACTTTTTTTTATACTTTAATATGACTACAACATGCAATTGTATAAAAGTTATAATGATACTGATACTTTTTTTCATTCTAAGTCTTCAAAACCTAGTGTGTATTTTAACCTAACATCTCACATTGAACCATATGTATTCTAAGAACTCAATAGTATAAAATCTATGGATCAGCACAGCTTTGTGGAGTCTGCCACAGCAGCCCTCATACCAACCCATTATCTCTTTGCTTTCAGCATCATATTCATATGCATATTCATATGCTTCTCCTTAACTCACTTTGGTGTTCTTTGTCTTTTTCCTGTGGTTCGAACAGATCAGCCTCAAACTACTTCAAGACCACTGTGTTGCCATTCCTTCTCTCTAGGAATGTCTTCTCCTTGATAGCTACAGAACTCACTATATTATCTCTGAGTGTTTGCTCAAATAACAGCAATTATGCTACTTTTCTAGTTCCCTTTATGCCATTTCAATTTCCCTATAATGATAATACTACTTTTCACCATGTGAAATTTTTAGACATTTTTTTGACATATATATGTATGTGTGTATAATATATGTTTGTGTGTTCAGTTTGTACTTATGCTATAGAATATAAGTTGCATGAAGGTAAATATTTTTATCTGAATGCGTTGCTCTGTTGCCAGCACCTAGTGCAGAGATGGCTTATATTGGATATTCAGTAATTAAATATTTGGTTACCAAATAGTTGGAAAATGGAGAAGGTCTAGAACTTATTGTAAATTAGAATAATATGGCATGAAACTGTATTTAAGGAAAGCAAGCACTTTTGGAAATATTTTTGCTAAATATATATATTTACCTATTCTTGTGAAAAAAATCCACCTCAAAATGTAGTGGCTTAAAATAGGGATCAGCAAGCCTTTTATGTAAATGGTTATGTAATTATCTTAGGTTTTGTAGCCCATAAATTCTCTACTGCAACTAGGTGACTCTACTGTTGTGCATAAAAACAGCTGTAGATAAAACAGAAAGAAGTAGGTGCATCTGCGTTCTAATAAAACTTCATTTACTGAACAGTGGGCCAATATATGGGCCCTAGTTTTCCAAGCCTTAAAACAATAATCATTAATATCACTTATGAGTCTGTGGGTCAGGTGGGTGGCTCTGCCAATGCAGGCCAGGGTTGGCTGATCTCACTCAGGTAGTCTGATGTGTCTGAGATCAGATGGCAGGTTGCCTGGGCTGACTATCTAATCTGGCTTCATTCATACGCCTGGTGTCTAACTGGCTGTTCACTGAGACAATGTGAATAACGGGGCCAAATGTCTTCCATCTTCCAACAGGCTAGGCTGGAAATGTTCATGTGGAGGCTTGGTGATGTTCCAGGGAGGAAAACTGAGGCAAGTAAGGCTTCCTGAGAACACATTCTATTGGCCAAAAGAAACCACAAGGCCTCCCAGATTTAGTGATAGCCTATCAGATTGATTAGAGATGCTGCAGACTCAAAAGGCAAAGAAGTTTGTATATAGAGAAGTAAAAAATGGCATTCATTTCTGCAAGCTATCTACCATATTTCTATGAAATAGTCTATTATTAGAAATACTCTGTCTCAGTGTTAAGTAAATAAGTACAAGGCCAAGATCATATCCTACTTAAAGGAGTTATCATCATCCTAGCTTAGAGGACTGTTTGGATTTGATTAATCTTTGCCAATATCTGTATCCGTGTAATGCTTTATTTTTTTTTTAAGATTTTATTTATTTATTCATGAGAGAGACAGAGGGAGAGGCAGGTTCCATGCAGGGAGCCCAATGTGGGACTTGATCCTGGGACTCCAGGATCACTCCCTGAGCTGAAGGCAGATGCTTAACCACTGAGCCACCCAGACATCCCCCATGTACTGCTTTAATCATATGTGTCTTATTTTGACTATTACCTAACTTATCAGAACCATCTGTATATGTACTATGACTTTAATTTGTAGTTTCAGCTAATGATTCCTAGGATTTCTGTTTTATTTATATTATGATGTCTGAAACACATCTTTAGTCAAATTATGTTAATTATCTTAATTTCCTAGACAATACTGAAACTTCATCTCCTGAAAACAAAAAATTCTAGATTTTAATCTCTAGTGTTAAATATCACCATGAAACCTCTTTATTTTGGTAGTACCCTAGAGGTAGTAATTCAGTCAAATATTTTATTGCCTGCTTATCTCTGTTTGCTTCATCAAGTTGTTTAGAATATGAAAGAAGATGGAGCTGGTCAGAAATACAGTTCATAAAGACAGTTACTTTACTCATTAAAGTGTGCAATAGATCTAAGCAGGCAGTGCAGAAAGGAACTTTATTTTTTATTCTTTAAAAAAAATTTGATAGTAGCAATTGATTTTTTTTTTTAAATATTCTGTCTTATCCACACAGGGAGGAAATTATTCCCTAAAATAATTTTCAGAGCAATTTAGTTTTCAGAAATATGTATAAAACTGATAAAATGTAGGATATGTTCTAATAAATTTACATTTTAATCATAGGGAAAATTGCTAAATATTTTTAAATGAAATATATTAAATAATAGAAAGGTATCTAATATCAACTAAAGCCACATCTATATGAGAAGAGATGGAATTATAAATTATACAAATAATTTCAATTTATCAGGGCAATTTTTTCTCAATTATCAAAATCTTTTCAGTAACTTATCTTGAAAACTGTCACCTTTATCTTTGTGATTTTGAGTTAAATTGATATTTCTTGACACTTGATGAATTGATATGAATATTGAGATATACTTTGGTATATTGTCTGAGTATCTTCAATTTGAATGATTAATGGTGAATGTTATAGCTATTTATGGAAACATGAAATTAATTTACTCTGCAAACATTTCTGGCTAAAGTAAGCTATTGTAAGGAGAGATATTGATTAGAACTGAATGTACCATGAAAATGCTTACATTACATAAGTGTTGTACATTTTAAAAGTTTGTGAATTTTATTATTGAAGTATATACAGCTTAGAGTATCCTTTAAAGTTTCTCTACATGAAATACATCATTAGTAAAAAAGGTGAAACTTTGTATTAGGAAATTTTCTCTAGGAATAAGTGTTTTAAAACTCTTGAAAACATAAATCCCCTAGTTATTCTTTCTCAGAAACAGTAGCTTTAGCTTCTAAAAGCCTCAAGCATTCCTAAGTTTACACATATATAGACGTGCATGCATACACATACACACACACACACACTATACTCATATACAAAGACAATAAAACCTGGCATATATTGTATTAATTTGTCATAACTTAATTTCATAGTTTTGAATTTGAAAGAATAGTATTCCTGAGGCTGCAATTTTAATTCTAGTATTTCTATTTTCTCACACTATGCAAAATGAAAATGTCTTTATTGAAAGCGTTAATTGGTATATTTAAAATTGATGCATAATATTAAGGTAAAATGAAAAGAAATTTAATCATAAAATATTTATTCTTCCATAATTATATTTACTCTCAAGTTTGCATTTTTTCTTATTCTTTCATAAATTTATAGAACAAAATTTCTCTTATCCAGTTATTATTTTGATGTTAAAATCCCTCTTGGCTTTGGATCCATGAGCTCCACTCAACACCCTTTAAAAAAATTATTTATTTAGGGATCCCTGGGTGGTGCAGTGGTTTGGCGCCTGCCTTTGGCCCAGGGCGCGATCCTGGAGACCCGGGATCGAATCCCACGTCAGGCTCCCGGTGCATGGAGCCCACGTCAGGCTCCCGGTGCATGGAGCCTGCTTCTCCCTCTGCCTATGTCTCTGCCTCTCTCTCTCTGACTATCATAAATTAAAAAAAAAAAAAAATTATTTATTTATTCGTGAGAGACACAGAAAGAGAGGCAGAGACATAGGCAGAGAGAGAAGCAGGCTCCCCACAGGAAGGCTGATGCAGGACTAAATCCCCAGACTTAGGCCCTGAGCCTAAGACAGATGCTCAACCACTGAGCCACCACAGGCCTCCCTCGGCACACTTTTTTTTTTTTTTAATCTTCTTTTGCTTGGGATAGCTAGCTACTCCCTGACTTAACAAAAGCAAAGCAAAACAAATTTTAAAACCTCAGATGAAAGAAAGAAAGAAAGAAAGAAAGAAAGAAAGAAAGAAAGAAAGAGAAACTTTCCTTCTAAGATCTCATTTTTTGCCCCCGTTGCGTTTGGTAGCAGTAAATCAGATGAGAAGATTATGATTACTTATTATTTCTTCTTACCAATTATTAGAATCCCAATATAGTCTTTTCCACAGGAAGTCCCACAGTTTACATCACAATGAAGGAAACTTTTGATATTTGTTAGGTATTTCTATTTCACTGTTAAATGTTACTGACTAACTATAAAAATTAGGTTTTCAGGAATTTCTGAATTAGGACCTCTGCAATTAATTCATTGAAAGTATTCAAAATTCTTTCAGTAGAATACAATTTATGTTTTAGAACATAATTTTTATATTGCAAAAAATGAAACAAAAAATGGGATGCTAAAATTAAATAATCATTCCACATTTAATCAGCCTTTATAGGTTATGGAAATATTTATGCATGATCTATAGGTAATAATAAAAGCAATCTTTTACATATAGTTTGAACCTTCAGAAAGTAAACATTTTAAAATCTCATTATTCTTGTCCTGTCTCTCCATGATTTCTATCAGTTTGCATATCTTTTAATGTGCATGAAACATGAAAGCAAATGGTTGTACATGATTACATAGTCATTTAAATTGCAAACATTTAAGTCAAGATACAGGAAAATACATATCTTTACACTAGTTAGGCAAAAGTAGTCACTCAAGAGACCAGGATATCACCAAAGTGAGCAGGAGAAAGAGTTACAAACAAAGATCATAGCAGAAATCTTGACTTTAGTTACTGCATTCCTGGGATAGCTTGAAATAGCAAACAGCCATCCTATTACCATTTATAACTTGCTCAGCAGGAAACCATGATGCTTGGTGTGTGTTCAGTGAGTGTTGGAATACTGCTGTTCCCTGAAGCAGCTGTATCCTCTTACTAGGAGAGGAAAACAAAAGAGTACATGATATGGGGAAAAAAATGAGAGATGATATGAATACTAGTGAATGTTGCTACATATGATTGATAGATGCTGTTATTATTCTAAATACAGGGATTACTTTACATGCATACATTATTTTATATATATGTACATTATTATACATTTGTGTGATACAGATATATTGCATACTGTTATTTTGTTATTTACATACCATTATGTTAGTTTATAATGAGTTATAAAGGATATTCAGGATTAGAATATTCCACTTAAAATAGATAGGCTACAGCATTTTAGTGATATGACACTGCAAAATATAAGCATTATTCTTCCCAGTAAGGTGAAATCAAATTAACCTGACAAAATAGAGCCTCAAAAAACATAGAATGATAGGAGGGCAGTAGGATAGAAGAAATGAAGAGTGCAAAGGGACTTTGTGATTAACTATCCTAAATGAAGTGAGCCAAACAACTGCTTTTGTAACACTGTTTTATCTACAGAAAACACAGACAAGTTAATCAAGACATTGATAAACAAATAAGACAGAAGAGCTGAACCCAAGAGCATCAGGAAAGTCTGCCTTTTCCTATCACAAAGGACTGAGACATTTCTATAGCTGTTGTTTTCCTACTCAATTTGATAATTTCTTCTTAAGGTTTTCTGTTCTTTTTAAATCATCTGTTGTGGGCCTTTCTTCCATTCACATCCATCAGTTCCTGTTGTTTTCTTTCCCCTGTTTTTATATAGAATTTACCTATTTTCCTTCCCTATCTAATTTAAATGTTATCTGTCCTTTATTCATTTTTCTTTCAAAATGCAATACAAAATAACAAAACTTGTTGTTTTGCAAAAGAGTCTTTCCCAAGTGCATGAAAATAATATAATTTAGAAGAATTCATAATTCAAGTTCATAATTTCACATTATGATGAATATTACAGGTGCAACCTACACTATTTGAAACTTGAAGTCAGTAAGGAATGCTCAAAAAAGACATGTTTCTTACATATTGAATTTTATTTCTGTGTGTAGGTATAACACGTTATTTGTAAGTAGAGTAATGCCAGATAAATTGTCTCTGCTATTTAATATTTTTCTCCTAAGCTGTTAATTTTCACAGTAATAACAACACAGGAAATTTTAAATAAATGTTTGATGAAGAAAATATAGCATTTATATCATTTTTTTTTACCCTGCTAGTCACTGTGTTGACTGACATTATATAAAAATAATGTTAATTTAATTTAATGTTGCATTTTACTCTTCATGTTTTTTTTGGATATCGTATGCAACATAACATTTTTCAGCAAGTTCCTATTTTATTTATTCCTTGAATAATTTATAAAATAAGGCTTAAAGTACAATAAACACAATGAAAATGATAATAAAAAAATAGGGACATGATTCAATGTAAAATTAAGTTCATCAGTCAATGAGTAGGGCTGATAAGTAGTTATAGAAACATACTTAGCACATAGTAGGCACTGCATAGTAAGCACTGTTGGCCAGTAACAATAATTATGAAGATGATGATTAATGTTCAAATTAATTGCTCTTAATGGTGATGAGAACTCTGTAACTGATGAAGGGATCCTGTCAGGTAGAAGATTTAATCTAGATATCTAAATAATGACATAACTTGTAAAATGGAGTAATATTAAGAGATTTGAGAATTTCACATGGTCCTGATCTACATTTTGTGGTTGTTTCAGTTTCTAAGTGCTATAGTTCACTTTTAAAATTTATGTATATACACATATAGCCATGCGTTTTTTGTTGTTGTTGTTGTTTTGATTTCACATACATCTTTAGTCAGAGATTTTTTTTTCTCATTAATTTGGTAAAGTTGTATTACAAAAATGAGAGGGTAGGTCTGTGTTTCTTTTTCAACAATATAATAATAATATAAATTTCACTATTTTTAAAGAAATATTTTATTTATTCATGAGAGACACAGAGAGAGAGGCAGAGACACAGGCAGAGGGAGAAGGAGGCTCCATGCAGGGAGCCCAACGTGGGACTCCATCCCAAGTCTCCAGGATCACGCCCTGGGCAGAAGGCTGCGCTAAACTGCTGAGCCACCCGGACTGCCCTAAATTTCACTATTGAGATAATAGATCAGACACTTTCAAAATTCATACCACTGCTTAGTTTAATATGTTAATAAAGGACAAGGAAATATTACTAATCATTATTTTATTATGCATACTTAAGAATTCTCAACTCTTTCTTCTTCCAAATAAAAGATACCCAATTTAATTCTCTTTCATAAGCTAGCATCTTGTTGATTTTCTTTAATAAGGAAACCAAGAGCTGTCTTTAGTTGCTTCATATCTAAAACTTTAATGTGGTTTCTATTGACCAATCTTTATCATTTATTATTGAGTAAATTGGTGTTATTTATCTTTTTCTAATTAGCTTTAACACTAATAGCCAGGGAAAAAGATTTGTGTGAATTTTTGAAGTCAAATTTATAGAGTGGCTAGATAAACATTTAATTAAAACTATACAATGCCTCAGAGTTAAGATTATATTCTGGTAGATAAAGTTCAAAATCACACCATTCCATGAAGCAGTTATTTCTTAGGGAATAAAATATCTGACTGATAATATCACTATATTAATGTGATAAATTTTAAATGATGTTAAGAATGTCTTTATTTTGTTGTGACGACATCTTTCTAATTCACTTTCCAAATTTAAATGTGCTACTTGAAGACCGGAACATAAAATGAAAACCATATTGCTCGAATCTCTGGAATATTCTGATTATAGCAATGAATAATAAAAGACGACTTTAGATTCAGATTGTACCCTTTTAAATCTCAAAGGCATTCCCAAATTCATTATGACAAATATCAGCATTAATATGTATTCACAAATGACTAAATGATATCTAGTACCAAATGATACTTAAATATCAGATATATTTAAATGTCAGACTACTCGGGTCTTCAGATATGCTCCTCACTTTCCAGCCTTGGTACCTGTTCATTATTTTTGTTTTCCATTGTTCTCTCCCAGGTAAGCTTATCCTTCAAGGGTGACGTGATTACCAATATTTATATTAGTCTTTCTGTGATTTTCTTCCCCGGAATGAATTGCTTCTGTTTCTCTGCTTCTATAAAAACTTGTGCTTAACCTCTATTACTACACATTCTACATGGTATTATAATTATTTCCTTGGGTATTTGCCTCTCCATCAGAGTTCATATTTCCTGAAGAGAAGGTCTAATTCTGACAGATTTTGCATCCCCAGCTCCAAACACACAACCTGATACATCTTGATTACCTAATACGTATTTGCTGAATGAGTGAATACATAATCAGCCAAGAGAATCAACCAATCCCAGGTTTGAGGCCAGAATGGATGATCACGCCTTGACCCCAAAAGGTTGTTAAAAGAGGCAGTGACAAGCCACATAGGATTGTTTTGCTGGATGGTGGTTCTTCTCTGGCTGTTTGTGGATGTTGTTTATGTGACCTGACTGGCCTGGCCTGCATACAGAGTTAAGGCTCCTTGCTCCAGCTTTCTTCCATAAATCACACTGCTGTGCTGCCTAACGAGCATTCTGAAATATCAGGCCTGACACTCTCTCCAAGTTAATGAAGATAACACAGTGTACGAGATCATGTATTTTATGGTTCTAAGTTCATTGATTTAAAACTCAGACTAAAACTGTAAGTTATACAACACATAACCATCTTTGTGAGACCCTTTGGAATAAACTTATCAGAGGAGGCTGTCAAATGCATAAGTTACTTTCTGAGTGACTTTCTCTGAGGTGTTCAAACTCCTGTTGGTCTCTAGAAGAGCACTTACTAAATTAATATTATAACCCCTCTGGTTTAATGCTCCTCTCAATGAATTTGCTGTATGCTGACACTCTACCTTCTTTATCCATGACATATGGGCCCCAGAATATTCCTTCCCTGAGGGCTTCATTTTATCTGGATAGAGCTGTATTTAGTCAAGAATATCCTTGAAAAGCCACTTGGATTTAGAACTCCTAAGGTTTTATATTTCTCTCAGTTGCTGAGTCTTCATACAGCCCCAGGTCAGTCACATAACTTCTCTATATCTGGATTTATTCTGTGTTGGTTGAGTAGTATAGTATAAAAATGTCTTTAGATTCACAAATTAAAAGTTTCTACAGAGTAAAACCTTCTTAGGTCACTTATATGCAAGGGGAAGAATAGCCCCACTAATATTACTTAAGTCAGCTCTACATGCTTGCCAGCAACCGCAAGCCACGCCTCTTTAGGTGGGGCTCTAGCTGGCTTTGCTTGTTCTATTCCAGTTCAGGATTTCTGCTTCTGTCTCTGGTGTAAACATACAGTGGTTACTCAGTACAGGTTTACTGAATTAAGTAATTAATTTATCACTCATTCATTCATTTGAAAGACACTTGTCACTTGTCAGTGGAAAACATCAGCCCACCAGTACCAGAATCTTCTATTCTGTTAATTCTGAGGGCTGTTTTTTCCCTGTGTCTTCAAAGGCAAATTAGTAATTTGATTTTTCTGCTAATATTGAACACTATTGACATATATCTCAGAAGAAAAGACTTCATGGTTTCCAAAAAGATAATGAAAATAATAATAGAAAAATAATAATAGTGTATATGTTGATCATTTATTATATGCAAAACTCTATGCTGAATAAATGTGTTGATAATATTTTTGCACTAGATGTCTTTATGAGATAGTTACAGATAACGAAACTAAAAAGGGAGAAGTAACAAATTAAATTTATATAGAATATGATGGTGTGAAGATGGTAAGCAGTCTAAATATAGGTTCTAAGATCTTAATAATCACTGTTGGGAGACTACTAATACTCGTATTTCCAGAAATTTTGTTATTATTCGTGTGTGAGTGTATGTGTGTGTGTGTGTGTGTGTGTGTGTGTAAGTATCACAGTCACTCTCTCCAACTACTAAAAAATTGTTAGGCAATTAATAGAATATACTTCAACCTGGATGGTTAATAGACCAGAGCTCTTCTGTTAGACAATCTCTTCAAACTTGACCCTTTAGAAAGAAAACTGTAATTATGAATAATTGGAGGTAAAATTTTTCAATATTGGAGAAGAAGGATTTGATAAAGCATTACTGGGTTAAAGTTAAGTAAGGAAATGAGCCTTTACTAAAGGTCAAATTAACCAAAGTATTTTTGGGGAATATAATAGAATGTTTTCTTTAGAATTTTATAGTGAAGCTCTCTAAATTTATACCAGATAAAACAATAAAAAAAGAAATTGTGTTTTTCTTTCAGTTGATTAATACAGAAATGGGGTTAAAAGAGTCCAAATGACTGCTATAGTCCTATAATTAATAGTGTGTATCAGAATAGGCAGTTCATGCTAAGTGAAAAATTCTGCAGATCTTATAGTTTATAACAACAGTAATAATAGTAATAATACAGATTTATTTCTGATTCATGCTCTATGTCCATCAGTGGTGAGCCATGGATTCTTCTCTACCTCATTCTGACTCAGGAACACAGGCTGAGGGAGGCTGTCTCACTGCTTCCATGGTTGCTAAGGCAGGCGGCAAAGGATGAATAAACAGTCTTTTCTGGGAAGTACCATATATCATTTCCAATAACAGTTGGGTTTTTTTGTCCAAAGCAAGAAATACTGCCATTGCCAATTTTAGGAGACATAGATAAGAGAAATCTATATACTTAGAGATTTCATACTTCTACTGTTATATACTTATAAAACAGAAAGCTGGGAATGTTTGCCAATTCCAAAGAGCATGAGGGAACAAAGAAACCAAGAACAGAGTTTTCTCAAAGCCAACTGAAGAGAGATGTTTCTTCAGCTAAGTCATCTAGACTGACTCTGTAGCTGCATTTTATAGTTACTAGAGGATTTGAGGTGTCAGTTTCTAAAGCTTCCGTCCCCCTTAGAAGTAAACTTTTACAATAAAAAGCTATTATACGTCATAAAATTATCATTGAAATAACCATCTGCCATTTTTCACTGTGACCCAAAAATGTTTTCCAATACACCATCCCCCTACCTCAGGAGCATGTTCCTTCGCACAGATGCAAATTTTCATTGTAGAGAAGAGGATGATTTAAGGATAGCCTTCAAATTACATACAATTTTCAGGCACTAGTTATCATTACCACATGTATTTTACAACTGATGAATATACATTAGTGGAAACTTGTGCCTTTGACCCACTTCACCCATTTTGTCCACCGTGCAATGTCTGGCAACCATCAATCTGATCTCTAAATCTATAATCTATGTTGTTTGTTTGTTTTAGACTCCACATATAAGTGACATCATACAGCATTTGTCTTTTTATTTTTGACTTATTTCACTTAGCACAAGGCCCTCAAGATCCACCTATTTTGTTACAAATGGTAAAATTTCCCTCTTTTTATGGCTGAATAATAGTCCATAATATATATATATATATATATATATATATATATATATATATATATATATATTATATTTTACACTTTCTTTATCCAGTTACCCATACAGACACTTAGATTGTTTGCATATTTTGGCTATTGTAAATAATTCTGTAATAAACATAGGGGTGAATATTTTTTTTTTGAAGTAGCATTTTCATTTTCTTAGGCAAATAACCAGTTGTAGAATTGCTGGGTCATGTGGTGGTCCTACCTTTAACTTTTGAGGAGCTACCATACTGTTTTCCATAGTGACTACACAAATTTACATTCCCACTAACAGTACACAGGGATTAATTTTTTCCACATCTTCACCAATATTTGTTATTTCTTGTCTTTTTGATAATAGCCCACTCTAACAGTTGTGAGGTGATAGCTGATTGAGGTTCTGATTTGCATCTTCCTGATGATTAGTGATGTCAAGTATTTTTTCATGTACCTGTTAGTCATCTGCATGTCTTTTTTGAAAAAGTCTATTCAGATCTGCCCCACCTTATCTTTGAGGTGGAGGAGGAGCAGAGGCAGAGGGGGAGAAAGAGAGAGAATCTTAAGCAGACTCAATACCCAGTGTGGAGCCCAAAAAAGGCCTCGATCTCATGTCCCTGAGATCATGACCTGAGCTGAAATCAAGAGTTAGATGCTTAACTGACTGAACTATCCAAGCACCCCAGATCTCCCCATTTTCAGTTTGGATTGTTTGTTTTTTGCTATCAAATTGTATGAGTTATTCATATATTTTGGATACTAACCGCTTATCAGATATATGATTTACAAATATCTTCTCCCATTCAGTAGGGTGGCCTTTTTGTCTTGTTGACAGTTTCCTTCATTATACAGAAGTTCTTTAGTTTTGTTTTTGTTGGAATTAATGCCCTTATAAAAGGAGGGGGAGCACTCAGATTTCTCTGCTAACATGCACTAAAGAAGGCCATTTGAGAAAATAACCACTACGAGGGCACTCACCAAGAAACCGACTATGCTGGCATCAGGTCTGGCTTCCAGCCTCCAGAACTGTGAGAAGTAATTGTCTATTGTTTAAGGGATCCCTGGCTTGCTCAGTGGTTTAAGACCTGCCTTCGGCCCAGGGCTTGATCCTGGAGACCCAGGATGGAGTCCCACCTCGGGATCCCTGCAGGGAGCCTGCTTCTCCTTCTGCCTGTGTTTCTGCTTCTCTCTCCCTCTCTCTGTGTATCTCATGGATAAATAAATAAAATCTTTTAAAAAATGTCTATTGTTTAAGCTATCTAGTCTATGCTAATTTGTTATAGCAGCTAGAGTAATCTAATAGAAATATCATAAACCTATAGTGCTCCACCCATTTATTCCGTTCCCCTTCCTCCAAGCTCCTAGTGACCCCTGGTCGTTTTACTATCTCCACATTTTTGCTTTTTCCAGAATGTTATGTAGTTGAAATCATCCAGTAAGTAGGCTTTTTAGATTGACTCCTTTTATTTAGCAATATACATTTAAAGTTCACCCATATGTTTGTATAGCTATGTATCTCATTCATCTGTATCATTTATTAGTATCCTATTATACGAATGTACCACAGTTTATTCATCTATTCATCTATAGAATTCACCTGTTCGCTTATAGTTTGTATTGGTTATGAATAACACTGCCTTAAATATTTGTATGCAGTTTTTTTTCTTTTTTAATGTGGAGATAAATTTTCAAACAAGTTGAGTAGTACCTGGAATCATGAATGCTGAATTGTATAGTAAGAAAAGAGGATGAGGAATGGGTAAGATAGGTGAAAGGAAATAGGAGACATAAGTTTCCTATTATGAAATGAATGAGTCACAGGATTAAAAGGCAAAGCATAGGAAATACAGTCAATGATATTATAACAGTGTTGTATGGTGACAGGTGGTAGTGTGACAGATGGTAGTGTAGCATAAAGGATAGAGAAGTTGAATCACTATGTTATATATGCACAACTCATGCAACATTGTACATCAACTGTACTCAAAGAAAATGCTTAGGTTTTGTTAGAAGGTAGAGGAGGGATGGTGAAGTATCCTCCAGACAGAGAAGCACCCCCCCACCTCGTGCTTTTGTTGAGTATAATTAACACACAACATTACATTAGTTTCAGGTGTACAACTTAGTGATTTAAGTTTATGCATTATGCTATGTTCACCATAAGCTACTATCTATCCCATTACATTGGTATTACAATATCCTTGATTGTATTCATTATGCTGTGAAAAAGCAGTTTGAGACTGAAAATTGAAATAGGCCACTTGATACTGTTTACTGATTTTTATTCAGGATCATTTACTGAGGGGATGAGGCAGATGGATGATCTAGGCATTACACAGCTATTCTCTGTCAAGCCTGGACCTTAATCCACAGTTTTACAGAGTTAGGGGCCTTGTGGTGAAGTCAAAGCATAGGTATCTAAAGTGGCACAACCTTCCCCACATTCCAATCAGGGCATATTTTAACCTCCAAGAGGCCTGTAGCCCTGAGGGAAGTCATTGCATGGGCATGAACAGGGATGGAGAGCCAAAAATGAAGTCAGTGTTGTCAGCACTCCTACACATTTGTAGGAAACTGCTAAACCATCTTCCAAAGCTACAATATTTTGCATTCTCACCAAGAATGAATGAGTCACTATTGTTCTACATTCTTCAAAACTGGTATTGTCACTGTTTGGGGGGCCAAGGGGGATGGGATTTGGCCATTCTAATAGATGTATAGTTGCCTTTTTGTTTTAATTTATATTTACACAAAGACAAATGGTGCTGAGCTCTAATAATATGCTTATGTGCCCATACTTTCTTATATGTGGTGTTTGTTCAGAACTTTTGCCCATTTCTTAAATATTTACTTGCTTTCATTTTGTTGACTTTTAAGAGTTCTTCATATATTTAAGATAAAAACAAATATTTTCTCTTAATCTCTGGCATGTCATTCATTCTTTTAACTATATCTTTCACAGAACAGAAAGTTTTAATTAAGTGCAACTTCAAGGTGAGCAGAAAAAAAATCTGTTATTTTCTTGTCTCTTTTAAAAATTCACCTGGTTAGGTCAGGCCCATAATGATAATGTACGTTATAAATAACATAAAATCAAGTGATCAGGAACCTCAATTACATCTGCAAAATTTCTTAACTTAATCACATAGCCTAATCAGAGGATTAATATACCATTGTCTTCACCAGTCTTGTTCATACTTAAGGAGGGGTATGATACCGCGTATACACAGAGGGGAGGAATCCTAAGAATCATCTTAGAATTTTGCCTAGCATAGTGCACTCTAGGCCCTCAATGATTTGCATTCTTTGTGAATGCAAACTACATTCACCCTCTCTCAAGATTCCCAAGAGTCTCATCCCCTTACGACTTCAGCTCACATTCCAAATCTAAATCTCATTAACTGAAAACCTCAAGGTTCAAAATTTTATCTTCTAAATGAGATGCAGATGAATTTCTTGGGCATAATCCATTAAGTGCAGCAATTTAGGACACAATTCATTTCTCTCCTCATCCTAAGCAATGTATATCATTGAACTAAAGGCACGTGGATTTTCATTTGTGTGGTCTCTCAAAACCTTAGAACAGCAACTCAATAATAAAATGAAGTTGGAAAGTTTCTGAAGTACAATATCTACCTTAATGGAAACCTCTTTGAAAAATGTTGATAATCCATTGAAATAGAAAGTTCACCTTAATGAAGACCTTTGAAAAATGTTCACAGAAGAAATATTTCACAAATATCAGTATAGTTTCACATCTCTTTGAAAAAAAAGTTCCATTTCCATACATCATTTAATATTATTAAAAATTATTGATCCACTGATACTAGAATGAAAAAGTAGGCCATTTAGTTAAATGTATAATCTGTGTGAGATTTTCTAACAAAGCCCAGATATGCTTTTAATCTTACAACTTTGTGAAGATGTATTTTCATTTTGATGCTATAGTTTTATGTATAGGAATTATTCTCTTTCCTCCTGAGGAGTCTTAAGAATATGTCTATATATTTACATTGTTTTAAAGTCAAAGAGTACTTTAAGATATGCCAATAAAAAAACCCAGGAAACTTGCCCTTTCACTTCTAGGGACAATCATTTTCTGGTAGTTTCACATGTATATATTAGTTTATTCATTTTAGATAACTATTGATTTATGATTTTCTTTTAAAATTTTTTTAAAGATTTTATTCATGAGAGACACACAGAGAAAGAGACAGAGACACAGGCAGAGGGAGAAGCAGGCTTCATGCAGGGAGCCTGACGTGGGACTCGATCCTGGGACTCCAGGATCATGCCCTGGGCTGAAGGCAGATGCCCAACCACTGAGCCACCCAGGTGTCCCTGATTTCTGATTCTTAATTCTACTAATCAATAATAGACTATATTGTTTACATGATACATGATTCTACCTTTTCCTAAGCTTGTATTATATATATTATATATATTACATTTATATATATATGTTACATTTATAGATGGATGGATAGGCTTCATAAGTGGTATGACTGGATTTTTAGTATATATTTTTAATATATATTTTTAGTTTTGAAATTTTTCCCATGTCAATAAGTAATATTCTGGTAAAAATATTTTAATTGCTGCATAATATTCCAGCATATAGGTGCTTTACTATTTATTTAAACAATATCCTGGTGTTGGAAATTCACATTTCTTTCTGATCAATTCTTTCATTCAATTAGTGATACCTGTCTTATATGTGGATCACTGGTCTGAAAAATTTAATGATTTAGATAATAGCTTACAAATTGAGCCTTCTCAAAGATGCAACCCCCACAAAACACACACACACACACACACACACACACACACGATATACCATATAATCCATTAGGACACCTGTTTTTTTCTTTTTTCTTTCTTTTTTTTTAAGAGGGTAGAGCTCAGCAGAAACCCACTCAGGTCGATAACTCATGTATTAGAAGAGTTCTGAGATTATTGAGTTCAAAGGATTCCCGCACAGTGGACAGAAAACAGCCAAATTTAAGAAGTAAGAGCCTGACATCAAGGAAGAAGAAAAAAAACTTGCAAATCAGAACTCAAAACCAGAGAGTCAGGGATTCTTTAACTTAAAAGTAAATATCTCTACAGTCCTGAAGCCAATCAGTGCATCCTTATATTCCAGTATGCAACACAATTTATTTTCCTTTCCTAATTAGGACCAATAAACTGTTAAGTAAAGGTAGCATTGGTTTTGAAAGCCACCATTAACGAATGAAAGGATTTTAAAAAGTGAATGAAAGTAATCATATATCTTAGAGTTCCATATTTAAAAATCCAGTTTTTGCAATGTTTTTGACACTTAGAAGATAATATTAATTATCTGAATGATAGTCATAATGTGAAATAATAAGAAATAGATATATATTGGTTTCTACCTCTGTTTCCTGCTAATATTTACTCTTTCACCCCAGTTCCTGACAGAATGTTCTGCAAAAGTACCCTTGTAACTTCCTGAGACAGGAGTCTGAGCCTCAAAATCCCTTGGGTTTCCATGTATGATAAGAGTGTCTTTTGTTATGATGAGGTAACGCTTTGTGTACCTGCTCCTTGATTGAAGCTGGCCTCCAGAAAAACCAACACATGATTAGAAGCTTGGAACTTTGAGTTCCATGTTCAGTTCTCTGGAGAGGGGAGAGATATTGGAAATTGAGGTAATGATTTATCATGCCTATCTGACAAAACCTCCATAAAAATCCCTAAGCTACAGGGTTTAGGGATCTTCCGGGTGGTTGCACACATGCATATGCAGGAGGGGCCACACTCCAACTCCAGGAGGGCAGAAGCTCCTGTGCAGAAGACTCTTCCAGACATTGCCCTAACTATCTCTCCATCAGGCTATTCATTTGTATCCTTTAAAATATCTCTTGTAACAAATTGGCATTATTAAGTAAACTGTTGTCTTGAGTCCCAAGAGGCATTCTAGGAAATGATCAAACCTAAAGAAGGAGTCTTGGGAACTTCAATTTGTAGCCAACTTGAACAGAAGTTGTGGGTAACCTGGGAATACCCACTACTTGTGATTGGCATCTGAAGTAGAGGCCAATCTTGTGGGACTGAGATCTTAACCTGTAGAGGTCTACACTAACTCTGGTTAGTGTCAGAATTGAATTGTAGGGTACCTACCTGATGTCAGAGAACCGGTCTGTATGGGGGAAACTCCTCACACTGACCTGGCCACAAACTTGTTTTGTAGGTAGTAGAGGAGAAATACACGATTATTTCTTTACAGTGTAGAAAGAAAAGAGCAGAGGCTTTCAATAACCAAGGCTGTGTTTGGATCAAAATCAGCTACTTTACATTGTAGACATAAATTAATGTCCCTAAATTTCAATCTTTTCAAAATTAGAATGAATGTATTAAGAAATATGGCTATTATACAAAATGTCCTGGTATACAGTAAACATCCAGTAAATGAATCCTATCATAATTGTTCACTGACATTAAATTCTTCACACTCTGATGACAATGGAATAAATGTGAAACTGTGACAGAAAATAATTGTTAAAACTTTCTATTCACCTCATAAAGTTTGTAAGAGTTTTAAAATGTGTTCACAAATGATTCTTACCAATCTATACTTCAAAATACTTTAAAGATTTACATATCCATGAAGCTATACTATCTTTGTTCCGAGGCTGAAGTAAACAACTGTATTTAATTATATTTGAGCAATTCAAAAAACTTTGAAAATCCCATTTTTCTGCTTTGCATTTTGTCCTCCACATCAGACAAGTTTCCCTTTGGTTCTGTAATGTAGCAATGAAGTCACAGACCAATTTACAGTGTTTTTAGGTTGGATAGTTCACTTTAGTGAGTGCTCACATGGGTATTCTGTGCAAACAGCATGAGTGCAAATGCAGCTGGCATGTCCACAAGAATATGGGATCATGAAGCTTGTGGTTTAATTATATCAAGCCTAGAATTTGAGCCATTCTCTAATTTATTCTAAAGACACATCACATTAATGGGGTTTCAATGAACTGTGTGCCAAATGCATGGTGTTAAAAGCAAAATGCACTGTTTTTTTTCTTTCCTCTGTAAAAGCAAAGGCATTGATCAGGCCTAAGATTAAGTGCTAAGTGAAGAATATCTTCCATAAGCATAAACCCTCATTATATTTCCCTTTGATTACACAGAAACTATGTGCCAAGCCACTTTTTTTTTTTTGGCTTAGCACTGACATAGAATAAATGTAAGCATGGTCAGGGAGTCTCTGCAGGTAAATTGATAAATGCAGGGAGTTTAAATGTGTGTGTCTGTGTGTGTGTGTGTGTGTGTGTGTGTGTGTGTGTGTATCAGCTGTTTTCATCCAGTAATTATACATTGCCTGATATCAATTGTGTCTGTATCAAGTGAGTAATCTGAGTAGCTTTATGAATACGTGTACTGGATGGAGAATTTGAGAAGCACTGAATCATTTGTTCTTTCATTTATTCAACCCCAAAAGCCCTGGTCTTATGCTAAAAGATACAGATACAATGTGAGCATTTGTATATAGAAGCCTATTTTTCTGAAGCTGAAGTTGATGAAGGAGATGAACACCATGAAAGGATCCCACACTTCTGGCACCATAGAAGAATCATATTGAAGAGTCTAAAAGAGTCACAGAGCATAGAAGAGGATAGCCTAAAAAGGAACATTTGGGTTAAAGAAAAATAGAGAAACAACTAGCAAGACACAGGTGTTTACATTTTGGTGACTATTTTATGACTTCCTGGGAAAAAAATCACCATTTTGGAGATGCCTGCCCCTGATAAAAGGGCATTATTCTTTTATATAGGGAAAGTCTTCTTTAAATTTGACCCTCCTTGTCTTTTTGTATCTTCTCTCATTCAAATATTTGGATACATGATTTGCTTAAAATATGGAAATAAACTGGTAAAACTCTCAGGAAACTACTGTAATTTAAATCCACAGGTAAGAATATTAAACTTTGATATGCTTTCCTCAGAAGCTTTAGCTTCACTTTGTGCCTCTGAACTGGCCAGGTAGAAATATAGAACAACACACAGAAAGGATCTTTTTTTTTAAAAAAAGATTTTACTTATTTATTCATGAAAGACACAGAGAGAGAGGCAGAGACACAGGCACAGGGAGAAGCAGGCTCCATGTGGGGAGCCCCACGTGGGACTCCAACCCCGGGTCTCCAGGATCACGCCCTGGGCTGAAGGTGGCGCTAAACCCCTGAGCCACCCAGGCTGCCCAAGGATCAATCTTAATAAAGAATAAAGCAGTTTTCTCTGACAGTAGATTATAATTAATAGAAAACTTCAGGGGAAAAGAAAACTTCCCTTACAACTTTCTCAACTGGCTTTTGCATTAAATTTGTGAATCTAGACAGATTCAGAAGATAATTTAAATGAATTTTATGAGTTTCTTTAGCTACTTATATTTCCCCTTAAATGTTAGATTCATATAGTCTAAAGATCATGCAGATTTATAATTAGACCCAATAACATCTAAGAATGTTCACCATTTTCTTTATAACCTTCATGAATTTGGAATTGCCATTTGGGAGAACATTAGGAATAATTTGTGCTTATAATATCTTTCCATTAAAAAAATATACTGCATATTCCTATGCATCTCCGTTACCAGATGATTGTTTTGCATTAGCAGGTTTGAAATTATAACACTATTTTTAGCTTTTTATGAATTTGTGTTTAAGTCTTTTCAAATACAAGCATAATTTTAAAAAGATCTCATAAGATTATCTGCCTCATTTTAAAACTCTGGAGCCCCATCTAAAATTTACGGTGTGGTCCTCTGTTTGTTTCTATTTAAGGTGTAACCCATTATCTATGTAACCATGTTTCCCTAACTCCTCACTGGCCTGTCAACATTATGGGGAGACTGATTTGACTGCCATTTTGTGTCTACCATATAAACAGCCTTTTTGAGAATGTCTGGTGCTCAGCTGAGGGCATCTCACTTATGGTCATGAATAAGTTTCTTACTGTTGGGTATTGATATTTACCAAAGTGACAGACTTCCGAGGCCAAGGACGAGATAAGTGAAAAGACCCATCCCTTCTTCGTGCTGTGTTGTAGGGATTTACAAACTGTACTGCTTGTTTTCACATAACTTATAGGATTTTGAATGAAACAGATCTTTCAAATCTAATTCATAGTCTCCCTCCACTCTATAAGGATTATTTGTCAAATATAGGCTGGTACATAAGACACATCTGAGGTAAAGACCCAGTCTACTAATCAAAATCACTGTCTCTGGAACATTCTTTTCCTGGGTCTAGCTTGATTCAATGATTCCTGCTATCCTTAAGAAGAGTCCTTTAAAGAGACTTTGGTATTGCAAGCAAGTATGCTTCTAGTGATATCACTCCTCAACTCACTAGACACATCTAAATATGTTGGAAGTCCAGTTTGAACTCAACCTGAGACTCTCACTAAATGCCTACTATGTCTTAGACACTGTATTTGACCCTAAGAGTTCAGAGATATGATGCATAGCTCCTATTCTAGAGTAGCTCAAAATCCTTCTGGGGATATAGTCATGTAAATAACTTCAATACAGTGTGAAAGTCTATAACAGAAACACTCTTTCTTTGGGGGTACTTAAAAGCTGATGATTAACTATCCCATAATTATATTCAGGCTTAGTTTTGTTTGTTTTTAATATTGTTTAGCTGTTAAGTTTATCTAGGAGTCCCACAAAAGTCTTAAATGGTATTGGACCAATTTCTTTGGAAAGATATAGAGACAAACTGATTTATGCAACAACGACAAACACGTGTTCATGTGTGTGAAGGAGTGAATGGTTTTAGTGTGTACTGTGTTAAATAGCATTCTCCTTAACCCATGTCCACTCAGAACCCCAGAATGTGACTATTTGGAAAATAGGGGCTTTACAGTGTCAACGAGGACCAGAAGTGTACACAAGTTAAATTAATAAAGACAGATTTTATTCAGTAACTATTGCAATATGGGGAAAGAGACTTTAGTACAGAAGAGAGCTCAATTTCAAATATTGCAAGGATGAGTAAGGATATATAGCCAAGGAGCTGGGTGAAGGAATAAGAGCAGACATCAAAGGTGAAGGGTTCTTGCTAAACCTACTTAACAGTATTCTTGTTGAAGGCAAGGCAAGGTGATCTGATATCAAGGATGAGGATGAGGACAAGATGATTTATCGAGGGAGATCCTATACCAGGGGTGGAAGGGATGACCTAGCAGGATTCTTTGCTAAGCTTGGGCTGGACAGGCTGAAGAAAGATTTGAGCCAAGGTTGAAGCCTAGTCTGGAAGAGATCTCAGAGGAACCTGATGAAAATTTGGTGGAGAGCGTTTTTGCCATCAGATGTAATTAATTAAGAAGAGGTCATACTGGATTAGGCCTTACATTTAGTATGACTGGAACCCTTAAAAGAAGACAACAGAGACATAGCCACACTGGGGAAGCTTATAATTATGGAGGCACAGATTGGAGAGACTGATGTACAAGCCAAGAACTTTCGAAGAAGCTAGAAGAAAGGCAAGGAAAGATTCTTTCCTAAAGCCTTCAGAGGAAGCATCACTCTGCTAATGTCTTGATTTTGGGTTTCTAGCCTCCAGAACTGTGAGAAAGTCAATTTCTGTTGTTTTAAGCCACGCAGTTTGTGGTAATTTGTTATGGCAGCCCTGTGAGACAAAATATTATGTTTACATGAGCCCAGGGACAGGCAGGGTTGAAAAGGATATGTGCACAACACAAACAGTGCTTTCTGTTTTGGGAAAGAGAGCAGAATGAAACTGGAAATGGAGTACAGGAGAGGACTTCACACTGTACATTTTCTTTTCTTATTCGGGGGGACCACACTGTACTTTTTCTATATTTCTTTTATAAGATGGGTCACCTTCTTTTCAGCTTTGTGTTTTTCAGTAGTATGAAAATACAGCATGACTAAAAAAGAAAAAATATATAGACAGGGGACATGGAGAAAGTTTAAAACTTTCTCAGAGGAAGGCTGAGAAAATGTACTATACATCAGTTTAGTCGATATCACCACGTTGGGTTAGGATGCGTGCCTTTCCTTTTTACAAATGCCCCAAATAGCCCCTGAGGTATCATGAATATATGGAACTGGTGGAAAGCTTTTAGCTTTCACATTTTCTATATTAAAATCTTATTCTTTTGGGTTCTATATTTTAAAGTGGTTCCTTACATATAGGCACAAATCTGACAATACATATCAAAAGGGGAAATGTCAGTGTTCATGTTCTCATTTTTGTAACTTTTATCTAGTATCTCATCCACTGTGAAATGTAGAAGATAATACAAGCTCAGTTAGCAAGTGTTCATCAGATCTTTCCCTGCTAATTACACTTTGATACTATATCATTTAAACTACAAAATCAAATAGGTATGTACATAAAATGATTTTTAGAATAATTGGACACTTATGAAGAAATCCTATATGGTTAGCAAAGAGAGCATTGACCTATAAGTCAATGTCAGGAGTCAGCTGTTTGTCAAATCTCTTCATCTCAATATTTGCATTTTTAATTGGATCTCTTCACCATGTATTTATGTGGATTATTTTGAATATATTTAAAATAAATATTTGAACATTTACCTTCAGAGAAGGAAATATATATTATATGCTCCATGAAGGTAGAGATTATTATCCATTTTGTTTACTGCTAAACCCTCAGTTCTTTGACAGATATTTTTGCAAATAGTTGCATTCGATACATATCTATTCATAAATGAGTAAATGGATGTGATAATGCTTATACTAATGCATAATTTAATTTCCACTAGGAATTATCTCTGCCTTTTGCCAAGAGTGATAGGCAAATTATATAAATGACACTGACCCAGATATTCAGACACAAATGAAGTTCTACACAATAGCATTCAGATAAGATCATATTTTCAGAAAACTAAATTTTAGACTGATTTGATTGTTAATTGGTTTTTTTACAAGGGTTTTTATTTAACCCATTAATTTATCTGCCTCGGTAGAATACAGACCAATTATTATAGTTTGCAAATTTCCAAATACTCTAAATATTAAGGGTGTGATATTCTACAGAGGCATAATTGTGCTGACATACTCTCTCAGTGTCCAAAAGACTGTATTTGGTGACATAATTTTTCAGCCTTTTAGCATACCTATTTTGCTGAAAATTACTTGTTCTCTATTCTATGTTATTGGTCTTACAGCTTGATTATATTTTACTACAAACTAGTAAGAATGCTGACATATTTATTAGACTTAGGGAGATTTAAAAAGCATTTCTGAGATTCATGATGAATGTACATGCATGCAAAAAAAAAAAAACCCCTCAGTTTTGGGATCCCTGGGTGGCGCAGCGGTTTGGTGCCTGCCTTTGGCCCAGGGCGCGATCCTGGAGACCCAGGATTGAATCCCACATCGGGCTCCCAGTGCATGGAGCCTGCTTCTCCCTCTGCCTGTGTCTCTGCCTCTCTTTCTCTCTCTCTCTCTCTCTCTCTGTGACTATCATAAATTTAAAAAAATGTAAAAAAAATAAAAAAAACCCTCAGTTTTAACCATTCTTATTCACATATACATATATATTCATGTATATGTGTTTAGTGACATCTCATTGATTATTGGCTGTTAAAAAGAAAGCATGATATTTTTTTACATAATTCCAGATTTAATAACTAGCTTTGAACTTTTGGTACCATATTAGAAAATATGGTTGCAGACTTTTGGGGGTTATGTTATGTGCCAAAGATCACATTAGAAAATGAATTCCAGAAAAAAAAAAAAAAAGAAAAATGAAAATAAATTACATTGTGTGCCTGAGTGGCTCAGTTGGTTAAGCATCTACCTTCTGATCAGGTCATGATCCCAGGGTCCTGGATCCAGTCCTACATCAGGCTACCTGCTCAGTGGGGAGCCTACTCCCTCTCTCTCTGCCTTTCCACCCTGCTCATGTGTACTCTGTTTTTCATGCTGTTTCAAATAAAATCTTAAAAAAGAAATAAATTCCATCTTTAACATCACTAGAATATGTAATACAAAAATTGCAATGCTTAGAATAATTTTGGCCACTGCAATAAAGACAAGTTCAAAGATAATTAGATAACTTTAATTTTAATGGTTTCTGGTTAGAGCTACAATGAACTGTTCTTGAGAGATCAAATAATAAGAACATAGACAAAAGCGCACGAAGCTCATCCTGATTTTTCAAGGAAAATGAGCATTCGTGAATTATCTACTATACTCGCAGCATGTGGAAGCCTCAATCAAAGAAAACTGAATTGTTTTTGGACTAATATCCCTTTGGACTGGGTGCAACAGCCTTAGCTAATGCACCACATGTGGCAGAGGAGTGCTGCTGCGGCCTAGCAGTGAGCCTGGGACCCACGCACGCCTCCTGTTGCTCTTGTCAACTAACAGGGATTGAGGTCTAAGTGCAGTAGAGAACACATAATTAGGCATGGTTTCTGACCAGGATATTAACAACTCTTGTTAAAGGAAAAATGTCTAGACACTAAAACAATTTATTCGCCACATCTTTGGTAACCTTAAGGCATATCAAATTAGGTTTCCTATGAGAAATATGTCTTGTGGAAAGGTTTTAAAGAGTCCAGAGGGCTTCAGAATCAGACTTCTTAGGATGACCTTAGTTTCCCCTGTCAAATGTCATTAAGACTAAATTACTGCATTCCCTGGATAAAAGTTGATTCTCTTTTAATTACATACTATAAGTTTCTTCATTGGTTAGCTTCCCTAAAAAATTCAAGCTGTTCCTTGGGCATTTTCAGTAGATATATCTCCCTGTGTCTTAATAAACTGGGAAATAACTAACATATATCAGTTTATGACTGTGGACCATCTTATCCCATTCTTCTAGTATAGTCAAATGTAATAGAAGATAGGGTTGACAAAGGAATGGTCAGTGGTGAAAAGGTTTTTGTTTTGTTTTGTTTTGTTTTTGTTTTTGTTTTTTTGCCAATAGGAAGAGTAACTATTTGGACATTGGGAAGAAAATAATGCAAATAGATGTAAATAATTTTTGAAAAAACTATATATCTGTGTAGTTAATATCATGTTCCTATCTACATTGAAGATAAAAATTTATGAAAGAAAATATTATTTCATTGAGGATTTTCTTAAACATTTTATTTATTTATTCATGAGAGAGAGAGACAGAGAGAGAGAGAGAGAGAGAGAGAGAGAGAGAAAGAGGCAGAGACATAGGCAGAGGGAGAAGCAGGCTCCATGCAGGGAGCCTGACATGGGACTTGATCCCGGGTCTCCAGGATCGCGCCCTAAGCTAAAGACAGTGCGAAACTGCTGAGCCACCAGGGCTGCTCCTTTACTGAGGATTTTAATAATGATTTTTTCTTTATCCATTAAGACCATATATGTGTATATATGTACATAAAATATATATAATTTTATTGTATACATGTAGATGTATATATACATATTTTATTTTACACATTATACATAACATACATAAATATACATAAAATTATACATACATAATTTTATTCTATATATTATCATAGTATATGTAAATCATATTTTTTTCTGGAAAGAGATTTATACATATATGTCTATCTATATTTATCTATTTTATTTCCTGGATGAGCTTCAGTTAATCACACCTCTATAATTATGTCTATAGGAGGCTGAATGGCCAATGGAGAAGCTATTGCAGGTGATAACTGAGTTGAATATGATATTAGAACATGCACATCATGAATAGTCTCTTGGAATTAGCACCTCATATCTCCTTTGTACAGCTAATCCATCTTAAAGAGATATCAAACTTCTTGCCTATGTTGTTCTAGCTTGAAATTTTACTTAGTACATTTTGCATTCTTTAACACAGAAAATGATGTGCTGATGCTAGATAACAGTTTTAATTACTTTTTAATTTGGAAATAGGAACATAAATCCCAATAGAAGTAAAATAATAGTAATAATTTAAAGTCAATTAAATGAAAGCATGCTTTGGACACTTCAGTGATAATACTGATTTTCTACTATTATTAGACTTTATTTAGTTCTTCTACTAAATCAAAACTCACTCAAAGATTCTTAAAGAGAATTCATATTTATTTTTGCTAAGCTCATTTTTGACAAACCGGAACAAGTATCTGGAATACAAACAATCAAACTGTTTTAGGTTTAAGTGCTAATAACATGATATATACTTTAAAAAAAAAAAAAAACCCTTTTTTTTTTTTAATGATAGTCACACAGAGAGAGAGAGAGGCAGAGACACAGGCAGAGGGAGAAGCAGGCTCCATGCACCGGGAGCCCGATGTGGGATTCGAACCCCGGGTCTCCAGGATCGCGCCCTGGGCCAAAGGCAGGCGCTAAACCGCTGCGCCACCCAGGGATCCCCATCATAATTCTTAAATTAAGTATATATCATGTAGGGATCCCTGGGTGGCGCAGCGGTTTGGCGCCTGCCTTTGGCCCAGGGCGCGATCCTGGAGACCCAGGATCGAATCCCACGTCGGGCTCCCGGTGCATGGAGCCTGCTTCTCCCTCTGCCTGTGTCTCTGCCTCTCTCTCAATCTGTGTGACTATCATAAATAAATAAAAATTAAAAAAAAAGAATTATGATTGAAGCCTAAATACATTTAGAAAACTCATATCAGGAAGAAATATTTATTGTTAGAAAAGGTAAAGCATGAGTAAAACGAACAGCAGAGTCATTGCAGTAAAGTATATTCTTATAAAATTTAAATAAATATACTGCAAAAAGAACTTCACCACGAAGGGGAAATTATCTTAACAAAACGTTTCTCACATATCAATATGGAATAGGTGGGAACATTTGTGATAAGGTGAGAATATGCTGAAGACTGGATTGTCGGTGTGACATACAGTTCAATCCACAAATGCACTATTTTTCTTAGTTTTTAGAACTTAAGAGGAAAATTAATATTCATTGAGAACTTACTATTTTCTGGATGGTGTTCTGGATACAACTTCCTTGGGGTTATTACCATGGTCCTATGTTTAAAAATGTAAAGTGTATTTGTAGCGATAACATATCTAAATAATTATCAGATCTCTTTTTTTTAGATTATCAGATCTCTTTTCTTTAGACAGGAGTCCGGGGGGGAGTGGCATTACCTGGGGAAGGAAATTGGGAGAACTAAATAAAGAAATAAAAGGCACACTCAGACAAATTTCGAGCTTGAATATCACAGATTAAGTGGGTCAGAAACTAGATCCTCTGTGAATGGAAAACCTTTCATATGATTATATGAGTGTGATTTTCAGTAGTATTAGTAAAAGATGAGAGAAGCTTATGAACAATATTAATTTCTTATAGTTGCATCATAAACATTTCATTCAGCATTTTCTTTCATTTTTCTTCAAATTATGTTTATTTTCCATTTTTGCCATCTTAAAAATTGTTAAAATATGGAAGACTTTTGTTTTAGGTGCTAGCACCTGGACATACATTTATTTGCTCTGATTTCTTTAGCCTCTAAAAATGGTCCATGTGGATTGGATCATTGGGTTTTTTCTTCAGCTTCCAAGACACCTTTACCTTTTATTCCACTTTCCATCCATTAACACAAGTGGACTATACTTTGTAGTTTGTCTATTCCTGGAATCCTGTCTACTAGCAATATGGGAACCTGTAAATGTATGTCCAGGGTTAGGGTTCTGGGTAATGAATAGAGGGTGGATTTGAGGTTATCCTTTTCTAATATTCCATTAGTTTATCTTATTCCTTGTACTGTTAAAAGCATAGTCAAAAGAAGGTTGAGTTGACTCTGTTATGCTTTTAAGTTCTAGAAATGTTTTTATGTTCATATATTTGTTCTGATATGTCGCCCTGGGCAAATTTTTTTCAGACTTTCCAAAAATGAGATTATTAATCTATAAAACAGGGACATACTACATAGTGCCCTTAAAAAGATTATATAAATTCTTATAAAGTGTTTAGCATAGTGTCTGGAACCTAGAAAAGAGAAGAAAATCATTAACTGTTATGTATTATTATTAAGTCACATAATAAATTGTTCAATTCCTGATAATTTAGTTCTATAATCAGATTTAATATGTATAAGAACATTTTAGTCCAGATCTCTTAGTTTCAGATACATTGAGATCTATACTGGCTTTATAAACAATTTAACTATAATTTGCTTCCATCTCCAAATAATACGTTTTGTTTTGTTTGTTTTTTTTTCTTTAAGATAATACACTTAAGTGAATATTTATGGTAGCATTAATGGGCTTAAATTGATACACTAAACACAAGAAGGTTGACAACAGAAATATTTTCTTTTAATATTAATAGAAAATGCCATTGACTAACACTTGTCAAACACATGTGGGATTTTATTTCAGGTAGAACGATAGGTTGGTTATGTTACTTATGCCTTTTTATTTCTTCCCTAAGATGAGCCATCAGGGCATTTTGAATATGGGTCAATTTTAGCAGAAACTTTTAAAAATGACACTGTAGAGGTTGGATTTTTAGGACTCTGAGTCCACTGAGGCATTATCAAGATGTTCACAAGCTTCTGTGAGGCAGATTCCCCCAAAAAACAAATTTTGGATTAATACATCATTTGCTAACTAACTCCTGAGAAACTCTTGAGGTGGGGAGAGACTTCTATGATTCATTCCAGCAAGTGGATCAATAAAGAGATGTAGTCTTTATGCAAAGGTTGGTGGTTAGCCAGGAAACAAAGGAAACATTCTGGCTACTTATTATGGAAACTGCTGAAAAATTGCAGATGCCCTAAATTTATAGCTTCTGCTGTTTTCTATATCACTTTGCAGTTCACAGCTCAAGAGAAAATGCCATTGCTTAATGACAGAGAGTTATGTTTGGGTTACAATTCTCTTTGTGGAGCAGAATTAGCATTCTAGGAAATGCAAAATTGTGTCTGCTCAGCCCGGTTGCTTCTAAAACACAGAAAAAACATACAGAATTAAGGTATGAAGGAAAGATAATGTGGAAAAAATAACAGGTTTGTAAATAAGTAAACCTTTACAAACTCAGGATGTCTATTTCAAGACATTGTATTTTTGTAAGTCTGTGAAGTGCCGTACTTGAATAAACTGTCTACAGCACTTCTTCACCTGGGCGTCTGTCACCTTGTTTTTGAAAGCCAAGACTTTAAAACATGCCTTTAAAAAACAAATTCAGTCTCCTGAAGATCTCATTTCAGAGCACTCATTTTAGTGTTCTTTTTAATCTGTGTAATTTATATTTTCATTCTCTCACATTTGTATAGAGATTTCATTAGCAAAAAAAAAAATTCATTAGCAATGTTAGATGTACTTTTCTTCAATAATCTGTTTCATTTTTATCTTACTCAACATTAATATGGAAGTTTTTCCAAGAGAAATGTATTTCATTTTTCATTGCATAAAAAATTTAAAAAAACACAAAAATTTAAAAGTTAAAGTGGTCCGCAAGACGAACATAGTATATACTGTGTTACTTCCAACATTTCAGAAAATATCAGTGATCTAGAACAGTGGTTGGCTAACTTGGTTAAATGTCAAATAGAAGTATTCTAGACTCTGTGCACCATGTGGTCTGTCACAATTGTTTGACTCTGCTGCAGTAGTGCAAAAGGAGTCATAGACAGTATATACATAATAGGTGTGGCTCTGTTACAATGAACATTTATTTATAAAAACAGGCCATAATTTTGTCTGACCTGTGTAATAAAGTACTTACCCCACAGATCAGAATTTGCCTCATTAATATTTTGAATATTTTCTTCAAATCAGTTTTTAATGAATAGGAGTTAACTAGATATAGATAATGGATGTGTGTGTGTGTGTGTGTGTGTGTGTGTGTGGTGTATCTAAACCTGCTTTCTGTTCGTATTCCTCCACTTTACGAATATTGGTGGGATTTGCATTCCACTCTAGGAAAGTGAGTTCCTCATTTTCTGAGACTTTTTTTTTGGAGTAAAGACACTAGCGATTTAAATTTAAATTAGCAACATATAATGTCAATATAATTGAATGCTTAATTATGTAAAGAATTAAGTTTCAAGAAGACTTCATTCTCACTGAGGGTGAAAGCAGAAACTGCAGGTAGGACACTAAGCTTCTGGGTAGAGAAATTCCTGCGATACAACAGTTGATTGCAGAGACCAGGATTGTCCTAGAGGGCAGTGGTATCTGGGCTGTGCACTGTGCGTTGTTAAGCAATAGAAATCTTAATGTATTCATAAGACTACTGTTATGCTAAAGACTTGCTTATTTCTGCCTGTTTTCCAAATCTTAGGCTGTAGGTTTTCTTGCAAGAGTGCTTTCTTACCAAATACTGTTTTAATGAATTACTTTTTTAAAAAATTATTTATTTGAGAGAGAGAGAGGAGGGAGAGAGAGAGAGGAGAGGGAGAGAGAGAGAGAGAGAGTGTGTGTGTGTGTGTGTGTGTGTGTTTCTGTGCAGGGGGGAGAGGCAGAGGGAAAAGGAGAGAGAGTCTGAGGCAGACTACACTGAGCACTTGATCTCAAGACCATGAGATGATGACCAGAGTCAAAACCAGGGGTCCTAAGCTTCACCGACTGCACGATCCCGGCCCCCTCAATGAATTACTTTTTGAGTTAAGTATTAGTGAGAAGTCTTATTGTTTGAAACTAACATCTCTGATATAAAAATCTGTACTAGGAAAAATTGTGCTTAATTGAGGGAATGTTCGACTGATAAGTTAGAACCAAGGGTAGTAAAAATCATGCTAATAAACTGAGAAATAGTGTCTGGAATGCCAGAGCTTTCAAAATTATAATTGGTTAAATTATTACCAATTGTGATCTAAAATGAAGTGATCATCAAAGACAAACTTATTAAGAATTGTAGCTGCTGCTATAGAATAAAACAAACTTAAAAATAACTCAGCATCTGTGTGTGGGGTAGCTATCACTAACCCAACTGCACAACCTGAAAAAGAGAATGACAACTTTGAGCTTCTAATTTCAATTTTATATTCCCCGGCACAGACTTTCTTTTATGATACTAAATAATCTCTTGTAAATAAAGTTGAATAACCTCCATAATAACCTCCCGCCCCCCCCCCGCAAAAAATACCTAAGTTTGATTCTGTAGGCTTCCTAATTGCAATATTAGACATTTAGGGCATTGAGGGAGAAACAGTAAGACCCAAGGAATAGGAATGTGACTGTATGGAAAGATCAGAGGACTCAGGTTTATCTGAATTCCTAAACCCAATGAGCTTTCGTTGTCAACTGAATAAGCTGTCACATTTTTGTCTATAGTGGCAGTCCCTCCTTAAAATGCTGAATGTCCTTCTCTAAGGAATTTGTTTTACATGAGGAAGCCAATGTGCCTAATGCATCTACCTCAACACACATTATTTGGGCCCAACCTCTGAACAGAATCAGTTCCCAATAAGTGGGGCTAGTCAATTATAACGTCAAATCTGTAATCCAAAACATTTGCAATATTTAATATTTTACTTTTGAATATTATATTATTTGTTTAATGTTTGAATATTGTATTCTGTAATCTAAAACATTCGTAATATTTAATATTTTACTTTTGAATATTATTTTATTTGTTTAATGTTTGAATATTGTATTGTTTTTAAAAATTAGTTATTCCTTATTGAGGAGATTACACATTAACATCCTAGCCATGTCTCTTCAACTTATTATTAGGCAGGGATACTTTGTTTGGTCAATGGAAAATGGGAAAACCTAAATTGTGCTATATATCAATAGAAGCATTTAATGTGATTCTCTTTTGAACTTCACATTTGCACTCTGTCCCTTGCCATAAGAACAGAACAGATAGTCACAGATAATAACTCCTCCTTCATCTTTGGCCCTGGAATGAGACTATATATAGAGACACAGGTGACCCAAAGTCCATGAAGAATATGAATAATGTTTTTGATTATGAAGAATGAAGTAAATGTTTTTGTTGTAAGGCATTGAAACTTGGAGGATTTTTTTTGCTACTGCAGTAGCATTGGCAAAAATTATGAGGAATAGATTTTGGTAATAGATTCTAGAGCTGATGCCAATGAAAAAAGTATGTAATGCTAATTTGAATGAAAACTACCAATATATGTATATATATTTTCTACTTATTCTATATTCAGTGTTTTCTAGAAGAGCAAATAATTTGAATCATTAAACTTAGAGGTTGAAAGGAGTTAACATGTTATAAGTATTTTTAAGTAAATAAGACTATTCAAATAAATTGATCATGTGTAATCTGTTAACCTACTTATAAATATGTCTCCTAAGAGGACACAGAAGATAATACTTTCTTTAAAAATACGCTAGGGAGGTGATCACTAGCATTCACTACATCCATACTCATACCCATATCTTTAATATATAAAATATAGCATGTATTACCTTAAGGAATAAAGGACACAAAGGTGAAATGTGTTACCTGATTTCAATAGTAGCATCATCTCAAGGTGACAAAAGGCAAATGGTGATTTAACTTTGGTGCCAAGGGTGCCAGGGTGTCATGTTACCATGACGAGTAACTTACCCAAAATTTACCCAATGGTACACAGATGAGCATTTCATTAGTATCTTAATACTGTCTATTAAAAAAAAAAAAAAAACAGTACACTTAATCTTAGCCCTTTTATAGAGAGGCAAGGAATCTACTTTCCTGTCCTGGGTTCGCCAAAAACTCAGAGCTCCTTGAAATAAAGTGATACACCAAATATACAACAAAGCACACAAGAAGCAACTGATATGATTAGGTATTTCACATTTCCAGAATTTCTTAAATTGAGGAAAGCTGGAACAGTAGAAATAAATTGATCTGAGTATTCAAGGAAGAGTGTACAAGCAATAGTTTAAAATCATTATAAGCTTCAAGAGCAATAAAAAGGATTTTCAAAAAACTAAACTGTTATTTATATTAAGGCTTTTGTCCATTTGTCTACTAGGGTTTTAGTAAATTGAAATAATTACTCTAATGAGAACAAATTTAATTAGTAATGGATGGCACTAATTTGCCTTAAACTACATAGATAATTTTAAAAATTCTAAATGTTGGTGTGAATATTGAATGATTCATATTATTACATTGATTTAATTGTTTTTAATTATTTAAATCCATAAAGCAATCACATTTTAATCTTCTTCAATTAATAAATTCCCATTTAATATAGAGAAATAATTTTGAAGATGTATTTTTCTGGCTCTGAGATTTATGAATTGCTGCTTTAGGCATTTTACTTTAAGAACTACTAGAAAAAGAAAAAAAAAAAGAACTACTAGAAAAAGTACCTTTTTTTTCCTGGTATCAGCCTAAAAAACATCATTGTGTGTGTTTATATGTTATCATATGTGTTTTAATCTTAAATCAGTGAATAGTTTCAACTTTGTCAATGTTGCAGGGAGACCTTTGGTTGGGTAGAAACAATATCACATTGTGGTAAGAATATTAAACCTGGAGACAGACTGTACATATTCAGGAGTGCATATGTGCTAGCTAAATCTTAATCTTAATCTTGAATGATGTGTGGAATTCAGATACGCTTGAAACATTCAAATATTAAAGTTTACATTAACATGAAGGAATGCTTGACTGGCATCAAAATACCCAGATGATTCCTGTGGTGTATAGAAAGGTCTAAATTTGTGTTAGAATATCCGAATTGTCATGACCCAATTCTTACATGCTTTGTGGTTTCAAGGAATAAAAAGCTGTTCTTTAAAGCAAAAGCGATAATATTGAGTCTAAATCATAGGATTGAGATAATTTAATGAAATTACTTCAATGTTGTGTTTTATGAACTTCTTGTCATCCACCTTCATAGTGGGAGTCCAGAGATCAGTTTCTGTAATGGGATTCTAAGAATTAGGGCTGGATATTGATAATGAATTGGCCTGGACCATGCTCTTAGGACAAAACTCTCATGCAGGATGTCAAGGTCAGTTCTCAAGCCACAAATGCAGGACAGGCAAGCGCAGAGAAAGAACACAATCAGAATAGAGGGCTCTGCAAAGGGCAGGCAAGGTGAAAGGTACAGGTTCTATAAATAGTCTGGAGAGACTGAGAAATAAAGCCTTTTTAAAGCCCATGAATGGAAAGAAAATTCTTTAGTGTACTAAGCTAGATTAGCCAGCCCTCTGGAAAGTACCATCTAAGTATATAAGTCTTAAATATTCAACAGCATCCTCCACCCAGGGCTGTCCCAAGTAGACATTATTATTCTCTTTACGGAGTTTTAATTAAAGCAACCACTGTGGTCCCCCGTTAATTTACTCTTATGAAAGATTCAATATTTTTAAGATATTGACCTTTATGTTGTAAATGCCTTGTTATTTGATGCTGATTCTTCTTCAAGGCACTTAGGTTGCAAAAGAAGCAAAAGTAGAAGTAGCATTTGGTATTATTTCTCAGGTGATTCTGGGTAATTTCTCAGCATAATGCAACTAGTAAAATCTTCCTAGATCCATCATACTTTCATAGTGACTTTCTTCACTGACCTGTTATTGTTCCCAATCCTCTAATTTCTCCTTTAAGCTACGTATTCACATTATTATTATTATTATTTCTTTCAGCATCTGTCTTTTCCACTTTAGGGCTTAAGGCAAATAGTATTTTCTACATGTGTGTACACCAATACATATTCTACTTGTTCTTATAATTTTATGTTAACATTCTTCTTTTGAGAAATAGAGTCCTGTATTTTCTATCCTAGAAATGGCTAGATTTTATAACTGCCTTCACCAATATATTATGATGGAAATGATGCTTTGTGACTTCTGAGACCCCTGTATGCCTCTTTTTTAAGCAAGTTTTTAAGGAGCCTGAGTTGGCATATAAGACATCTGGATACACTGAAATCATTATACTGGAGAGATCACATGATGAAACCACACAGAGATAGAGAGAGCTGCCTGAGGAAATCCAGGTGTTCCACCCCCCAGGTGTTCTCACATGTTCTCAGCATGCCTTCAAATGATTCTAGTCCCATTCTCCAAGCCACCTTAGGTGATGCTCAGTACAGCAGAGATAAGCTATCATAAGCAAAAGAAATGTTTTTGTTTTAAGCTACTAAGTTATTGAGTAATTTCTTATACAGCCCTAATAACAGAGACAGGGTTCTTCAGAAATTGGTAAGTTAGTCTAATAAGAGAAAGTCTATATATATATGACAACATAATACTATATTCTCCATTCCAGTTTGGCTCTCTCCTATAGGTCATTGAAGACCTTACTATTAATGTTTCTTTAGCTTAAAGTCATGTTTGGATGTTACTATTCTCATCTTACATCTAGACATTGTTCTCAGGCACCTGGGTGGCTCAGTGGTTGAGTGTCTGCCTTTGGCTTGAGTTGTGATCCCAGGGTCCTGGGATCGGGTTCCATATCAGGCTCCCTGCAGGTTCCATATCAGCCTGCTTCTTCCATTGTCTATGTCTCTGCCTCTCTCTCTGTGTCTCTCATCAATAAATAAATAAAATATTTAATAAACAAATAAATGTTGTTCTCTCCATTCTACAACCATTGCATCGAGATGTATCAGAAATTCATGCTTAAATTTTTCATGTGTTTCTCACAAATCTAGTAGAAATTTTCTAGATTGAACCTATTGAATGTTGTGAGGAACAACACTGATTCATGAAATACTTTTTTTTGTTCAAATCATTTTAACCTGAACATACGGACAGTTTGTCCTACTGTTAAAGAAAACATTAATGTAGCTAAAATAATAGCATGCATCTAAGGAAATGATGTATTTAGGATGACTTGCATTTTTTTTTAACTGGATTAGGTCCAGTTTTCAGTTTATCAGTTGCCTTCTGGCTTGCTTTGTATAGTGCAAGTGAACAACTTTGACAACATTCCAAAAGCAAGACGTGAAATTAATATAACATAATTCAGTTAGCAGTATGCCACTTTTATTAAAGAATAAGCTGTTAAAAATAAATTCAAAATCATATGCTAAAATTACCTTTTATTTCCCACATATTTTCATGGTGATATTAAAACATCATTTACATAAATCTCTAAGACAGATTTATATATTTTATTAGATAAAATATTATATTACTAGCCTCTCAAATAATGAAATATGAGGTTGTTTATGCTTTGATAAATTGGCCAAATCAAATAAAGAGATAGAGGGGACCAAGATCATTTGTGGAAATAAAATTATGTATGATTTGGTCCAGGATGAACTTTCCTTTGGTCAATCATGTGTTATTGGTTGTGACTCAGCAAAGGGACTGAGGATGTAGGCACCTTTATATCTGGATGTAGTTATGTTTCTTTGGAGGAAAAGGCAGCAGAAATTGGATGAGGTCATACTGCGAATAGAAGAGAAAATTAATTCTTATCCTTTTTGAACCTTTGATACATCTGAGTATTGTGTTGGATTCTTAAAATTTTACTTCAAGAAAGATATAAAATATGTGTAAATTTGTAACTATGTAGATATGTAAAAAAATTTAAAACATACTTTCCTAAAAATATTATTTGGTTTCAGTGTCAGAAAAAAAATCATTTTCTATATGGCTGAGTGGTAGAATGATAGGAATATTAGAGTGTGGAGCTTCTTTTATTTTTAAAATGCCTATCTGTATATCGATCTATCTATCATTTCATTTAGCTATGCATATATATATGTATGATGCATGTATTTATCTGTTATTATCTGTTACTTATCTGTTATTATCAGAAGAGAAATAACTTTCATAAGAGAAATAATTCGCTGGTATATAATGATTTTCAATTTCTTCACAATCTCATTTTATCATTAAGTTAGTGAAATCAAAACTGATACAGTGGTATTGTAAGTATTTAACACAGAATATTAAAATTCAGAGGAATTAAATAACTTTGCCAAATTCACATAGCTGCTGAATGCAAAACCAGTATTTGAACAGGTGTTTTAATTCAATATTTATTCATTCATTTATTCAATAAATACTTATTGTGATCCTGGAGAATATATATTCAAGGCACATAATCAACATAGATTAGTGTCAAAAATATATCAGGAAATTATACAAATTGCTAAGAAAAGTATAAACAGTCCAGGGGGAAAAATGGTATAAATATGTATCTTAAGAAATCATAAAGATATATATATGGACAAGAATATATGAAGAGATGTTCAACTTCATTAGTGTTCAAGGAAATAAAAATCAGAACCACACTGGGATAATATTGTGTATCCATTCTATTGGCAAAAAATAAAATATCATATTGGAAAATATACTTGGCAATAAATGTTGAGAAGGCTATAGATCACTGGGATCCATTCATAGTGGGAATGGTGCTATGAAATTTAGAAAAAACTTGGTGCTATGGTTTAGCATCATCCCATAATTATAAATTTATACATGTACTTCTCTCTAGCAATTAAACTGAAAGGTATCTGCTCAAGAAAAATAATTTCTCTTGTGCTCCCTGATATATATGCAAGGATGATTATAGCTCAGACCTATCAAAAGCAAACTCCCAGAAAAAGAATCAAGCATTCATAAACAAGAAAATGACTGAAAACAATAAAAAATAGGTGTGCATTCATACAAATATTACATATCATTCAAAATGAACAAAAATATAGATGATTCGTAGCTAATAAAATGAATTCTCCAACAGATACATAGAAAATTATACTTTTTGTGGCATTGTCATACTGTGTTTTTCATTATTAATTAGTTATTATGGAAACATAATGTCTCTTGACTAAATCCTAAAATAGATTCAAGATATAATTAGAGGAAATGGAGATTGTATTTATGTGCTTGCATATATGTCAAAACCTTGAAAATATAGTTACAAGAAACTGATACTCTTGCTAGCCATTCTAATCATTTTAAATACATTCCAAAGACATTCCACATATTCCAAATAAAATCAAACAATCCACATACACCTATTACCTAAAAATAACTCTCAGGCATTTTTTCCCAGTTCTTTTTCCTTTTTTTTCTTTTTAGTGTCTTAGGATTTTTCTACAGAAGCAGCTTGAAACATATTCCAGTTATCATATCATTTCACCTCTCTGTAATTCATATACATATATTTAGAAACCATAAACAGCTTCTTATGTAAATAGCACATTATAATAATATATAAAATTAGTAATTTTTGGTATAAATCAATACCTAGTCTACTTTCAAATTTTCCCACTTTTCTCAAAATTTAATGTTAAACTTTTTTTTTTCCAAAATCAGGACCCAAATTAATTTTACACATTACATTTGGCTTTTATGTCACTTAAGAGTCCTTCTTTTTCTTATGCTTGGCTTAGATATGACAGAATGGAAGAAAAAATAAAACTTAAGATCATTTCAATAGAGGAAAACAACTTATTTAATATAGTTCAACCAAACTTCATAATAAAAATTGTCAGCAAACCAGTAAGAGAAGGAAAAGTCCTCAAAGTAATAAGGTAGCTATGAAAATCCTACTACTAACATCAGAAATAATATAGGGTCATAAAATTATGAAAAAGAAAAAAATCCACTGTCACTACTTCTGTTTTATATATTTTTGGAGATCCTAGCCAATACAATAGACAAGATAAAGAAACTAAAAAAACTGGAAAAAAAAGGTAAAATATACTGTATTCATGCATAGTATAATGGGCATAATGCATATTTTGAAAATCCAAATAAGTCTAGAAAAACCTTATTCATATATAGTAAGATTAGCAAGTTGTAGAAACATATTGTCTCTGTGTGTGTTAAGAATAAGTAATTGGAAATAATAACTAAAACAGACAAAAAGCAGCTACCTGAAACACAGTAAAACTGCTGAGAAAAAGCAAAAATATGCCTAAAGAAATGGACACAAGTACCATGCTTTTGTATTGGATAACTCAATATTATTAAAATCTCATGAGCTTAGGTATGTATATCTGTTATCCCCATAATAAACTACAGATTCAATGCAATTTCAATTAAAATACCAGCAAATGATCTACTTCCGGTCATGACCATGTAACTGGCACTATCCACTACTGAACTCAACTGTAGCATGGACAAGATACGAGATGACAGTTTCCAGGCATTACACTCAAAGTATCAGAGGACTTTTACCATTGAAAGAAGGGAAACCCACAAGGTAAGCCCAAGGTAGCCTTTTGATCACTTTGTCTCTTCCTTAAGACACCTTTCATACAATAGAATAGAGGGTAGGAAGAGAGAGATTGCACTTTCTGATATACACACCATAGTGCAATCCCCTCGTCTTAATAGAATTGCTTTTATTGGACAGAAAACAGCAAATGTGGTGATGTCACATGATGTGATTAGGTTAAAATGACTTCTACCTTCCTAGCCAATTTCTCTATAGCCTTGTTGACTCGTACAGTTTGATGAAACAAATTGCCATGTTGGAAACACCCATGGGGCAAGAAACTGATGGCAACCTCTGGCAAAAAAACAGCACAGAACTCTGGCCCTCAGAGTTCTACTCCCGACAACCACCTGAGCTTGGATGTGAATTCTTCCCCAGTTGAGACTTTAGATGACTATAGCCTAATAACATCTTGATTGTAACCTGTGAGATAGCCTGAAACAGAAGATGCTACAAAGTTTCACCTGGATATGGGTCAGGACCCATAAAAACTATGACAAAATATATGTGTTTAGTTTCCCGATAATTTGTTATGCGGCAATTTATAACTAATATAACTCTCAAGTACAGATGGGACATTTGCTAAGATATATTCTGGGCCATAAAACAAACCTCATAAAATTTAAAAGAAGAGAAATACCAAGTATGTTTATACAACATAATGGAAGTAAATTAGAAATCAGTAACAGAAAGATGTACGATAAATGCTCAAACATTTGGAAATTAAGCAACACATGGAACAAAGAAAGTATGCAGGGAAATTAAACATAATTTGAATTAAATGGAAATGAAAATGTATGTATACAAATTTGTAGGATACAGTTAAAACCATATTAAAAGAAAACTGGTGGCACTGAATATACATGTATATATTCAGAAACATAAAGAACTTGTGGAATTTAAGTTCAACAATAAATGAATGAATGCAGTAAACCCCTTGTAGAATGGTCAAAAGCCTTGAAATCATTCTTCAAAAGGGAGACAAATCACTAACGAACACTTGTAAAGGTGATCAACGTTATTAGTGTTAAGAACAAAGCCAAATAAGACACGCATAATAAGATCCAACTAGACACCCATTTGAATGGTTAATCCTGGAGTGACCACCTCAAATGATATAATCACTTTGAGAAAAGGTTGTCAATTCCTTATAAAATTTGACATATGATACCTACTTTTATTTTTCACAACTGTAATGAAAACATGTACCACAGAAAGCTTTTACAAAAACAACTGCGACCACTTTACTTTTAAATACTCAAAAGCTGAAAACAATCTTAATGGCCATTAATGGAATAGCAGGTAAACAATGCGTTGTTATATTCATTCAGTGGATTACTACTCAGCAATACAGAGAAACTAACTACTGAGACACCTACCTCATAGTTTTACCTCACAGACACTATGCTAAGTGGGAGAAGGCAGACACAAAAGAGTATTGCTTTATTTTTTTAAAAAAGTTATTCCATATATGTGAAATTCTAGAACAGAGAGAAGTCAGCTGTAATGAAAAAAGTCATAAAAGTGGCTATCTGCTGGAAGCTTGACTGAGTGGAACCAGACAGGAACTTTCTGGGGTGATTCAATATTCTTTATCTAGACAGGGCTTCATGCATGTATGGATTTTTCAAATGTCAGCACATTGTACATTTTTAAAAAAATATTTTATTTATTTATTCATGAGAGAGACACACACACACACAGAGGCAGAGACACAGGCCGAGGGAGAAACAGGTTCTCTCTGGGGAGCCCGTTGTGGGACTCGATCCCGGATCTCCAGGATCACACCCTGGGCCAAAGGCAGACACTCAACCGCTGAGCCACCAGGCGTCCCAGCACATTGTTTATTTAAGGTATATCCATTTTCTTTATGCAAACTTTACCTAAGCAAAAGAAAAGGATAAACAAATATTGAACTTTAGTTATGAATGAATGTTTTTTGTAGTAATACATTTTAAAAATTCTGAAACTACCTTCTCAGTATTGTAAGTTTGATAAAAGGAGCTAGGTTTATCACTTTTTGAGCAGCATGTTGCAAATATGGAAAGGGGTAGGGTTAGAACATACCCTGAGCTATTATACTGATGTCAGCACGAACTCAAAGTATTTAACATATATGATAGAGAAATGATAGGTGACAGAGATAGAAATAGTGCTAGAGAAGTACAGAAAGAACTGAGATGGATGTTCCTATACTTTAGGAAGAGGTTTCTATGTGGGGGTTGTGGGTACATTAGTAGAAAGTTCTCTTACATTATAATCTCAAAAATTTTAACATATGGCTAGAGGAATAGCCATCTCCACAGTTCTCTGATCTGCCTTCTCTGGAATCCTCTACCACCAAATAACTGAATCTTTGCCTCCATCGTATCTGCCCTATTTGATTTGATTATATATCACAGTTTATTTATTTATTTTTTTAAAAGCATCTTTGCCCCATGACCCATTAGTAGTCCCCTTTTTTCCTTCCTCCATCCCTCCCTCCCTCCTTCCCTCCCCCTTTCCCTTCCTTCCTTCCTTCCTTCTTTCCTTCCTTCCTTCCTTCCTTCCTTCCTTCCTTCCTTCCATCCTTCCTATATTCCTCCCTCATTCTCTTTCTCCCTTCCTTTCTTCCTCCCTTCTTTCTTTTCATTTCTTTCTCCCTTTCACTGTTAAACTTTGCTCAACTCGCTGGGGATTTTCTTAGTGTGAGTATTTGTGGTTGATTTTTTTCTCACCCTGGGCTTTTAGGATCATCAGAACTTTTCTTTATTTTCCCTCTACTACCTCGGCACAGCTATTAGTTTAGTAAAGAACCTAATTTTTTGCTCCCCAAGCACTTTTTTCTAACACTTACAGGATAACTTGCCACCTGCTTTTGTTAAAGATGTTAACTGAAGTTTTCCTGTAGCTAGCTATATTCTGTCAGTTTTTAAGATGAGTTTGGGAGGGGTGGGGTTACTGAAAACTCTGCTCCAGTCATAAAATTTCACTGACTAGAAGTCTAACATTATACACTTAAGAAAATTAAACCCTCATCCAGAAGATATTCAAAATAATGGTTACTTCAGGAGAAGGACAACAGGTGGTTAAATGAGGAGGACTGTATTGTCTAGATTTGGGATTTTATTTTGACAGCCAATGTGTTTGTGTCCCTATTACATTACTAGAAACAAGAAAAATACAATATAAATAGATCCATTGTGAAATTATGTTGTGATCCAATGTTTGTGACATATCTCATTTCATGTACTCCGAGTTTTAAAAAATAATCCTTAAAAAAGAGGACAACTATATTTATTTTTGTAGGATTTATTAGATGGCCAGTATTTGTCTGTTCTAGGCTTTGGGGATAGAGTGATGAACAAATGTTTCTGTCTTTTTGTAACTAAAATGTTAGTGGAAAGGAGACAGCAAATATTCTAACAAAGTATTATATATCTGTATATCTCTATATATTATTGATAAATATTGAGGAAAATCAAAGTTGGGTGTGAAAGCAAGCATGTATCCTTGGTGGTTTGAGAGTCTTATTAAATGGCCAGGCTCTGAGGTAATGAAATTTAAAGAGAGATATTTTCTGGAGTCAGGTAATTACCATGCAAAGATCTTGGAGAAAGAGTATTTTGGGAGCAGGGACACGAAGTACTAAGAAATGATGCAGAAAGGAATTTGATATTTTAGAGGCGTAGAGAAAAATGTAAGATTTTTTTGAACATAGTAAGTGGGAGAGCAGTTGGAAAGTTAACAGAATTAGGTTTCTTCCTAATAACAAACTGATCGTGTAAGGCCCTATAATCCATTTGGATTTTAACTCACAGATAAATATCTGGATTTTATTATGAGATGAAGACAAACCTTTAAGCAGAGGAGTGATAGGTATATTTTCATTTACAAAATATCACATTGGTTGCCTTTTAGACTTATTAGAATCAGAGAAAATGATTAGGAAATTATTGGCATAAGGTGACTTGTGCAGGAGAGGTAGTGATTAATCATATTTAATAAGTCTTTTTAAGGTAGCACCCATAGATCTTGCTGACTGAATGTTGTAATGAAAGAATGAATGGAGAAACCAATGGCTTAAGTTTTAGGCTTCAGCAAATGAGTTAATGGGAATGACATTTACTGATCCAGGAAAAACAGGGCAGGAAAGCTTAAAGAAAGGGATAGAAACTACTCATTTCACTTGGATTATATTAAACCTGAGCTATTTATTAGGCAACCAAGTATCCCCCACACCAACCAGGTAGTTGAATGTAGATTCTATCATTTAAGGGAGAGGTCATTGGTAGAAATGTTTATTTCAAAGACACCAATGGATGACATTTCAAGCCAGAAATAGCTCAGGGAGAAAGTAAAGAAAGAAAAGAATGGAGATATGAGAAATGTGTTTTGAGACACTCCAAAATTTAGAAGTTGGGAGAGGAGACAGGGATGGAGTGGAGAAGGAACAGCAATGACATAGAGGAAAAATTGGGAGACTTTGCTGTCCATGTGGCCAAAAGATAAAAGTGTTTAAAGAAGAATGGAATGAACAACTATTTCAAAATTCAAATTCTCTGTACTTTACAATTATACTCTTAAAAAAAGATAAATGTGTACAGGTGTTCCACAGACACTCTCTTTCACTTACTTGTGTTGCTTTTGTGTTTCTTTCTTGTGTCAGTGGACAATTGTTTTCTTCTCTGCTTTGGTTTTCATTTAATTAGATAATTATAACACTTTAATTAGACATTGTGCTGTGGAATAGCCAGAAAAGAGCCTTTTTTTTTCTTTCTTTTCTTTCTTTCTTTTTTTTTTTTTTTTTGGAATCAGGGATTTGCAAAATTATTGTTTATATGCATGGCTGAATTCCACAAATGTATTTGAATGTGGGGACTGCAGAGGAAGAAACATTATATAAAGATATAATTTGAAATAATGCCATCCATGCAAAGGCATCCATACAATTTCAGCTTAGAATAAATGCACAAATTGGGAGTGGGGATCATAGCATTTGAAATGGGCAATGCATTCATCTTTATTTACTCTTTCTGTGCAGAAAAAGCAAATTATGTTTTGGTGTATTTCCAGATATGATGATAGTAAGTAAACAAAGAGATAAACCAACCTCAGTTTTAGTCCCAAAGTAGTTGTAAATTTTACATTTGATACAGTTTTTCTTCTATTAATGTGAATTTCTTAGGTGACAAATCAATGCTAAATGAATCATTAATAAAATATACTTAGTGCAATCTTCTACTTCTCAACATAAATGAGAGACATGATATATATCTAGAAGTAGTTGAATTACTACAGAATTTACACACTAAAATGGTCATATATCTATAAACTATTTTCTATGATTATTTGGCACAAACTAGGAAGTCTGGGCATACTTCCATCTAATAACTAAGAGGAAAAGAGAGATATTGTCTAACAACTTCTAATTCCAGTGACACTGATTGAGACATCTATATATGGATTTATAGACCAGTTCTGGTATCTAGGACATCAACATTTTTAAGATTTTTATTATCACATTATTATTATGAGTTCTTAGGTTCAGCACATTGGAGGTTTCATATCATCTCAGGAAACAGATTCACAATACATATATATTTATATTTATTTATTTTATTTTTAACCAAACTCCTCACTAATAAAAAGAGGAGAATAAAAATAGTGATATTTTAACTCAAACAATAGAGACCAGCTTAATATGTCATGTGGTATTTGGTTTCTACTGTATAATTAGCCTCCTTTTCCCCCTATTAAATATTACTTTATTTTATATTCACTTTTAACCAATTTATAAGTGATATTATTATGTGACTTAGGATACAAACTGATATGCTGTGAGAAAGAGTCCCTGGGATGATAGAACCACTGAGTTCAACAAGTAGACTTGGTGCTTGCCTTTCATAAGACAGAGTAGGGTACAAATGGGCTCTGTACCACAATGTTTGCAGAGTTTTCTGAAGTGATTTTATCAATATTATACTGTATACCAACAAGTTATGAAGTTTTAGTGTCTTTGATCTTTTTGTTGTTGTTGTCTCATAGCAATTGGTGTGTTAATCTCAATCATCACATTAACATTTTAACAGATTGGAATAGAAAAGGTGAAATGAAGAAGTGGCTAGTTTTTGTGGGTTTTTTAAAGATTGATATTGATTGAGTGATTGATTTATTATTTATTTGAGAGACAGCATGAGCGAGAAGGAGCACTGGGTGGAAGGGTAGAGGCAGAGGGATAAACAGGCTCCCCGCTTAGTGGGGAACCCAATGCAGGCTCTATTCAAGAAGCCAGAGATCATGACCTGAGCAGAGGGCTCGGCAGCCTGATGATAATTTGGTAACTTTTCAGCTCCCAACACACTACCTCTTAAACCCAGGAGTGTGTATACCATTATTAAAAGAACATAATTAACTATGGTTATTCAGGATTTGAGGACATTAAATTTCAATAGGCATAGATAGCATCCAGAGTTATAGATTATAGAAATTGTTTTATAAAATGTTTTTTTATTTAGGAAATGTATGACAATCACAAATTTTGATTCAATTGTCCAACATATATATTTTCAGAGCATCTTGTCACTTTAACATTTTAAATACCATTTCTTCCCATTCCCAGGTATTGCTGAAGCTAAGTAGAATGCAGGTGAACAGTTCTTAAACACTTACCTACATGTACAAATTATATATTTCTTATGTATTTTTGTATGAAAAATAATATTTACTGAACATAGAATATGAAGCTAGTGAAGTTCCATTTATTTGCACATCAGCACAAAAAAAGTCTTTTAGGTATGAGGGTGTGGGGACAATAAAAAAAATTCTTGATCTTATGGATGTCAGATCCATCTTATGTAGACTGAATATATGAGCAACCTTGTGTTCCCTTGCTATTATTCTTTGGTGTTCATGGTTGCTCCTCTGTGATCTATAGTCAGCATTACAGTAGGCGATCACTCAGTTGTATATGGACCTATACAACTTTGAGTATTTAAATGACAGATTCACGTAGCACCACTCAATTTAGAAGCTTTTTTTAAAAAATTGAGATTACAATCTCTTAATTTTCCCTTGAACTTTTATTTTCTTTCCAGACTTTCTTTTTTCTTTGTCCCTTGTAAACATCTCCCCCAATAAAATTCTTCAAAAGTATCTATAGTGTGTTTCTGGCTTCTTTCCATTTCTACAGTCATGTCACACTGTTTATTTATTTATTTATGTATTTATTTATAAAAAGATTTTATTTATTTATTCATGAAAGACACAGAGAGAGAGAGGCAGAGACATAGGCAGAGGGAGAAGCAGACTCCATGTAGGAAGCCTGATGTGGGACTCCATCCCGGAACTTGGGGATCACACCTTGAGCCAAAGGCAGATGCTCAACTACTGAGCCACCCAGGCATCTCATGTCACACTATTTAGTAATTGCATGGCATTTAATCAAATTATAAAACATAAAGATTAAATTTGAAAATATTAATATGAAGGTAAAATCTACTACTTCTTATGCCATACTTCTTATGCCACTCCCATTGCATTAAAATTGATATGTACCCATACATACTGATTCTTTCCATGACAAAAAGTTACCACCACTATTATCGCTAGTTATTTAATATATTTCCATTCACTCCCTCATAATAATAAAGAACTATCTAATCTGATGAATTTTTGTTAGCTCTAGGCCTATCTATGTCTATCGTCTCTATCTATATTTCTCCAAAATGAAAATTTTTCATCTGCTATAGAAGTTAGAATTCTTTTGATGTGATGGCCTTTCTCAGTCTACTAGATGATATGCAATCCTTTCTTATCTAATTATTTTTATTCACTATTTGTTTGCATAAGAGAGATATTAGCTCCTGACTTTTCTTCACTCTTACTCTTGATGCATATCTCCTACATCAAAACATATTATCACCATGAGGTATTTTCCTAGAGAATCCACTTTGAAAAGTCCTGTTCTATGTAGAGTGGACTAACAGTCTTATATAAGCACATCCTTTCAACCCTTTACACTCCCACCTCAATCCTCTACCCTTTGAACATGAAAATTTATGTACAAGTTGACTTGAAAATAGAATACTGAATTAGTTTACTAGGCCTATAACGAAGTACTACAAACTGAGTTGATTGAACAACAGAAATGAATTGTCTCACAGTTCTAGGGTCTTGAAATCCAAGATCAAGGTGTCAGCAGGATCACACTCCCTCTGAAGGTACTACAGAAGAATCTGTTCCAGGTCTTTCTTCTAGCTTCTGATCATTTCTTGGCTTATACCAACATAATTTCAAGTTTTACATAGTTTTCCCTTTTGTACGTAACATCTATGTGTCCAAAATTCTCCTTTTTAGAAGGATACCAGTCATATGGGATCAGGTCCCATCCTAATGACCTCATTTTAACATAATGAATTACAACTGAAACAACACTATTTCCAAATAAGGTCACAATCGGAAGTACTGGCGGTAGCCTAGGAACATAGGAATAGGAATTTGGTGAGAGAGTGGGAGGATCACAGTATAACCCATGACAAATACTGCTTTGTTTTCTTTATTAAAGTTTTGTAACTAATTTCTGATACATAAATTCGATATCAACTTTATTGAAGGCCATCCTAATCCTTGGATTCAGGGTAGGTTTTGATTATACTATGTACTTGTTAGTGTGCTGAAGATTTCTTCTATTACTACCCGAAGTAAATATTTTCACCTTCATAATATTACCCTGTTAATTAAAGAACTGATACATTGCAAAATGCAAACACTCTGGGAAGAGATTAGTCCTCCAAATATTTATCTAAATGTGAGGTAAAATCTTACCGTGTGGACGGCATTGCTAAGAGCATGAGAATATGGATATCGTCAAGAGACAGAGATCACTCAGAGAAAAATGTGCCACCAGGAGAAATAGTCCAGATGTGGAGAAGCTTGGGGCCCTAAAGACAAGTTTCTCTCTACAATTTTTCTGAGGCCACAGTTTTTCTGCTGATATTCTTCAGGGCATTTCAGTACCTGCAAGGTCCGTCTTTAGCTGTCTCCATTCTTCATGTCTTGCTTAAACCTCAAGTAAGACTCATGCAGTTCTATGCCTTCCTTCATTTTGTTGTTCCTATGAGGGACTTTTTCTTTAAATGAATCAATATTCCTGGTCATTTCATAGGAAGTTGATATGGCTACTTGTCAGGGTTCTGTCTTTCCCAAATCAAATTAGACCCTTGCTATCCTTTAAAACTCTATTTAAACCACAGAATTGCATTACATAATCTTATAAACTCTTCATTTTGAATTGCTCATACCTAAGTATAATGGAGTTTTCATAACTGAATCAGCAGTATGTTAGGAACAAAGAGTACAGAAATATCTAGTATGTTAAAATATACAGGAAAATTAAAATATGAACAGAGTGGCCATGGGGAACTCAGTAGAAGTAAGAATTCAGAAATCCTGGCTATATATAAGATGATATTCAAGCCAATTCTCATTAAATTTTAAAGGGCAGAATGATTTGAACAAGCTGGAGTATTTGGGGAACATCCAGGGAGCTAACATCAAAGCTTTGTGATGGTTTCCAAAGATGTTTAATTAATTGTGTGTATGTTAAAACTGTCTATGTATCATGTATTTACAGGCTATACAAATGACTGCAAACCTCTTTAAGTTGGAAAGAAAATAAATTCTAAGGGGCAGAGTCTATATTTCATGTGTACTAGGCACTGGTTTAAGGAATTTATATATAGTTTCTTATGTAATCACAAAAGTTATTTTTCAGTTTAATAATAAAAAATGAGATCTATACTGGAGACTTAGAGGATATGCAATCAGAATTGGGGTAAGCTATAATGTGAACTCAGTTTACTGAGAAAATTCTGAAATCAGCAGGTATTTTTAAAACTACTTTGACTTGGATTTTCCTTCTATTTATTGGCATAGGCCAGATGATCAACAGGCCGAATCCACTCTGAAGACATAGGCCATTTCTCCAGCTGTTCATTGATGTGTAACAGAGAACAGAGAAGTTAGTATAGGTGTACAACTCACTGAAAATTCATAAACATTGTGTTTCATTTCTAGATCAGGAAACACAAGAATACAGAAATTCCTCTCATGTTTCCTTTCCAGGCACAAACCCCTCAAAGAGAGGTTTGCCCTGATTTATAACACTCGGGACTATTTGACATATAAATGGATAATATAGCATAATTCCTTTCTGTCTTCCTGCATTTGATATTATGTTTGTGAGACTCAGCCATGTACTTATGTTCCTATTGCAGATTGTTCTTTCCTGTTTTATGCTATTCTGGTGTGAGAACGTATTTTATATAATGTAGACATTTTATAGTTGGATAGACATCTACTATTTAAGTCGTTTGCATTTGGCATCAACTATAAATAGTGTTATTTTGAAAATTCTCTGACATATACGGTAAGAAATAGAATTACTGGGTCATAGGGTATATTTATATTTAGCTTTAGTCCACACAGAGAATTCTCCAAGTGGTATTGCCAATATTACATTCCTAATATACTACAGTTTCAATTGCTCTTCATTCTCCCCAACACTAGGTACCTTTTTTTTTTTTTCGTTTTAACCATTGTGGTGGGTGTATACTCGTGTGTTGTATGTTTGTTGACCTATCAGATATCCCCTTTGTGAAATATACTTTTGTTGTTTTTCTTCATATATTCTCCTGAGTTTTCCATTTATTTGTTTGTTTATAGAAGATTCTTTTATATATGCATTTTATATATATAATATATATTATGAACACTAACCATTTTTAGATTTGTGTAATATGATATATTATCTTTTTATATATTGCTGGATTTAACTTATTTATATATTCTTAAGAATTTTTACTTTTAGATTCACAGGGATTATTGTTCTCTAATTTTATGTTCTTAGAAGAGCCTTAGAGCTTTTGCTGGTGTGGTAATCAAGGTTATACTTTCTTCATCAAAAAGGAAAGGGGCGCCTGGGTGTCTCAGTTGGTTAAGCTTCTAACTCTTGGTTTAGGTTCAGGTCAGGATCTCAAGGTCTTGAGATTGAGCCCTTCGTTGGGCTTCATGCTCAGAAGGGAGTCTGCCTTAGATTCTCTCCCTCTGTCCCTCCCCCCAGCTCATGTTCTCCCTCTCTCTAAAATGCATAAGTAAATCTTAAAGAAAAGGAAATATTTCCTCTATTTCCCAGTGTAAAATTTGTACTGGGATTTCCTTTAGATTGCGGCTATTGACAGGTTATATATTTTCTTATTCTGTTTTTCTAAATTTTCCTTGGGGTATTTGATTTTCTCAATTAAAAATTTCTTTCCTCTTTAATTTTACTCTTATATTATTAATTTCACATCTATTTATTAAGTTTAAATTTATATTATGAAATGTAAGATTTAAATCATTTATTTTCCTTCCTCATTTTCTAATATATATAACTAGGCTCTAAATGTCTTTGTAAGTCTATCTCTTGCTGCCTCTCACAAGTTCTAATACACTGTATTTTTATTTTCTTTCACTTAAAATTCACCTAAAATTTTCTGATTTTCAGTTTTAGTTCTGTGATACATACATTTTGAAGCCCTCAGTTTACTTTTAAATTAAATGGGGATTCTCTAGGTATCTTGTTATTGTATTTTAGTTTAATTCAATTTTGGCATAAATCATACTCTGAATAATTTTAATACATTTAAGTCTCCCAATCTAATTGTGGATTTTTATATTTCTTTTTTTTTTAGTTTTGTTAATTGTTGCTTTATGTAGTTTGAAGTTATGTTACTAGGTATATATACTAAGGATTATGATGTATTTCTTTTGGACTTTTCCCTTTGCATTGTGAAATATATACCTTTTCTGTAATCATTTCTTTCTCAAAGTCTTGAATCTCTTCAATTCTATTCATTTTTTTTTAAAAATGTGTTTTCTTCACAATTTGCTTTTTAAGGCAACTCATGTTTACCAACCTTCTTAGTAGTTTTGTCTCCACTCTAAAATATATCTATTTCTAGGATTCTGTATCTTCTTTCTTGATTTTTATCATAGCATTTATTAGTTTATCTAATTAAATACTGCAGTGGGGTCTTTTCATATATCTTATCATGTTCTAATTACTTTTAAGTATTTTTGAAATATTAGTTTATACTTTCATCTGTTTTATCGGTATATTTTTCAATAGTTAAAAAAAAAATTCCACTATGGATATTATTAGGTTCTTTGGTCTTTTGTTTTATAAGAAATTGGAGTGAAATTTGACTGTGATACTTTTCTTGCTAATTTTTATATGAATATAATTTGTCTGAATGTTAGGTGAGAGAAATGGCTACAAAACTGCTTTTCTGCCTCATAATAATTAAAAAGGTCTGACTTTATATTCTCTGGGATCTCCTGATCTTTCCCTTTCTCTGCCCCTAGCAATTTTTTTTCTTCTTTCATTTTTATTTATCTCAGTATTGAAATCCATATCTCTCATTTTTTTCCAATATGGGGCTTTGGTCTGGAAGAGGGCTTTAGTGGCTGTTGTTCTTTTGCCTTGACATGGACAGAAGGGGCATGTGGCCTGCCATAATCCCTGTGTCATCATATTCATATCTTTGTGTAATCCTTTCTCTGTGTGTGTGGGCAGGGACTGTGACTTTTGTGTGTGTGTGTGTGTGTGTGTGTGTATGTGTATGACTTTTTTTTTAACCATGAGACTATAACAAAAAAAAAAAAAAAAAGGATGATATGCCATTCCTGTGATTACGTTACATTATTTAGAACCACATTTTACTAGCAGACTTGCTTTAGAGATTTTCTTCTTTACCTGGCTTTGAGGGAAGAGATCATTCCTAAGAGGTCCATCTTGTGAGAAAGTTAGAGTATCCTGCAGAGGCAGCCAACAAGGAACCGGGCTACTCAGTTTTAAAAAGGCAAGGAAATTGATTTTGCCAACAACTTAAATAGGAAGTGTTTCTTCCCCAGTGTAGGCTTCAGATGGGAATGCAGATAGATCAACATTTTGATAGCAGTCTTCTGAGACCATTAAGTGGAGGACCTATGTAAGATCATGCTCCCAGACTCTGAACACAGAAACTGTGAGATAACAAATGTGTGTTATTTTAAGCCACTAAGGTCATGGTCATTTGTTATGAAGCAGTAGATAACTAATACAGACCCTTTCAGATCTTGCTTCAGAACCTGTTTAATTCGAACTAGGGGTGGTGGAAGGGGAGGAGGGCGGGGGGTGGGGGGGAATGGGTGACGGGCACTGAGGGGGACACTTGACGGGATGAGCACTGAGTGTTTTTCTGTATGTTGGTAAATTGAACACCAATAAAAATTAATTTATTAAAAAAAAAGAACCTGTTTAATTACTTAAAATGTAGATGCACAAAACTCTTCCAACTTCATCTGCAGCTACAATTCCCCAGTAATTAGCTTTCTGTACTCTTTAGTGAATACCTTTGACAATATTAGTGTTCTGTTCTCAGCTCTGGGAGACACACTTCTCTACCTTCTACTGATGTAATGTTTGCCTTGAAGATATAGCTGATTTTTCTCCACCCATTGTATTTTGGAGTTTATAGGGATACATTTTTAGTTAGTCTCATTTTTTATATTGTCCACGGATATGCATATATATCTACATGTGGTTATGTTTGCCTTTTTGCTCTCTATTCTGCAAAAGAAACCACATTGCTATCTTCCAAGCATTTCTTTATGCACATTGTTAAAATTTGCTGGCTCATGCCAAATTGCTATTCAGACTAGTATACTCTCTAGATCTGTGGAAAACCTTTTGAATTACCCAACATTCTTGGCAGCAGCAGGAATTGTTAGCTTTTAACATGAAAATTGGTCAATTTGCTAGTTGTAAAATAATATCTAACTATGGTTAGATTTTCATTTCTTTATTATATTTATGACTTTAAAAAATAATGAACTTTATGAATTTATGCTTTGCTCTTTTTTCTTTTGGGTCATTTGCCTTTTATTGATCTTAATCATTAGTCTATATATTTTGGAGACTAATGTTCTGTATTCATCATAAATATCTTTGCTACATATTCAATTTCTATTTTGATGTTTAATTATGCATTAAGGTTTTTATTATAATGCAGTTAAATTTATTTACATTTTTCTTTGTAGATTTGTCCTGATTGTATCTTTTTAAAGATTTCTTCTCTTGTCTGTACTTCCAAAAATTTTAAAGTTTGGCTTTTCAAATTCAGATTATTAAATCAAGTGGATTTGATCTATGTACATGGTATGAGATAGGAATTCATTTTGTACTCCTTTGTAATGTCACTTTAGTCATACATCAAGTTTCCATATAGTTTGGTTCAGGTTGTAGGACAATAGAGTTGACCATCAACATTAATAATCTTGAGAAAATTTGATATCTTTATATAAATATAAAGTAAGGGTTTTTTTGTTTTGTTTTGTTTTTTGGGGTTTTTTGTTTGTTTGTTTTGTTTTTACCTGTGGAGCATTCTATAGATCTGGACAAATGTATAATGCTCATGTATCCACCATTATAGCATCATAGAGAATAGTTTCACTGCCTCAAAAAATCTCTGTGCTTTTGCCTGTGTGTTTTCTTTCTCTCTCCTCCTCTCCATTGGCAATCACTGTTCTTTTTATTATGTCCAGAGTTTTGCCTTTTTCAAAATATCAAAGTCGGAATCATACAGTGGATGACCCATTTTTTATGTGTTTACTTGTTTATTGTTTAGGATGTTTAGGAAGCACGTCTGGGAACTAAAATGTTAACAATTCCTTATGTTTATCTACTGTTCCTTTGCTATACTGTCCTCTACTTCTTTCTCTTCCCTATATCCTGGACATTTAGTAGGGAACATTTTTATTTTTTAAAGATTCTTATTTATTCATTTGAGAGAGAGCGAGAACACAAGCAGAGAGGAGGGTCAGAAGGAGAGGGTGATGCAGACTCTCTGCTAAGCAGGAAGCCCAACTCAGGGCTGGATCCCAGTATCACAGGATCATGACCTAAGCCAAAAGCAGATCTCTAACCACCTGAGCCACCCAGATAACACTAATAGGGACTTTAAATGGTGGACTTTTCATATTGCTTTAAAAATAGGTTTTACCACATATACATGTTTGCTTAAATATGATACTGCTTAGTTTCTTTATCTCTATTAAAAAGATATATTTTATGTAATCTTCTGATATTTGCTTTTTAGTTCAAAATGTTGTGAAATCTTACCAGTTATATTTTAGAATACTCTCTTTCCCTTTGTAAACTATTTGGATTAGTGCTGTTATGAATAGTATTGTGCTTATCTCATTTGTAGATGTGCAAGAATTTCTCTTGTTATATTCTTAAAAATTGAATTGCTGGTTTATAGGCTATTTAAATGTTTAGCTTTATAAGATAATGCCAAATTGTTTCTTAAAGAGGATATTTTAATTTACACATGCACCCAGGTAATATATGAGATCATTTTATCTATAGTATCTCTAACACCTGGCATTGTTAAACTTCATAATTTTTACCAGTAAATAATTTACACAATTAAAAAGATTTTAAAACAACGTTTAAAGTAATAATTTGTATTATTGTATTTTATGGTATAGTATTGCTATGGCCTTCATTTGAGATAGTCAAAGTTATTACAAAATTTTTAAACTTAAAGAGTTTCCTTCCTTCTCTCTTCAAATATATATGTAATACATGATCACTTTAGTATTTTTATATTAAAATGTGTATCAAAATTCATCCCCTGCAGCTGGATTTGAGATTTCACATTGATTATTACATGACTCCAGTGAGCAGCATAAGATAAATGATGACACTAAGAATTTCGTAAATCATTTCAGTTGCCACCCTTCTACATTCCAATCCATTGTCCAAGAGCAATAACAAGAGGGCAGATTGATAATATTTTAATAAATTGTTTAAGGTCACATAATTAGTGTATGCAGAAGTATTTGTCTCATAATGATTAGCATCATATTTCTTTGGAATTGACAATTAAATACTTCCCTTTGGGATGGTCAAAAGGATCAAGGGAATGATTTCTTTTAACCATCCCAAAGAGATGTCATTTTTCCAATAAGAATTTGATTTTCACTGTTTGACAACTGTTCCCTAGTTTTTTTTCACCATTTGCCAAAATGGCACCTTGGACCCTCAGTATTGTAGGGCTATTTCACTTAAATGTAGCAAGTACTCAAATGTTCAGTAATGGCCAACTTTAGGAAATCACTTATTAAGTAGAAGTTTATCTTATAAAATATAAAATTAGAAAAACTTTTGGAAAATGTTTTATTAAAACTTTAAAGCAGCATATCAAAGCATTAAACATTTCAAACAGTATCATGGCGGGGAGGAGTGGAGGAGATTTTATGAATATCCTTTTTATACATTTTTTTTTCTTCATAGAGTGATTACATCTAACCTGAAGGAAATCTGGTTTTTGTTCCACATAAATCCATATTAGCTCTTTGGTTCCAGAATTTGAGGGTTATTATTTTTTCTCTCCACTTTACCAATAATGGATCAATGATTTCTTTGAGGAATTGTGAAATGTATTGTCTTATAGAAAGCACATCAATTTGTTGTTCAGTTTAAATTTTTTTTATAGTCTTAAACTAACTGAGTATGAAAGGAGTAAACTTGACTATCTTAATATTGAGGGCCCATTACAATAGGAATAATTATAGGACAGGAAGTCTTGTTCAAGTGTTATTTCAGAAATCACAGACACTTTTCAAAAATGTAGTAAAATGGAAACAAATATATAAAATTGACTTAACAAAGAATTATAAATATCATGTTATTTTCATTCAAAATGGAGCTGCTTACAAGTTTTAGAACATTTGTCAACATTCATTTCATGTCTTTGTTTTTCAGAACTCTTCCTTCTCTATATTCATAGATATAATAGTCCTTTATTGGATTATATATTTGTCAAATTCATATTTGTGTTCTGGCTTTTTCTTACATTTTGGCATGGTAAGATACTCCAGGCTTATCTTCTAAATATCCTACTCCACACGTACAATTGACCATTTCTCCAAGAAGCCTGTTCCTTCTATTTGAGAATAGAATTAGAAACTAGATCAGTGTGGTGGGTGCTCTTGTTGTCACTGAGGTTCTCTGTTTCTATGCCCTTTCAGCTGACACAGAAAGGAAATTTGTGTGTTTGCTAACCAGGGTATATATAAGTATCTGTAAATATTTCTATATGTAACCATTTGTATCTATATTAGGCTAAACATAATACTGATGACTCCAACTCTAATCCATTATTGCATGGATTATTCTAGCTTCCCCCACCTTGCTCATCAGACTATTGCCACTCTATAATGCACCTTACTTCCACCATCTACCACCCATTTACTTAAGTGTTCAGTTCTTATATATATATATATATATATATATAAATATATATATATATATATCAGCAGTATCAGAATTTGCTAACCCCATATAGCACAGGAAACAATTATAACTACAGCAATTGTGTGTAGTTTTTGTTGGTGGTAGCTTTTTTTTTTTTTTTTTTTTTTTTTTTTGCCTTTAGCCTTTCTGATTCTAATTACTTCTAAATGCCTAGAGCACCACAAATGTCCCCTAAACACTACAGCGAAGTTATTTCATACATTTATAATATAGGTGGGGTTGGTTTGTCACATTCTTCATTCTATCCTGGAATCCTCCAACCTTTGAAATGATTTTTTTTAAATTTGCATACATTAAGGTTCTCTCTTTATGTTGTAAAGGTCTATGGGAAAGACAAATGTATATGGTTATATAACCAGTATTACAGTATCATAGAGAGTAGTATCACTGTGTTAAAAATATTCCCTGAACTGCACCTAATTCCAAGCCCTTATTAACCACTGATCATTTCATCATCTATATAGTTTGACATTTTCCAGAATGTCATATTCTAGTTATGGGCATTTTGGGCTTTACTTCTTTCACTTGGAAATATACATTTAAGATCCATCCATGCCTTCTTGTGTCTTGCCCCAAACTTCATCTTTTGTCCCTCAGTAATAAACCAATAATGGATCATTACATGGATGAAGCCTAGTTTGTCACAGTTCTTTTGTGTTTTCTTCGGGAAACCAGAGGCCACTCAATATATTATAGGTATTAAATATTTTCAAGTAAAGAAGTTGGTGCTCTTACCATCCTTGGTAGGACAAAGGAAGCAATCGGCCTCCATCAGTCAGCTTATGGTGAAAAAATTAGTGTTCCACCAGATCCTGTGAAAAGCCACTTCAGGTCTAACGACTCTCTAAGCAAGTTCGTGGCAACTCTCAAGGTGTAGGTGGTTCTCAAATCCTCACCAACAAGCTCTTTTGAATCCTATCTCTAACCAAAGTAAGCTTACTACTGCCATTGGATAATATTTGGACCCTCTTTCTTTTTTTTTTCTTTTTCTTTCTTTCTTTCTTTCTTTCTTTCTTTCTTTCTTTCTTTTTTTTTTTTCTTTTGGACCCTCTTTCTTTTAATATCTTCCAAATCTCTGGAATCAGACCAGAGGAAAACAAATCCAGGTCCATACTGGAAAGGAGATTCTAGGACATTTAGTTTCTCACTCTCTTCTGTAGTTTAATGAGACCATAAAAGGGTAGGGTTATATTGAGTTGGTGGCAGTTAATACAGCACAAGAAGCTTAAAATGTAAAGTACTGAAAGAAAATTGTGATTAAGTACTTAATCTCAGATCTGCCATTCTGGCTTCTCTTGCATTACTATTTCCTCTGTGTTTTCCTTGATATTTCTGTCTTCCTGTTATTGGGAAGGGCTTTTCCAATAGGTTATGCACTTCCCATTGATATTTCACTTCATTTTGTTTAGAGAGTGTTGCATTTTTCTTTGAAATTGGATATATATTTGTAGGTATCATCGATTACCTGTATATAACTCATGTACTTCTTAATTTCTTCTAATAACACATATAAGATGTTATATATATATATATGATATTAAAGAGGGCACCATTGTCTTTTTGAAATATACTTGGATTCAATATGCCAAAACACCCATATGTATATGGAAAATTTTACATTGCTAATCAATTGGTTCTATAGATTAAAAAAATACAAAGAATATAGAAGGATACAAAAATCACTAGATAATGTATAAAAGAAAAGATTTTTTTTGTCTTTTAGATACTCTGAAAACAGCTCCAATTTCCTGATAATGAGATATGGATTATTTTCTTGAACATAGAGACTTTAATTGTGAGGGTACAGGGAAATTATTGCCAAATGAAGAAAAGTCTAGACCAGATAAATTTGGCAAATACCTTAATTCTGGATTTTTTAGAAAATCATACTACTACCCCTACCATTTTATTTGGCGTTATTTTTTTCCAGTAAAGTTTCCTGTGGACTTCTCTCCCCTTACTGTATTATCCTGGCAGTTGGAAAGGGGGGAAGCATATCATTGTACTAGTAACATACACATAATTGTACTAGTAACATACACATAATTTAAATTATTACTCTTGAGTTGAGGAAATGTGAAATTATTAGATTGAACAATCAGATAATACAAGCAAATGCAAATCTATCATATTCTAATATAATTTTAATCTTACCCTAGACTTTAAGACTTAAAGGGATGATAATTGGGGTGCCTGGGTGGCTCAGTCAGGCATCTGACTTATTTTAATGATCTCAGGGTCCTGGGATCCAGCCCTGCACCAAGCCCCCCATTTTGAGCCCCATGCATTGCATTGGGCTCCCTACTCAGTGGAGACTCTGCTTGTCTCTGCCTCTCCCTCTGCCCATGAGCTCACTATCTCTCTCTCAAGTAAATAAATACAATCTTTTAAAAAAAATAAAGAAATGATAATTATGCTTTGTTCATTTTTGTATTCTCAAGTCATTTTCATATTTCTCTGACATTTAGGTATTCATTAAATACTTGGTCAATGGAATCAGTATAGTGAATAAAACTTGTTTGTTGGTATCATAAATGTAACACACTCTTCCAACCTTTTTTAGGGGACAATTTTTTTTCTATTGCAGGATTTGGGCTAAGGAATGGAATACCCTATCAGATCTCCTGTGGACTATAGAGGATAAATTAAGTAGTCTGAACACAGATCTAAATGATTAATAGGCTGCCACCTACTCTCTAATATAATTTTACTTTGAAGTGTTAAGTTTAAATAGGATTGGTCAAATTTTTTCTTTTGATTTCGTCTGTTATTTTAATAGGTATTTATAGTTTTTCTCTTCATTTTAAGATCTTTTTTTATGTACTCATTCCTTGTTCATGAATTTTGAGGCTACTTTAAATACATGAGCAAGGAAATGAAATAGTGGTATAGCTCACTTATAATGTAAGATATTCGAAAAGATAGTGAGCATAAACTGATGAGAACAAAGTTGTTGGAATGGTGTGAAATGGACTGGTACCAAATGAAATTGGTATAGGGAGGAGTGAGAGCCACCCTGAGTCCTGGAAAGGAAGTGAAGCATGATGGAAGTTGATGGAAGGTAATGGAGAAAAGAAGGGCATTAGCCAAACATTACCAAGGTGATTACCACACTCTGGTGCAAAATCATTCAGTGGAAACACTTTTCCCCATCTATTTCAATTTTCCATTCAATTGGTCATCTGACAGCTACAGTATAGCTTCCCAAGTTCCTTACTAAAGAGGGTTTTCTAAGTGATTTTGAAAGCATATTAGTAAGGGTCAAGGAATAAGAAATTAAAATTGCTTTGCTATTAATCTAGAAGAATGATGGTCAAGCATACATAATAATCTCTACTTAAATTTAGAGCTGTCTCTTTGCTCATTTTAGGGTTTATGTCGAGCCTTGGGATTGTACCTAGAGTCATCTACGTAAATAGTCTGGATAAAGTCCCACAATTTACAGTGAAAACTAAACAAAGCATTATTAATTTTGTAAAAGTCATAGAGAGCAATCATGAAAGCTGCTTCCAAGCATAGGCAACTGACAGATTGTTTTTGCAGAAAAGGGACTGGATTTACCTTTCACATAGTATTTTCAATGAAGTGTGAAGTTATATAGGGAGTTTTGTACACTAAAGCCATAGACAATAACTGTGCCCCATTACCCCTAGAATGGGCCACATACAATGAATAATTACTTAGGCTATAAATATTGTCATCCACTACTTGGTACATGACTAGATCAAATGATACTTTAAAATGATGTTTTCAAACTAATATTGATAAACTCTAATTCTTAAAATCTACAATATTTTGGCAAAAATATACATATGTAAACTTTGAATATCTTATTTGGAAATACTTCTTTATGTAGAAATATATCCTTATGTGGAAATAAACTACAAGAGGGAATATGAAAAGAGATAAATATAAATTAATTCTTAAAAAGTCCCCAAAGTGAGTATTCATTTTAGTATAGAGGCAATAGGAGGTTTTTGAATTAAAGTTTTTTCCCTTTCCTAGTCTCCTGAAAACTATTTGGACTATAACATACAATGTTAATTTTTAATAGTGGAGAATCTTGATGTGGTTGGTGAGTAGTTGTTCTGCTACCTTGAACCTGGATGAAGGGTGACTTACCACCCAATTTCATCATATTTGGAATGGAAAGATATGTATAAAAATATTAAACTATGTATAACATCACCAGTAGCCACTGAAAAAAATAATAAAAGTTCCATTATTTGTATATAGAAAATGTGTGAATTATTGAAATCCATAGAAATTTCATAAACTATAGTTTAGCCATTAAGTTTGCAACTATATTTTCTTAGGTTCCAGAAAAAAAGACTGGACAAAAAATATGCAAATCCCAGAAAATATATATATAACTTAAAGTTTATATAAAATAGTTTATATAATAAAGTTTATATTTATATATATATGTGTGTGTGTGTGTATAACTTAAAAATTAACGATATGTTATCACTAATGAAAATTTAGAAGATACACATTTTTTAAAAAGAAAAAAATTACAAGTTTCATCAGAGCTAATAATTTACAGGACTCATTTTTTACCATAAGAATTAAGTATTACTGAGAATACAGAAGTGATTTTTTTGTAGATTTATGAGAATATACATAATGAATCAATATATAGTGAGACTGTACAAGAAATATTTATGTTTCTGCTCAGATAGAGCTGAGGAAAATTTACTAAAACTTGGGATGTGGACTGAGAGAGAGCCTTGGAAATTATCTATTCCATGAAAACTCCATTGTCATTACTCCAAAGGTATGTGTTTATATGTCAGGCCTGAAACTATGCGGACATACCCTAGGACGTAATGTTTGAGACAACAGTTTATTATTGAAATTTAGATTTAGTTTATGCCACATTTAGATGAACTCTTCTTTCTGATTCCTCTTTTGACCTCCACCTCCATCTTCAGCAGCAAATATGCCTTACAATATGTGTCAGATAATGTCATTCTTTTGCTGACAAACTTCTATTGGCTCTCTTTCAGAATATCATCCAAATTCCTTACCGTGGCTTATAGTGTCCTAGAAAATCTGGCCCTTTATTATTCCCATATTTAATTTCCTTTTTCCCCTTTCATTCACGTTCCAACCATACCGGTTTGCTTGCTCTTTTTTTTGAGCATCCCAAGTGTTTTTCTACCTTGTAGCAGCTGCCCTTAACACTTCCTTTCCATGGAGGTTTGTGATCCACTTACTTTTAAAAAAATTATTTATTTATTTATTCATGAGAGACACACAGAGAGGGAGAGGCAGAGACACAGGCAGAAGGAGAAGTAGGCTCCATGCAGGGAGCCCGACATAGGACTCGATCCCGGGTCTCCAGGATCACACCTTGGGCTGAAGGTGGCATTAAACTGCTGAGCCACACGGGCTGCCCAATCCACTTACTTTCTTTTAAAATTTTCTGCTCTGATATTAACCTAACAGAGATACTTTTCATGTTTACCTTCTAAGAGATATCTTTTGCACTTTTGAATTTTTCCATCCATTAACCTTTTCTATTTCTTTTCAAAGAATCTCTCATGATCTGTCATAATGCATCTTGTTTATTTATTTATTGTTTCTCATTTTCACTCAGATATAAGCTTCAGAATATAAGGAATGGTATCTATCTTGTTCATTGCCTATAAAGTAAATGTTGTTTGTATGAATGAATGGATTTATATATGAACAAAAACACTACAGGTGCACAAAATAAAATATTTCTAGCTTGGCCAAACCATATAGTATTTGTCTTGACTTAATGAGCAAAAGTGATTTTAGTATATACGATATTGAAAGTAAACTAGACAAAACTGCCAAAAGCTAATTATATATTAATCACACTCTTATGTTATTTTTATTAATATTTCTCATTGACCATAGAGAATACTGGAATTTATAATATTCAGAGTAGCACACATTTAGAATGTAAACTTACATAAATTATGCTAATATAGGGCATCCTGGGTGGCTCAGCAGTTTAGCACTGCCTTTAGCTCAGGTTGTGATCCTCGGGTCCCAGGATCAAGTCCCATGTTGGGCTCCCTGCATGGAGCCTGCTTTTCCATCTACCTGTCTCTCATGAATAATTAAATAAAATCTTAAATAAATAAATAAATAATGCTAATATACTAGCTAATACTTTAGTTAGGGAAGACAAGTCCTCACAAAATCATGTTAGAGCATTTGGAAAAATGCCTATAATTTTCATATGAAGATAATTTAATACATTTCATTGGTGATATGGTTTTTTGCAATATATTCAAGCACACATACTAAAAGTGATGTACAGTCTAAATGAATGTTTTACTCCTGTTGCTGTTTGTTTTTTCTAATGGCATTAATATTTATTAGTTAATCTAGCCTACATTTTTTATTTCTCAAGTGATATGAAAAGTCCTTAATTTCCCTTTGAAGTTTGGAAAGAGACAATTAAGAACCACAGGAATCAAGTATCTTGCTCTCCAAGAATAGTAAAGAAGGACTATAATTTGACAAGTAAGGAAGGCTGGTTAAGGACATCCCACAGATTTGATTAAAACTTTCAAGATTAAATCAGTTCTTGTCTCATTATGAAATTGGCATTGAAGAAAGAGCTGCCTTTTCTAGGCTATGATTTTATAAAGATTTGTATAATTTTATATGCCATTCAAATATTGTCATTCAATAATACATCCTTGATCAGAAAAAGAAAAAAAAAAGCTTGCGCTGTGGGACATATCAGAAAAATATTATCTGTATAACATAATTAATTGCCTGTCCAGAGATCAGAGATCAAGATGCACACTGATATTTCAATCCCAAATACTCTATATGAAAGATGGACTGCTCAATATATCTTTCATGTAAGAAGTTTATGAGGTTTCCTTAATAACTTATCAGGTAGTTTAAGACCTTACTGTGTGAAATATCTGACAATATTTCATTTCAGATATACAACCATGGCCTGGGAACACAGTGTGGCTAAGGGATGAGCTGTGACAGTTAGGTTCATACTCTCACTCAGAACTTGTGCAAGTGAAAGTAATTACTTCTATTGTATCTTTGACCCTTTGTCCTGGTTAGTATTTGACTCTCCAGTAAATGAAGTGGTATATGTCTTGGAATAAACTGTAATAACTGGTATAATAATGCCTTTTTAATCTCGAGTTACACTTGTTCAGCAAGTGAAATTAATGGAATTTATCTAAAGGATTCAACTCAATTAGATACATCATAATCCATCATCCAAAGCAATCAACTCAAGACATTATTATAATTATGCAACTATAATATGAAATTGCTGAAAACTCATAGTTTGTGTATCCAACCGAAACTTTATGTAATAAGGACTCCTTCATTTTATACATTCACCATTTCTCTGTTAAAGGACAATGACAGTGACCTTCTAGCAGTAGAACATACATACTTTTTTATTTTTTATTGGAGTAGTGGCCAATTTTCACTTTTTAAAAAAGATTTTATTTATTTGAGAGAGAACATGAGCTGGGGAGGGGTGAGGGAAAAGCACACTCCCCACTGAGCAGGGAACCTGATGATGTGATGATATGGTACTCGATCCCAGGACCCTGGGATTATGATCCAGCCAAAGGCAGACGATTAACTGACTGAGGCACCCAGGTGCCTCATTCACTGCTTATTTATAATTATTGAGATAACAGAACTAGACAATGATGCTCTCTTTCTTCCTGCCGCAGGTTAAGTGAGCACTTTTCCTCCTTTCTAAATATCAATTCTGACCTGAGTAATACTGAGTTGTGATTTTTTCAATTAAAACAAGAATTCTGGCAAATAAATTGATGAGAAATGACGAGCCTGCAAAGAGAGTAAGACTTAGCTGAGCAGAAATAAGTCAATTTAAAATACATATTGTAAACAAAGCTGTTCAATGTGTAAAGCATGTTACAGAATTATGTTCTCTTTTGTGTTCAGGAAAAAAGAAAAAAAAAACTGTTAGCTTATAAAACATGTTATAATTCAGTGTTTTCCTTATATTCCCTTTTGGTAACTTCCAATTTTCTATAATTAGGTGAATGTTATGTAACAAATAGGTAGTAAAAGTAAAATTATCAAGTGCCATTTAAACCCAATATAATCAGAAAAAAAAGGAAGGAAAATTAGACCTTGATAATTCAGGAAAAATCTTTTAAGAAATATCTCTGTGTAGTCGTCTGAGGAAAGAAAGTTACCTGAAACCTGAATTGTCTCGTGGGAGTGCACAGGTACGAAAACTGCTGGATTCAGTGGTTACTGTATAAATGTATAGAAGAAAATGTGGGGAATGAAATCAATGGATTCCAAGTGTGTTGGATAGTGTATTAGATAAGAGGGATGGCTCCTATTTACAATTATGTACTCATTACAAAAATGTAAAATACATTTGTTCACCTTATAAGATACAGTTGTTCACATTGTAAGATAATGGTTTTAGCATTGTAAGAGAAATTGCCCTCCCTCAAGTCATTTGCTTCCCATTCTTTTCTGTATCTTCATTCTTTGCCTCTGTTTTCTTCTGCCTGAATAACATTCTTTTCAAGTGTCTTTTTGTTAAGAAGGTATTTTGATAATAAACTCAATTTTTTTGTTGTTTGAAACACTCGCATTTCACTTCCCTTTTTGAATCTTTAGCTGCATATCTAATGGTAGATAGATACTAATTTCCACCTAGTGCTTTTAAGTTATTATTACACTGTCTTTTGCCTTGTGGGTAATGAAGAATCCATATAGATCTTGCTTTGTGTGTAGTCTGTGGGAGTAATTTGTATAGGTCTTTCCTTTTATGTAATCTGTCTTTTTTCTCTCCTTATTTTAAATCTATTTTCATGATTAACTTTTTGTAATTACACCATGGTGGTAGATATCCTCAATAAGTATCCAGGAACACAGTATTTGTTTTCAGTTCACAATTTTGTTATGCAATGTCAGGCAGATCCAGTGTGTTTCAACTTGGGTCTCCCTACAACAGTGACTTTATTCTATGTGTCTGAGAGCCAAATGTCCATTCAGCAAATTGCTTAGTAAGGTTATGTCCAACTGTGCATTCAAGAACTGAAGAAAAATCAAAGGGTGTGCTCACAGATCATTTGGACTCATTGTTTTTTTGTTTTTGTTTGTTTTGTTTTGTTTTTTTGGACTCGTTAAATGAATTCAGCTCACAACTCTATCAATCACTTGACCTTTATAATTTTCCTCTCTATCAACAGACCACCATGGTATTTGGGATGCTTAGGGATGGTTGTAAACGTATAGTTTGTGACCAGACATCCCAGTTGTGTCTTGGATTTTTCTCCCAGTACAGTCATCATGTTAAATGCTATAAATTCCAAGCACACACTTGTTACAGTGTCGCAAGAGCCTTCCTCTTCCTAAAGGGGCTTCATTCCTTATATTATTCAGGGGGGTCTGCCTGTATGAACTGGCTAAAGTCTAGAAATTCATTGCAGGACACTGATTTTCCATTATGGTATTTCATTTAGATCTCCTCTATTAGATCTAGATTTCGAATGTTTTAGTATACAGATGAAGTAATATTTGACTGGGCAGTTGACTGACAATGCAATAGGTGCTCTCACTGAATATCACAATTTGCTCTGCTATCCAATTATTGTAATTTGCCTGGTTTGTCTCTGGTTGATAAGTATCATCACTTGAACTTTGTGACTCCAGGGTCTCATCATCCCTCCCCCTGCCCCCCCTCCCCCTGCCAGATCCCAGAAAACTCATTTCAGTGCTGTTATCTGCCACCAGGATCTTTAGCTTTTATAATATAGCCACTATAGAGTTTTCTACAAATGCTCAACCTCTCGTGTTGTGAGTACTCAAATTTGCATCATTAGGGTATGGCTGGGAGCCTGTCACATGTGACAAACACTCAAAGTCCTAGCCTATTAAGATTTTTAATAAACTTTTACATTATTGCTTTGTATCTCCATTTTTTCAAAACTACTATAGTAAGTTCTTCTTGATCCAGTGTTGTAGTATTTCTTCCCTGCACTAATACTAGAATACATTCTCATACGTAATCCCCAGATTTTACCACTTTTCTCCAAGGAAACTGTCACAAGTTGAGTTTTATTTGGTATGCAAATGTGGAGAGGCTAACCTCCACAAGCAGAGAAGGAAAACTTATTTGGTTGACAAAGGGACTCAGTGTCTTTTGAAAGTTCAAATTATTTAAAATCAGTATAATCCCAAATATTCTCATTCCAATGTTTAGTCTCCCATTTCCTCTAGAAAGTTCTGATTTTAAAAAAAAACAAGGCCCAGGGATACTTTGAATTCAACATGTATTATATTTCTGCTAGCTGAAATGTCAACTTTGGGTCTGGTTTTCAGACCATTAGTTGGTACCATAGATCCCTAGTTACAAAGAAATTCTCTGGACTCTGATTTGTGTATTTAAAACCTTGAATTTGTCATTTTCTTTCTGTGCTCTCCCTAGGGCAATAAGACTGGGCCACCAAACTTGTGCTTGTTTTCATTATATTCTCCATTGTATTCCAATGCAAAAGCCAGTTTGTCTTTCAAAATGCTGCCTTGAATGGTGATACATTAAATAATTTGTTTCATTATTGAAGCTGCATGCCATGAGCTACCACTATGCCAGTTATGTATTGGCAACATAGTTAGTATGCTTTCTAGTGCAGCCCCAATTAAATAAATAATCTCAGATTTCTATCTTGAGGTTAAGTTTCGAGGGAGCTATTTCTTATACTAAGTACTATATCATTTATGAATTAGGAAAACAAAGACCAATGTAGAGGTTTAAAACAGGTTTAAAATAAAAAGAGCTTTGTAAAAGCAAAGTAGAGGCTTTCACACAGGTTGGAAGGTCTAGAACCTGCTTCTTAGGATTTGAAATTGCTGATAAGAGGGTCCCAAAAAGTGTGGGAAAAGTTAACCTCCATCTTCCTGTCCCAAATTATCTCCTTTAATTGTGGGAATCTGTCTAGATCCCTGCTAGAAAGGGAATATGAGAAATGTGGTTCAGGTTTTCTAAATTTATGCTGGTATGAAGTGCTTTCAATGAATGGAAGAACACTGAGTACCAACAAATAGGGCGACAGGTATCTCTAGACTGCAGGTGCTGCTAACAGCCCACAGGACAGCCATTAAATTAGTTCATGTTTTTACCACCATCCTTTCAAGTCCTTTTGTGATTCTGACCCCAGACCATTTTTCTTTCTTGGAAGACTATACACATAGACTCTCTTTCTGTCCATCTCTCTCCTTCTCTTCTTCCTCTCCCTTTTTCTCTCCCTCTGCCCTATCTCTCATCTATTTATTAATAAAATCAAAATGGGAGTATTTAAAAATTTTAAGACTATCTTTCAAGTATTGTGTCAGGTTTCAGCAGGGACAAACAGTAAATATGCTTGGCAGGACAACCCTGTGGACAGAAGAGGCATCCCCAAAGAGGACGCAAAAGACACTACTCTCTCAAGATCCAGAGCCACTCCCAAAGATAACCAAAATAAGAAAGATTTAGACCATTGCCACGAGAGCTGGCAGTAGTTGGTAGGACCCTAGCTACAAATGGAGTGCAATCCACATTCCTGTCCAGCCACATTTTTGGGGTCCTCAATCTGACATTTGAGCTGTCTGTACACACATGAACCTGCATGTCCCAGGCAAGCAGAAAACCAAGTCAACTTTTCAGGGAAAAAAAGAGAGAGAGAGAGAGAGAGAGAGAGAGAGAGGGAGACAAAACAGGAAGTCAGTAGTTGTTTCTGGAACAGAAATGATCAACAACTAATGGGTACTTGAAAGCAAATTCACGAGTCACAATTTGAAGATCAACTCTTACAAGTGTGGGTTTTGTGTTTTTTTTGTGTGTGTGTTTTTTCCCTACAATATGAAAGATAGGGACAATGTGAAATTTAACCTGTCTCTCTTGATCAAGCATCACAGAGCAATTTGAGAGAGCTGACTTTGGTAAGAATTCTTATCCTTTGCCAGCTTCTGCAGTTTTCCCAAGACTGTGTGCGAGCTCTGGAGTGAGCAAGGTGTCCTAGCAGATCTCATCCTGGTCACCAGAAACTGTAGAAGGGGAAAACAAAAGCAAAAACAAAATCCCCTCTACCTTTAATCTTGAGACCTGCTTTCCCCTAGGTTGCCTCAGAAATGCATGAGCTTATTTTGATTAACATTTCTTCCGTGTGGCCACTGTAATTCAAACTTAACTTTGACAAGGTTATCCTGCTTTTTCAGCCTTAAAACCAAATTTTATTTACCTGTCACTTCCCAGCAGACCCCCTGCAGCTTAAATTGCACCCAGTCCGACCCTGATCCCCGACCAATTTTTATGTTGTACCCAGTCTGATCCGGTGCTTGGTCCAGTTTCTAAGTCGGATCCAATTTCCAGATTTAGTCCAGAGAAAGAAATGCTGGAATAGTCTGAAAGTTCATAATGGAAATGCTTCAGAGGCTTCTATGAGGACTTTACCTGCAACCTCTGGAGGCAGCAAGAAAGCAGCAAGCTCCAGGGCTGCTGCAGGTACCCATCCGGTTGCTTGGTGGTCCTGGGGGCGGGGGGCGCAGGGGTGGCCCCCTTTGGTTCTCTCTTCTCAGCGTTACTAACAGAACTGTTCAGTGATAAACTGAGGCGTGTTAAGATTTTAAAGGGTTTATGTGAGGAAAATCAATTTGAATTGTACAGTACCTAATATAGCAAATAGAAAGGAGCTCTAAGGAGCCATAGGAAAAAAGTCTTTTATGGGCAAAAGGGAGCCAGGAAAATAAGGTTAAACTAAGCTAAAAATAAATAAATAAAAAACAAACAAATAAACAAAAAGCAGGCTAGTTATTGCAGTTACTTTCCCTTAGGGAATTACTTTCCAAATTCTGATCAGGTCATTCCTGATTGTGTAGATTCCACTTCTGGGAAAGCCGAAAACTGTAATAAAGTCTGTATTTGGTGACATGGAACTTAGCATAGGCCCATCTGGGGACCATTACCTTGTTTTAACAGTATCAATATGTATTCAAGCATTTTTAACTAGGTGTAGCTATAAGTTTTCTCTATTATCTTAGTGTGGGATCTATATTCAGAAGTATTAATTTCCAGATTAATCAGTTAAAATGCTTATTAATATTCCTGCTTGTCGAAATTGTTTTGGATACAGTTCCAATCAATGACATTTTGTCAGTATCTAGTCTAGATCCATCATCTGGTTGGTTTGGGTTTTGTTTTTTGTTTTTTGTTTTTTGTTCTGTCCATCATTGGGTTCTAAGCCCAGGGCTCTTTTCATACCTCTGCAGCCACACTCAGGGCAATAGGGGTATCAGCCCTCCCTCTCCAGGCTTAAGCATATTCTGTTTGTATGCTTACATAAGGGAGGTAAAATCTACCACAGTTGTTTTTCTCCGCCACTGTTTTTTTTTTTTTTATAACTTTCATTCCTTCCTTTAATAATATGTGCCAGTTTGCCTGATTCTGTGGAATATAAAATAAAGGGGAAATAACTTCTGACCTCAGAAATGTTTACATGCAGTTGTATGACATGAATAAGTAAATTATTATTTTAAAACAAAATAAAATATGAAGACAGGATCATGTACAGAGCCAAGAGAGGAAATATTCCTGAACTAGGCGATGTTGTCTGTGATAAGCGCAGTAAGTTCTCTAGTATTGTTTGCTTTTTGCCAGATGTGGAATTCCTGAAATGAACAAGATACGCACAAGGACTCCACAATGATTTGGCTGAGACATTTTTACAACCTTTCTGTAGTCTAAGTCACTTCCTGCCCAATCCTTTCTTTTTCTCTCTCCTTTTACAAGTGTCCTATTTATGCTGTGGTCTAAAGGCTCTCTACCATACTCATTTTCTTGTAGTTTATTCTTTATAGGCCTTTTCATCAAAACTATCCAGCTTACTTATTCCTGTATTGGTGTTGGCTTGCAGACAACCCAAAAGGACATAGGTGGTTCTGAGAATGTTTGAGAAAGAGGTATTAGGATTGGCTGAGTTATGTATGATGCCGTTGGCCATAACCCCAGGTAAGTATGGGACATGGATAGTCTCGGCCACAAGGTGGCAGCCTAATTGCTAAAGGTTTTAGCATTTGGTCACGTGAAAAACATCTTGGTTGGAGGACACCCCCAGCGTTGGAAGCATGCGGGGACAAAGCCTACAAGAAAGATGAATGCCTGTTGGAAGGAAATTGAAAAAAATGAGGTAGATTAGTAAACAGTTAAGGACTATGTATGAGATCCAGATGGTCTTTTTTGTAACTATTATGTTAATACGTATCTGTCTCTCAGATATCAGCTATTCTTAGTCAGATATGAGTACAAAGTACACAGACTTTATTATGTCCAATCAATAAAAAATATTCCTTGAGTATAAATACTTTGCATTGGAAGAGTCAATATTAAATGGCCTCATGAAAACCATTTTGTGGAATTGTTAGAATCTTTAATTATTTATTTTCCTTCTTAGTTGTGGACTAATCTGTATGTAGATGTGTGTGTGTGTGTGTGTGTGTGAACATACATTCTCACATGCATGCACATAAATACAATCTTTTTCTTAAAATAGAATAAGCTCCCCAAATCTTGTGTAATTGGTTACACACCCAGCATGCTATATTACACAGTATAAGAAAATGTTTCTAGGTCCGAAACCAAAATCGACTTAAACCACTCATGCCCAATGTAACTCTTTTTTAGAACTTTCATCAGAGCATCAAGAGCACATGTTTAAAACCTCAGTTTCTCCACTTCTCTCTTAGCCTGAGAGAGAAACTGAATTCTGTTTTTTTTTTTTTTTTCCACTGTGAAGTCTTTTGGCTCTGTCTTAAACTTCGAGACAAGTTTACCTTGTCTCAACATTACCTCAAGTGGCAGGATTACCCAGAATGTACTAAAGATTCAGTGTAATATGGCCTGTAACTTTCCTGTCAGAATTTGTTTGACCAAATGTCTCAACTTCTATGATAATGCTGTATTTTTATTGTTAGCCACATTATCAGTTGTCGTCTGTGTAACACACTACTCAAGATTTAATGAATCACCACTTGCAATTAGACAGTTTGGATTCAGCTTAAGTGAGAGTTCTTTTGTTCTTGATGGACCAGGTTGATAGGTTGGATTGAGTTACCAGTTCACAACTGGCATGAGTAGGGCCTTTCTACACATGGTCTGTCATCCTCTGGCTGACTAATCTAGGCTTGTTCACATAAATGTCATAAGGCTCCAACTGAACATGTGCAAGTTTTCTTGGTATAAAGGCTCAGAACCGACCCACAGTCTTTTATATCACATTCTATTTGCAAGATTCAAGGAATGCAAAAGGCAGGATTCCCTTCTTTCTTGTGGCTGGATAACTTTCCACTATATGTATAGACCACATCTTCTTTCCATTCAACCATTCATCTGTTGATGGACATTTAGCTGTTTCCATGTTTTGGCTATTATGAATATTATCAGTGAACATGAGAGTGCAGAGATATCTTTGAGATTCCATTTTCATTTCCTTTGTGTATATTCCCAACAGTGGGATTGCTGAATCGTATGGTAGTTCTATTTTTAATTTTTTGAGGAACCTCAATACTGTTTTCATAGTGGGTACATCGATTTACATTTCCACCAACAGTGCTTGAGGGGTCCCTTTTCTCCACATACTTGCCAACACTTGTTACCTATTATCTTTAATAATAACCATTTCAACAGGTATGAAATAATATCTTTTCAGAAGTTTTCTTGGTGGTTTTGATATACATTTCCCTGATAATTAGTGATGTTGAGCACCTTTTAATATGCCTATTGGCTATTTGTATGTCTTCTTTGGAAAAGTACCTATTCAGTTCTTCTGCCAATTTCTTAATTGGATCTTTTTTTTTCTTTTCTTTTACTTTTTTTTTTTTTTTTTGCTATTTAGTTGTATGAGTTCTTTATATATTTTTGACTATTAACCCCTATGTGATATATGATTTGTAAATATTTTCCTCCATTTAGTACATTACCTTTTCATTTTGTTGATTGTTTTAATGGTCATAAGTAATATAAGGATTAGTAGAAGAAGTGAAAGTTTTCCAGATCTAAGATAGCACTGTTGAGGGACTGACACCTAAACTGGGGCTTAAAGAAGGAGAACATGCCACTGGAAATGGAAGGGGGGTTGGCATAATAATGAATGTTAATAGATAATGAGAAGACATTTTTTTCCAAGTGAGGCACTATACCTTCTTCATATTTGTATTCAATCTAATGTCTAGCCAATATTTAGTCATATATTTTTTTCCTATAATTTAACTTTTAAGCTAAATCTGGTAAAGCAATATGAAGAAGTTTGTTCTGACAGAACAACATCTTGTATCCCTGAGGTAGACAGGGATAAAAAACAAAATTGTGCAGGGGTGTCTGGGTGGCTCAGTTGGTTGAGAATCTGATTCTTGGTCTCAGTTCAGGTCTTAATCTCAGGGTTGTGTGTTTAGGCCGGTCTTACTATTAATGATTTCTCCCGTGAGAAGATGGATCTAACTGCAAAGGAACTGGCGGAAGAAAAAGAAACTGCCTTTGAGTTTCTTTCTTCTGCCTGACTAGCCCATCATTTTGATGTTACTAAAGGCTCCAAAGCTGAAGAATCTAAATGTCGTTTGACTCTAGTACCAAATGACAATAATGCTGTGCTTAAATTCCTTGTGAAAAACAACACGTTTGAAAGATTATGTGCTTCTTGGTATAAATTTGTGACAGTTTATCATGCTGTTAGTGCTGAATTCTAAATAAAATATATATTCAAATGAAAAAAAAAACTGGGGCCTGGGGCCTACTTAAAAAAGGCATGGAGCCTACTTAAAAAAAACAAAAGAACAAAATCATACAGAGAATCATCTGTGTAACAAATGCATGGTTATGGCAATGATTTCAGATACTTAGAGATAAAAAGAGATAAATGCCAGAAAGGCATACAATTTTTTTTTACTTTATCTGTAAAATATTGAAGAGCTATCATCTACTTGAAATGAGGGAAGAGTGGTTAAAGAGAGGTTTTGTGTCAGATTAACAGCCTGTGAATATACTATACATGATGATCAAGTTGGGACTCAACAAGATAAGAAAAATAGTTGATATACCAGATTACCAGACTAGATAAATCACTGCCTAGGGACTCAGGGAATCTATATTTTATTTTATTTTATTATTTTTTTTTATTTTATTATTTTTTTTAATTTTTATTTATGATAGTCACAGAGAGAGAGAGAGAGAGAGGCAGAGACACAGCCAGAGGGAGAAGCAGGCTCCATGCACCGGGAGCCCGATGTGGGATTCGATCCTGGGTCTCCAGGATCGCGCCCTGGGCCAAAGGCAGGCGCCAAACCACTGCGCCACCCAGGGATCCCAGGGAATCTATATTTTAATTTATACTATAACAATTTACCTGTGAAAGTTATATATAACATTTAATTTATAAAATGTGTAAATTGGAATAGAGTAAAATATCTCCAATGCAATAAAAACATAGCTGGATATTTGAGGAATCTAACATGTTGTTTCTTACAGTATGATGTACCGAAATCCTCTATCATGTTAGTGGAACCATATCAACCCTAACGATTTTTTGCACACATGTTTGATAACTTTGGGTGTGATTTCATCAAATGTCTTAAAAAAATATTTCCAATGATGAGAATGTGTATAGTTACAATAGACTATTCTCTTTAGAATTAATTTAGAGGAATCATTTTAGTAGTCAAGATGAATATGTGAAGACTGCAAATTTTTTCAAAGTATTTTTGATGTAGTTAAAATATAATTTAACAATTAATGTAACTACTCTGGCCTTAATGAGGTAAAGCATAACTATTACTCAAGTTAGAGCTGCACATAGGGACTTCATTTTAAAAGGTATAGTATTTAAAAGGTACATTTTAAAAGGTATAGTATGGAGCACCTTGGAGACTCAGAGAGTTGAGCCTCTGCCTTTGGCTCAGGTCACAATCTCAGAGTTCTGGGATCAAGTCCCACATCAGGCACCTTGCTCAGCAGGAGTCTGCTGCTCAGTGGGGAGTCTGCTTCTCCCTGCCCCCTGCTTGTGCTCTCTCTCCCTCTTAAATAAATAAATTAAATCTTTAAAGAAATACAAGGTATATTATGCAAAGGATAAAAATAGTAACTTTGCAGTTGGGAAACCTGACAAATTCTATTTCAATCAACTGTAAAAAGTTATGTGAAGATAGAATGTGAAGGAAATGATCCTTTACCTCCGTGATGTTTCCCTTCCCCCCCCCAAAAAAAAACAAAAACAAAAGCAAAACTCCAGTTCTAATCATACAAAACATCCAAGAAATCCCAGTACAAGGACATTCTACTGACAAGGAACCTCCAAAATAGTTGAGGTCATTCACCACAAATTCTGAAATACTATCACAGCCTAAGGAGCCTGAAGACATAATGAATAAACATGATACCTTGAATGGGATTAAGATATAGAAAAAAAACATAAAAACTAAGGGAATATGAATGCAGTATAGGCTATAGTTAATTGTAATGTATCAGTTTCAAGTCATTATTTATAACAAGTGTACCATACTAAGATAAGAGGTTAACAATAGGAGAAATGGTGCAGGTAATTCAGTCATTCTCTGTTCTATCTTCACAACTTTTCTGTAAATCTGAAACTATTCTAAACTATTCTAAATTTATTTTAAAAACATTATTTATTGAGTTATTTAAATATGAATCTCTATAGCTGTAGCATAAATAGAACTATGATCTAGCTAGGATATAAAGTAGAATAAAGGTATTGTGATTAATTAGTTAATTTTAAATGAAGCCTGGTTATAAAGCTATAGAATCCAAAGATCTTTACATTCAGCAGAATGAATCAAAAAACATCACATTTTACAGATAGGAGTTAGGAAAGTCTGTCTTTATCACCTCCATACATATTTATGACCTAATCAGACACGTCCTAGGCACTGGCATTTATAACATGAGATAAAATATATTCATATAAAAAGTTCTGTTTATTTATTACATTTTTAAATAAGATGTAAATTGGTGATAAAAACATATTTAGCCCTTGGCTAAACAAGAAAACTTATAAAGTATATTTCATTGTATGTTTTTTTAAATTCATAATAGCCATAACATCAAAACCCTGTGGGAATATTTAGGCTTCCTATTCTAAGATTTCACTGGAAGATTAATTCTTGAGTTTTTAAGTGAAAAAAAAAAGTGAGAAAATCAGATTAGAAAATAGGAACCACCAAAATATCTAGCTTTAACTTTTGGTCTATGAACTATTCGTAAAGGCAGAGCTACCCACACTCCAATTGGAAACCCCCAAGAAAAGATGTAAAGTCAGCTTGTGCCTGTATATTTCCCCTGAAATAAAGCATATTCTGGAGACATTTAAACATTTCTATAAGGGCACAATTTCTTGAATGTGTTTATTACTGTGAATAAATGATATTAGGTTGTGTTATCCAACTGCATTCAACTTCAGTTTCATGTCGACACATCTACTACTAAACTCAGCTAATGACCCATGCCCTGTAATATGTAATCAACACATAGTTCAATGTTATCAAAAAAATGGTTGGGGAAACAACATCTTTTCATGCCATTTAAATCAACTCATCATTTTATTAAGGGACTGTTAATGTCTGCCTACCCTTAATTTTGAAAGCCTTCTCAATGAATATTGCATATAATACCAACTCTTAGAAAACTTTTAGGACTATTTTCTTATAGGTTATAATATATTTAAATCTATGTAGATTCTTTGTAATAATTTCCAAGATTTTTATATCATTTATAATATTAATATCATTTAATATCATTTATTAAAAATGACAAAAGCATGCAGTAGAGGATAATCTATTTTAATAAAATAAACTATGTCCATTAAAATTTTAAGAATGAGTGACAGGCAATGCAATTTTCCATGCATAGCAAGTGATTATTGTTATTAATTTGTGACATAAATACCCTTCACACTATGTAACCTTATTTTCATCATAACAAAAATCTACTTAGTATTTGTATCAGTCAAAATGGTCTTCTTTGTGCTGAAATAACATAAAACTCTAAAATTTCGGTGGCTAAAAAAAAAATAAAGATCCATTTCTTACATTGCAAATTCCATCTTGGGTCAGCTGAATGCTTTGCTCCAAGTCATCATCATTAACAGCCTCAGCTTTATAGGATCTTCACTCTCTGAAATATTGTTTGGAACCTAAGAGAGAAAGGAACAATGGAGTGCCCCACGCCAACAATTTAATTCTGCAGCCCAGAATGACATTTATCACTTCCACTAACTACGTGGTAGCCAGGCTAGTTACATGGCCTCACCCAAATGCAGGGGAGAATGTTGAGTTCCTCAAGATCACTCCTAGCCTTGAGGATTCTGTAGAAGGATGCATAGAACTCAATGTATAGTTGTACTTCGGGACTAATATTTATTATAGAGAAAAGAAACCAAACAAAATCCACAAACAGAAAAAAGAATGCATGAGGTGAAGCCCAGAGGAAACCACACACGAGTTCTAAGGGTCCTTTCCCAGTAGATTGACACGAGACAGGTTTCATGTTTATTTTTTTTTAATTTTTATTTATTTATGATAGTCACACACACACACAGAGGCAGAGACACAGGCAGAGGAGAGGGAGAAGCAGGCTCCATGCACCGGGAGCCTGACGTGGGACTCGATCCCAGGTCTCCAGGATCGCGCCCTGGGCCAAAGGCAGGCGCCAAACCGCTGCGCCATCGGGGATCCCACAGGTTTCATTCTTTAACAGCGAGTCATGACAACATAGGTGAAGTGTTTTCTACCAGAGGAGTTAGAGACTTGGTGCTTAGAGTTTTCACTTGGATTGATCCATATGCCTACTCTGTGCCTGGAAGGTACCAAACTTCCAAACTCATAAAAGAAAAATAGATATTCAGCTTAAACAGTATTGTTTACTAGAAAGTCCAGGCACAGAAAATTATCCTTATCAGTTAACTGTTGATTGGGAACACCCTGAAAGCCAAATTCCCAGATGTCAGCCAGGGTTCAACCTTGCAAGCAAGCTGTTCTAAGGATAGTGGTCCCAGACCTGCTATGTTAATTATTTTCTGTACAGGTGGTGAGAGAGTTTAATCTCCACTGTACCCAGAATAATGAGAGAACTGCATTCAGATAAGCATTAAAAATCTCTTCACTTTTACTAATTGTAACACTAGGGAGAGTTCAGATATAACTGTGTGAATTTTTAGTATTAAGATTTCTCTAAATGTTTTGCAAACTATCGTAGTATTTCCAAGAAAAAGTTAAAATATTTGGTAGAAAAGCCTTTTAAAGAACAAGATTTAGCTATATTACCCAAAGTATAAGTTCACAAAAGAAATTAACTTTCATAGTTCATGCTGTACAAGTAAAGAGGAAGAAGAAGATAGAAAAAAATCTCATGTTAAAAAAATCTTGATCAGTATTTGTGTACACATGTATATACCTTGAATACACACATAAAATTACACACATATATATATACACACTATTTTATGGAGGATACATATGAAAATAGAAATACTTAATCTTGTCAAGAAAAGAAAGAATTTTGATATGTAATGATAGAGAAATTACTTGCCAATATATGGTTTATTCTATCTGTTTTTTTTACGCTCTTGATATATTTCTTTAAAAAATTAATTTTCTTTTTAAAAATTTATTTGGAAGGGTAAATGTGTGAAAATATCTATTAAAAACCCTTTTTAAATACTAGCTGATACTGTTTTAATAATAGATGGATAAAAAGAACTGATCAGCAAGCCAAAAAAATGAGGAATATTAAATACATAACTCAGATGGGAAGATACAAAATACAGTATATACATGATATATGCATTTAAATTGTGGGGTATGACCATGTGGTTTCCGTGTGCTTAGAATGGTTAGAAGAATCTTTCTGTAACAGTTTTTCATTTATTATTTTTTTTCTGGGCCCTAAGAGTGCTTCCTTGTACTCTTAAAAAGATTTATGGGGCTAGGCCTAGATCAGTATTAGGAAAGGCATGTACTCCTCTCATCTCCATTTTCAGGCATTCTTCTTGACTCACCAGAACCATCCAGCATGCATGTTGCTCTGCAGATAGACTCTTAAGGACCGGTATGTCCAATCATTTCATTGAATTTATGTGTGTATGTGTAAATCTCAGAGGTGAAAATAATGCCAAGTAACACAAGCTGGTAATCTATATTAAAATATCATACTCCTATCCTATAAAATAAGCAGTTTTTTAAATTACAGTTTTCAATACTATCAGGCTGCATTGAAACAGAAGAACCTTAACACACAATTAGGATAAATCAGTTAATATTTCTAGAGATTAAGATGGTAATCTACATTTGAAGACATTCATCTCAAGATTAATAGCAAAAATAAGAAACATATAAATTAGTAAAAATATTGATTTTAAAGTACTTATGGGTGTATTTTTGGGGGGCAAACAATCTAACAAAAAATAGAATGGATAAGTGAATTAAAGTATAACCATATGTATGATGTATATTATATGGCAAATAAAAATTATGTTCTCCAGGTTCCTTACTGTCACAGCAAAATGACCAATACAATGTTTATTTTATTTTTTTAAGATTATTTATTTATTTATTTATTTATTTATTTATTTATTTATGATAGACATAGAGAGAGAGAGGCAGAGACACAGGAGGAGGGAGAAGCACAGGAGCCCGACGCGGAACTCGATCCCGGGACTCCAGGATCAGCCCTGGGACAAAGGCAGGCGCTAAACCGCTGGGCCACCCAGGGATCCCCTACAATGTTAATTTTAAAAAGCAAATAATTATTTTATATACAACGTGTTCTCATTTAATTGTAAAAGATAAGTATACTGATATTAATATAGTAAATATTGAAAAACATAGTTAAGTGGAAAGTGATTTCTTCTAGACCTTAGGATTATTTTCTCTCCTATGTACCTTCCCATATTTTAAAAATTATTTATAGTGATAGCATATTACTTTCAAAATTGCAAAATAGAAGAGGATTGCAGTTTAAGAAATATGGAAAACTCAATAAAGTAATTAAAGATGAAAAGAAAAATTATGACAGCGTGAAATGATACCTTGTATAATAGTAAGGAATAAAGTATAGCAATAAAGTTTATAAGGATAATGATGTTTAGAGAAAATATTTAACATAATGTGTGCTTCATTGGCAGTATTTTTATACACCACAGCGTAAATGATACTTTTATGTAAAGTCTTTCCTTTAGTTTTTCTCATGTTCTTTCACTTAGACCTGTCTGGTAACTTTGAAAATATAAATGAGGGATGACTAAGAGGTTCAGTTAAGCTTCTGACTCTGGGTTTTGGCTCAGGTAACAGGGGTCCTTGGATGGAGTCCCCCACCAGGCTCCAACTCAGTAGGGAGTCTGAGGATTTTCTCCCTCTGCCCCTGCACGCCCCCCCCTTTCATGCTAGCACACACACACACTCTCTCTAAAATAAATAAATATTAAATATATATAAATGAACATTGACATTATTTTAAACTTACACTTTGATGCTAAAATGCCTCCAAATAGTTAAGGAACTAATTAAATTTTTTTTTTTTTTTGCAGAAAGTATGCATGTTTGATTATTCTTCCTACCAAACTCTAACCCCATGCAAATTAGGGATGCTGAATTATAGTAGCACACCTTCTTTTTTTACAAAGACTGGATATATTTTAGAACTCCTTAATGGGGTAGTTTATTGTATTCTACTTTATAATCATTATAAGAGGATAGGATGCAAACATAAAACTTATCCCTCCTACATTAGTTGTTGCAACCTTTTACTTCGTCTTGAGGGTCAAAGCCTTTCCTTGTAAAGGCTGAGGTCACTCCTGAATCTCAGCCCTCATTCATCAGGGATGGATAAAAATGACCACATTAAGGTAAATTAAATTCAGCATAACACATTTACCCTAATCTAAAATGTCTTAACATATTTAGAAATGCCAAACTTTTTGTCCTCCTACCCCATCCATTTGAATGTGTTCCATGTTTTAAAACATATATTCATGTGGAGTGGGGAGAGAGACAGAGATAGAATCCATGTCATTTCTTAAGGTGTAAGAGAGGGCAAATTCAGCTAAACAGTTTAGAGAAAAGTAAAAACATGTTACATTGTGTTTGATAGCAGATACTCAGTTTGATGGAACACTTTGTAGCCACCGTGTTTAGGCCCTTCCATTAAGAAAAGAAAATGATGACACTGAACTGTGAACCTGGACCTGACATCTTCATCACTGATTTACAGTAAAGTCTTTGGAGGGGAAGGTCACCGTGCTGAATAAGCAGCTAATGTGGCTCAGGGACAAGGTCGTTTGTGTATGCTGTAAATTCTCATCATTTTAGAAGCATAGAAAATTTGGAAACCAGAACTTGACATTTTCAGAGAATTATTCCCATGCTAAAGAGTTCAAAGTGTTTATTCTTGATACCTGGAAAATAAAGTACCTCTTGCTCTGAGGTTTTCAAACAAGATTGCGATACTAAAGTTTAATCAGCATTCAGTCAACTACTCATGTGGAGGCTGAGGCTAGATAATTGCATATTAAGATTCCCCTCCTTAGGCTTTTGGAACAAAGGGAAATGAAAGTAGAATGTTAGAACCAGAAAGAACTGAAGTGTTTTCTTCTAAAGATTTTCTCTTCAGCCTGGCAAGCAGAGTGTTCCTTATTCCATTCTGGTGTCTTCATTATATTGATAGACTTCTAACTCTCAGGAGACTCAGTCAAAAGTTCTGTACACACACACACACACACACACACACACAGAGAGAGATCAAATTAAAATTAAAACTATATTTTCTTTCCAGAATAGAAGTAGTCATTTGCAGCTTTTCTGACTACAGATTTCAGCATAAAAATCAAAAAGTAATGAAAAGGCAAAGAAAATAAAGAAAAAAAGGAATATGGAAGTGATAGGAAGTACTATTTTTTTCCACTTTTCTGTGTTTTTCTTGACAGGTCTTCCAAGATGGAATTATTAATGACACTTTGTTTTTTTCCTGTATTCCTTTTAATAAATTTTTCCTAGGGTAAATTTTATGGTTTCTGGTTGACTCTAGTCCATGATATCCCCCTCCTGTTAGATATTTCAATATACTGTTTCTTTCATATAACAATGTATCTTATAGATTATATTCTGGGTTGTACCATATCAACGGATATAAATTGAATAAACGTCATTGTTTATTGACTGAATAAACAATGACGTTTATTCAGTTTGTAAACTGATTAATCAGGGGGCACCTAGATAGGTCATTCAGTTAAGTGTCTTACACTTGATTTCAGCTCAGATCATGATCCTACGGTTTTGGGATTGAGCCCCTCACTGGGCTCCACCCTCAGTGTGGAGACTGCTTGAGATTTTCTCCATCTCCCTCTTTCCCTCCCTCAGCTCATGCGCGCTCTCTCTCTCTCTCTAAAATTAAAAAAAAAATCTTTAAAGCCATATATCAGATTTTTTTTTCTGCATTAGCAGGAATTGTTTGAATGTCTAATATAAAACATTATAAATGAAGTAGTAGTTTATTAACTCATATGACAAGACAGCCAAAGACCATGATATTGGGTTAGCTAAGTCAGTGCTTCATAGATGGATTCTCCCTTGATTTTGCTTTACTATACTTGCTGTTTTGAATTTTGCCATCAGACTTGACCCTAACAATCACATGGTAGCTATGTCATCTTCAAGCACTCCCAAAGTCCAAGGTCAAAGGAAAAATATATTTCTTCTTTGTATTCAGAGTCAAGAACATTTTTCCAGGAGCTCTCTGCAGAACTCATCTTATTTTGTAACAATTCCATTGATGCCTATTATAGAACAAATCACTGGCAAGTGAATTAATAAAAATTTACCTCTCAAGATGAGGAAGACTTTGGCTTTCACTAAAGCACAGAGCATCTCAGTGTCTGATGAAAGAAGGGTTTTTGCTTTTGATTTTGAGTCATTATTTTTTGTGAGAACCTGTAGATTCATCCAAAATCAGAGGAAGGTACTAATATATATATATATATATATATATATATATATATATATATATATATATACCTCCTCCCTCCATACTTATGTAGCCTCTCCATTATCAATACCCCCACAAGAGTGGTACATTTGTTATAATTGATGAACCTACATAGATAAAGGTTTTTGTATGAACCTAAGTCTTCAACTCCTTTGGGTAAATAACAAGGAGTGGAAGTGCTAGATTACATGCTAACAGTGTATTTAGTTTTGTGGGAAACTGCTGAACTGTCTTCCAAAGTGGCTGTACCATTTGCATTCCCTCTGGCAATTAATGAGAGTTCCTGTTGTTCTAGATTATTGTCTGCATTTGGAGTTGTTAGTGTTCAGGAACTTGGCCATTCTAATAGTTGTGTATTGATAGTTCATTGTCATTTAAATTATTATTTCCTTGATGACCTGTGATGTGGAACATCTTTTCATATGCTTATTTGGGTTTCTGTTTTCAAAAAAGAAAGAGTGGACAGGTTGTTGGGAAGGTAAATAAGAGTCAGCCATACTTAACCTGGAAAGACTTGATTGATTTAATTTATTGAGACTTGATCTATTTAAATTATCAAGTTTTTCTATCCAAAAACATTCCACTTATTCAAGTACTTATATAGACTATTATAGGTTCTTTGTTTATTTTCTTCATATAGAAGTTGTACACTTCTTGGTGTATTTTTTCCCCAGAGGTTTATCTTCTTAAGTTGTTATTTTCAATGAGATCTTCCCTTCCATTCAATTTTCTTAGCTATTAAAACAAACACCGTTCTTTTTTTTTAAGATTTTATTAATTTATTTATGAGAGACAGAGAGAGAGAGACGCAGAGACACAGGCAGAGGGAGAAGCAGGCTCCATGCAGGGAACCCGACGTGGGACTTGATCCAGGGACTCCAGGATCACGCCCTGGGACAAAGGCAGGCGCTAAACCCCTGAGCCACCCAGGGATCCCCAAAACAAGCACTCTTTAAGAAATATTTCTCTCTTTCATTCTGTGTGCATATGTGTGTATTTTATACATATAGATCAGCCAAAAACATATGAAAACTTTCATTGTCCGTAATATGCTTTTCCATTGACCAAACATGCTTCTAAGATCAACTCTATCACTTTCTAATAAGACATTTAATACAGAGAACCTTCTTTTAGAGGTAAGTTTGCCTGTCTTTAAATTCTAGCTTCACAATTTACTAAGTGCTTAGTTTTTGGCAGGTTATTAAACATCTCTGTAAATCAGTTTCCTCATAAGTAAGATGGGGTTATAATAGTATCTACCCCATGGTAGAGGTTGGGAAGGGGATAGTTGTGAAGATTAATCCTTATAAAACTAGTGTACAGTAAGTGTCAAGTAATTTCTCTCTTTTAATAATAATACTAACCCCTTTCCCACTTTCCTTTAGATCTGTCTTTTTTGTTTTTTTGGTACTCATGGAAAGGATGAAATGCATAATCACAGTGTTTGAGACAATTTTAAGATTATATATTCCAGATGATTATAATTAAATGCAACAATTGCTAAAACGGAATATTAACCAACTGATAGGGAGAGCCAAAGGAGGGACTATTTCACTTTTTGGAGGGTCAGGAAATACTAGATAAAAACCTGTGATATTTGTGTTACCACTTTAAAAATATAGATTTAAACAAAATAGGTCAAACTGGAAGTTTTCTATTTTTCCCCCCTTTGGTTTAAAGCAGAAGTGCAATTTTCTGAAAATCTGAATATAATTGAGAAGAAACAATCCACATTCTCCACGAATGGATGTGAAACCCTTAAACTTGTCTATTAAAAGATATATATTAAAAGATATAATGGATATTCTTGAGATTGGAATGCAAGAATTTGAACTTTGGAATACTTTACATATAGTGTCAGGATTTTCTATTCTGTTTACAGAAAGCTTATAATGGGAGCTTTCACAAAGTGAAATGAGAGAAAAGAACAGCTTAATCAAGGACTACAGGTCAAGAACAAGTACTAGCTGAGAGGTATTCATGTTCAAATTGTGTTTCAGAGACCACATTTTATGCTACTAATGACTGAAAAATAAAACAAGCAAAATAAACAGACTCCATTTCACAATTTCCTTCTACACAGAGAAACTCTCATACCTGTCTTTCAGTGAGTCAGCCTGCCCAGAGATATCACAAGTGCTGCTGGTCTTGGATAAGAAATTTATGGGATATCTTAATGCTGTATTGTTAATCATCTCTGTGCTATATTCCAGGAACAGTAACCCCCTAAGGAAGTGTCAGTCAGGTTATGAGAAATGATTTCCATGCTGTGGAAAATATTATTTCAAAAGGACCCTAAAAGGACACCTGGGTGGCTCAGTGGTTGAGTGTCTGCCTTTGGCTCAAGCCATGATCCCGAGGTCCTAGGATTGAGCAAGCCCCACATTGGGATCCTGGTAGGGAGCCTGCTTCTCCCTCTGTCTTTTCTCTGCCTCTCTCTGTGTCTCTCATGAAAAAATAAATAAAATCTTTAAACAAACAAACAAAACAGAAAGTCAAAAGGAACCTAAAAAAGGGAAATAGAAACAAAGTAAGAAGGCAACATGAAACGGAAAAAGAAAAAGATATTGGAAAACGTCTTGTTCTTTTTCTGGTAAAATACCAATTGAAATAGAATAAAAAAAAGTAGTATCACTGCTATGCTTTTAATATCTATGAAAATTTGCTATTTTTCCTGTTTGTGATACATGTTAGTAAGGCAAAATGAAAAATAAAAGTCTTGGACCTTTCAGAATCCTAAAAAATGAAAGAAAAAAAACTCAAAAAAAAAACCCATCTAGCCTCTGAGGGGAAATTCTTATTAAAAGACTCTAAGTGGGTATCACAAAAGTTTCACAATTTCTTTTTTTTTTAATTTTATCAAATTTTGCCAGAAAATATTTAATGTCAGCAAAAGTATTCACTAGCAGAATCCATCACCAGATGGGGTACTACAAAATACAAAAATTCCAAAATATGGACACTGTGGAAAAAAAGACAATAGAAGATTCTCAAGCAAAAGAAATGAAAAGGATTAGTTTTCGAATTCTACTTCTATCATCAAAAGGTTTTAGAATGTGTCAACATAAATCTGAAGGTTCTATTAATATCATTGAACAGAGCATATGAAGATTGTAATTTTTTCATTTTAATATTTTATTAAATTTAAATGGCATACATAGTGTGCACATTTATTTTTAACAAAACCAATAATTTTAGAATAAAAACAAGCAAGAAACAATTAAATGAGAGCAAATATACCCAGACTTTAATGATGGTCCAGTCTGAGTCATGGAAACTCATCTTCATCATGGGTCTTCAGTCTTGGGAATTATCATGTTCACCTTCTATTTTAAATATTTATTAAAAAGAAAATGTTTTAATGTGATGTGAGACATTCTTAGCAATGAAACAATCTTAATTATTGATATTACAGTAAAAATATTTTGTAAAATTTTATAGTTGGCTATAATAATTTCCTCATGCCTACAGCCACATATATACGAATGTCTTTGAGCATCTCTAGTGTTGTGTCATGTAGAGAGAGCGTCATAGCATAAACCTACTACGTTAACCTCTTATTTACTTGGAAACAGAAGAAACATATAGTTGTTTTCTGAGCATTCCATAATAGAGTGTACCATAGGTATTATTTAACATACTAGACTGCATCCAAGGAAAGCTAATACCTTTACTTTCTTTCTCATTAGCTCTCATCTATGGCCCAGCAACGTGAAAAGTTTTAGTCCAATGCAGAAAGTTTAATCTATTAAAATAACTCTAGCAATACATTTAAGTTTAGTCATAAGCAATTGTTTGTTCATTTTTTATTTCCCCAATTCCTTTAGAGGAGGCATAGAAGAAGCTGAGGGCTTTTATACCCTTGTCATGTTGGAGGTGGGGGCTGGGGACCCTTTGGTGAAACCAATGGACTCTCTCTCTTCTAAATGTGCCTTTTCTCTTATGAATGTCAGAAGCTGTTACTAATTCTTCTTCATTTTGCTTTCATGCTCCAATTAAATTTATCCCTTAAAAGTAAATAGAACATTTTGGCTATCAGTATATGGGAATGCCCATTTTTTCAAGTTTTACTTATATGTTGCTTTTTACATCTTTTATTGCAGTATAATTAACACACAGGTTATATTAGTTTCAGGTGTCAGCTTTATACTTTCTAGTGGAGCTTTCACCTCATTGTTTAACTGGAGTCTATTATCAGTATGGAAAAATAGAGTACAAAGGAACTGAGAAAGAAGTAAATGAATGTTATCTAGGTACTTATGATGTGATAGTGATGTTTCTACATGTAGAGCTAAAGAAAAACAATACACTAAAGGGGCAAAATAAAAATGTGGACAAAACTTACGCAAAGCCTTATAGCTACAATGATAAGGTATACTGATCATTTAAGAGGTGCCTCTCAGTAAATTACATACTGATCATGGTGAGAAAATAATGAAAAGCATTATGGAAGAAATAAATTTCATTCATCAGTGAAATAAAAGAGCTAAAGTTTAAAAATTGGTCTCTTAAAAAAATAAATAAAATAAAATAAAAATTGGTCTCTTTACATCTAGACATTATACTTAATTCGCTCTTAAAATTTTGAATTATATTGTTTTAGTTTGGATTTTACCATATTAGTATTATTAACTTGTTTCCTTTCTAGACCTTAAAAATATTTTCTGGTTGATTGCTTTCAACAAATTGTTTATCTTTACATAGTCTTAAGTTTTCTTTTCTCTATAAAATTGGTACGTAACATATGAAAGTGAAATTACATGTGTACATTACAAATTATCTATTTATAAATGATATATTACATGTTTTTACATATATATGTTATATGCCTGAAAATCTGACACAAAAGGGATTCTTTATAAATATTAATTTTCCCCTGTCTTTACAAGTTTGAATTTTGGGTAGAAAAACAATAAATAAACTCATCTTTCTCTTTCTTTTTTTTCTTTCTCTCTTTTTTCCTGTAATAATTCTTTTAAATGGAGTCTAATGATAGTAATTATATAACCTAGTAAGATTTTTTTTTTACATTATGACTCAAAAATAACAGTACCATAGATATATGAATGTAAAAATATTAAAACATTCCACAATTATGAAGCTAATCATAATGGTTGTAATTTCTTCACTATCTCATAAAATTCTTGTCTTAGACATTTCATCTAAATACATGAATATTCCCAAAGACTTAAAATACGTGTGAAGAATAATTACAGTTCTGAAACTTGTAAAAAAAAAAATCCAGTTAGTGACTTGACTATATATGCACTTACCATCATCAATATCATCAAAATCAGACCAAATGTGTTTATGTACATATATAGTGTTCATTGTATATAGTGTGTGAGCACATGTATATGGGTATATCACATCCAGGAATGCTTCTTACTTATCTTCATATAGTACTTCCTTTAGTCCTTATAACAGCCTTATATGGTAGATAATATGGGTATTCTTCTTTTAGAGATGAGGACACTAAGATCCCAAAGGGTTCAATATTTGTTCAAGATAATGCAGCTATCAAATGGCAGCAGTTGATTTCAAGTCTTTACAAAAATTATGAAAACTGCATTCTGAGAAGGAAACTCTTCGTTATTATGAACTTGAAATCAATGTCACTGATAAATCACAAGTCTATATAGATTTTGGTTTTCTAATCTGTTAAATCAGAAAATTGCAATATATCCTTGTAAATATCCCCTCTTCCTATTATAAGTTGATAATTTTAGTGCTTCTTAATTATTTTAACTTCTGGCTAATAAAACCTAACCTAAAACAAGTTGGCATACTGCTCTTTTGGTCTAAGGCTTTAGGGGCAGTAAAGTCAATAAATATACACTTGGTATCCTCAGTCATTTATGTATTCATACACTCATGCATTCATTCACTTATTTATATAGCTTTCACTGATTGTTTAAATACTCATCCTGGTCCAATATCTTTGCTATTCACTGAGGTATACTGACATGGCATTATCTCCTTGGGATCACGGTGTATGTAGGAGGCAAATAATAATGAAATAATCCCACCAGTAATTTCACAATTATAAATTAAAATAAGTGCTATAGGGGACATAATGCAGAATGCCAAGAAAACGTGCAAAAGCCTGAGATTAAAAATGTCTATGCTCACTCAAAGATCAGTATATGAGCTATGCAGTGCCTGCTCTGAGGAGAATCATTACAATATGGTGATAACACTATACAGTAATATACATTTTATATCTAGAAAGTTTCTCTCTCATTGAACCACTCATTTTGGTACCAAAGTCTTAAGAGTAGAGTGTTTGAACAATCATCTGGCAGGATAGGTTAGTATATGCTGTGGTTAGGAATAACCCCCAAACTTATTGGTATATGACCAAATGTTTATTATTCCCTCACATTGAGTGCCCATAAAGGAATGGTTGGGATCTGCTTATTATCACTGTCACTCAAAGACCCAGAATCTTTCTCAATATGTGTGTCCATGACCACCATGACAGATGGTAGAGAATGCACCAAATAATGCATTAGATTCAAAAGCATTTGCCTAAATATAACACATGCCACTTTCCTTGATCAGAGAGTTACTTGCTTAGAACTACCCTTAACAGAGGCAAGGGGGTAGCGGATGTGTGAAATATATGAAGGGGACTAAGAGGTACAAACTTTCAGGTATAAAATAAAATAAATTCAGATATAAAAAAGAGTGATGGAAAGTACAGCATAGGGAATACAGTCAGTAATATTGTAATAACATTGTATGGTGACAGATGGCAACTATAGTTACCATGGTAAGCATTATTTAATGTATAAAATTATGGAGTGACTATGTTGTACACTTGAAGCTAATATAACACGATAATAAAAAAATGTAAAGGGGCAAGAAAGTACAATCCTACCATGAATTCAGAAGTAAAATCTAAATGTTAATGAACTTCCTGACAGCTACCACGAAACACAGTCTATGAAGGCGCTTTGAAGAGGGATCAAATAAACTTTAATGAGCCTTCAGATAACCCACAAATGACATTAGCATGGACTCTGTTAAGAACCATGGTTGAATTTTGTTTGGAGAAGGACAGTAAATCCCTTTCTTTGAGTACCTAAGTTCCATTATTTAAAATGCTTTTTTATCTGCTTGGTGAATAGTTTATTCATTCTTCTGTCCCAAATCACATATCACTTCCTCTCCAAAGTCTCCCCTAACTCGCCCAAGTAGCAATACTCACTCATTCTCCATGCAGTCTATGATTTTCTTGCTTTACAATGATCATACTTAACTGTCATTTGTTGATTTATCTATATGAACATGACTTAATGACAAGTTCTTTGAGTGCAGAGATTTTCCCTATTCCTCTCTGAGTCCTCAGCATATATCACAATGAGTAGAATATAGAAAATTCCCAGTTCAGGTTGAATTCATTATTACATCCTGCAAGCCAGGTGTTTAATAATGAAACATATATAGTTGGTTGATGAGAAAAGGTCATTAAAGACTGGATTATGGTTGTGTCATAATAGGATCATAGCTCATTCAGGAACTTATTACAGATGAGTTCTAAAGGATACTATCAGATGTATTAATTATATAATCAAAGCCACAATACTTTTCATTGAGGGTGGTGTGTTGTTTTGGAGGAAAAGGCAACTATGTAAACATTTGGAAAACTAACTTGTGTTTTGGTGTGTAAGATTTGTTTTAATTAAGAGTACTCACTATTGAAGTAACTCTTCAAAATAAACTGTTTAATATCGTAAATATAGGAGAAAAAAAAAAAAACCCAAACCTCTTCTTCATTACCTAAACAACACAACTAGTCCTAAGAAGAAAATAACTTTCTATGTATGTGTGGGTATGTGTGGGAGTAGGTGTGTATTCTTTATCTGCATATAAATATACTGAAATGTATGGTTTCTCTAGGCTTCTCTCTTAGATGAATTTTCAGTGCTTCTTAATTAATGTTACTTCAAATTAAAAATATGATAGTTTAGTTAGCCACTGATTGTAATTTGAAAATAGGAGTTTTAACTCAATCAGTGTTATATATGCAGAGCTGAGAAGAATAATGATGAAGCAACTTACCATAATTACTAAGTTGCATCAACAATCTTATTGAAAAGCAAGTTAAATAAATTTGAATTATTGGCTTCTAGGTTAAAGTAAAAATGGAGGGAAAAGGACATTTTCCTGCTCTGAGTTAAGATGGGATATGGGCAAATGTTCTATCACAAAGGTATATACAATTTATTTAGTTTTTATAAGAAATCAACTCCTCTTTTTCACTGTAAACAGTATGTAGCATGCCTTTGGCTCTGTTTTAAAAGACTTCCATGTAAAAATTAGAACTGGTGGAGGAAAACTTTATTTTTAAAACACATAAAAAACTATTGGGTCCATTTAGAGCACAGTTAAGGTATGCAATTAGGAAGTAGATTAGTCTGAAAAAAAGCTATATCCACTCTGGACTTAGTTATATTACATCTTCACTTAAATTGGTAGCACTTTAGAATATTGTTAAGGAAATAGTGATTAGTAAATGCAGTCAAATAAAACTTGAGTTTGAATCCTTTATTTTAGTGTTTTGGTAGAAAAAGCTAATATTCATTGGGCTTATTTAAAAATGAGCTAAATGTTTTTATAAGACTTGCTCTCACTTTATGAAAAACTCTTGAATCATAGCTCACTAAAATAGTTATGTCAATCCTTTAGAAAATTGTTAGTAAAGGAGGGGAAGAAAACTAAACCATTCTTCATGAAAAAAAAATATTCGTTAGAAATTAAACTATGTTTTAATGTAGATAAAATAATTTTTCCTTAAAAAATAAGAAACTCTCTTTCTTTAAAAAATAAGAAACTATCATTTAATAATTACCTAATGTATGCTTTTTTTTTTTAATCTTCTCAGCTCTGCATATATAACTCTGCATAGCCATGTTTGGTAAAAAAAAAAAAAAAAAAAAAAAAAGGAATGATGGATATGATGTGAAGTAAACCCATCTGCTTTGTGTAGGCACTCTTTTAGGTCCCTGAGGGAGACAGATGCCCCAGCATAGGACTAAGCCAATGTATTAACTTTATCAAAAGCCAAGCTTTAACCTCAAATGCTACTGTGGTTGCCTGAAATGGTGACTTTATATGAACCACAGATTAACTGGGTTTGCTAACATGTAGCTGAAATTAGAATTAGGTTGAGTAACTGTCTTGACCCATTTCTTGCAGATTTTCACCCCAATTGGCTCTCAAGATCTTAGAATTTTGCAGACAAAAAGATACAAAGAATGAGGATTTCTCAAGAAAAAAAGAAAAAAGAATCCTAGAGTTGAGGACAAAAAAACCCTTAATATCTCTACAATGTATCTAGAGATACCTACTTATTAAGGATTACCAGATGGATATACACTACATCCATTCCTTTGCTGTGATATAAAATATCACTTGGATTAAGGTAGGCTATTCTAGAATCACATATCTGGTCACTCATTCCCGATTTAATTATTGCCAAATTGTTCTTTGATGTGAACACCTTACTCTCTGGTGTTAGTTTAAGCATATAGTTAAAAAATATTGTTCAAGGTATTTTCTCTATGCAGGCAGGGGCAAATAATACTTGTTATCTCTTTACATAGATTATATGTGCTTTTGTAAACACACATTATGTTATACTTAGTTTTATGATCCATCTGAATTAATTTTTACATATGGTGAGAATTTATGCTTTTATTTGTGTGTTTCTGGTAAGAGGACCAGAGAAACCTAGAGCTAATTTGTTGTATTGTTGAGCATCTTCTGAGTATAGTATCCCTGGTTGTATAAATTAAGGAACTTCTTTATTATGGCTTTTTGAGTAGGGAGACAAGCTATTCATGTCCCTGTGGCAAATCCATTGACTGTTATTTATGTTCCCATTCCCCCCAAGCCTTGTGTAATTTCTTCATACATGTTGCTGTTCTTTTCTCATCTGTGGATACAAGGTTGATTTTGCAAAGACCTCCAGAACTATCTTTGCAATACTCTCCTCTCTGGTATGCTGTCCGCCATATACTTTGGCCTCCTGGGAACCCCAACTCTTCTCTCTCCCCCTCAGGAAAACCACTAAACTCGACCTTGGTTTCACCTTCCTGTTCTGTGCTGTGGAGATAGTCTATAGGCAGTATGCTGAGAACATTCTCTTTAGTGCTAATTTTGTGATAAAACTTTCAAAGGAAACTCTCATCTCTAATTTGTTGTTTTACTTGTAGCATTTTCTTTATACTCTTTCCTTTTAGGTTTAAATGACTCCTAAATTTACCATTTTTCAAAGCATGACCTTTACCTGCTTCACTAGATCTTTTAAGATGTTGTTTATAGTTATTTTAATCTCAGATTGTTAGCTCCAAAATGTTTATCATTCCAAGGCTTGTTTCTTTTAGCTGTTTATTTCCCGAGTTGTTGCTGCTTCTACTTCTTCTAGATCTAATCAGAATTCTGATTCTGATTGTTTTGATTTTTCTTCTTTTTATTTTTCTCTGGTGTTTAATATAATGTTGCTTAATATAATGTTTGCTGACCATGGAAAAAAAAAACTGTAGAGAATGAGATAAACAGAATTTTGGTCAACACATTAGTATGATCTCTTGCTTTTGTTGTTTTGTTTTTCTTGAAGCAAATAATGATAGACATTGCATCAAGAGATGCATTGCAACCATAGATGAACTGGTGCATCATTTTATGATTGGCATAGTTAGTCTATATTGGAATATATACGTTTAAATTTAAATTACTAGGTATTAGGCTTCTTTTGGAAGTAGGGCAGATTCTTGGTTTCATAAGTTAGTAAAGATTGAATACAAATAAATGAAAGTTACACAAGATCTAATGCACTATTTTTTCAACGAATTTGAAGGTCTAAACTTTAAAAATATTTGGAAAAATATAATGCCTAACCCTCCAGAGAATAATAGCTTCATAAACTTTAAGAGGTTTTAATTCAAGCATACCCAGTAGTCATTTGTCACATACAATCACAAAAAACTGGAAATACCAGTTTGTAAAGACACTGAAGAATACATTAACTTATGGAGTCCATGATCTCTACTAAACTTTTTGTTTTTTGAATTATCAACACCCTCTTTTTTTTCTTTTTCTACATAGCCCATAAGAGTTGATAATAACTGATCCAAAAGTGTTTTTCAAGACTAACTGACTAGAAGAATAAAATTATATTTATTAATTTATAATATATAATTTAATTCAGATTATATTAAGCAAACTTGTTGCAGTTAAGTTACATAAACATAAAAATAAGAGATTGCATTAAAAAAGAATATTATGAGAAATAGATGTTTCAAAATCCAGAAGCAGATGATACTGTTTTTCCTTAAAAAATAAGAAACTATCATTTAATAATTACCTATTGTGTGCAAGACATACTGTTTAGTAGGCGTTTAAAGGTTATAAAGATGAATAAGTAACATTTTGCTCCTAAGGGGATGAATAACTTTATTTCAATATCTTAGTGGATTATTGAACTTATCTGTAATGTTTGGTTGAAAATTTAAAACTAATTATTTTGTTTTTCTATTTTTTTTCTTTTCTTTTTTGTCCAACAGGCAAATTACATGTTTAGAAATATGCAGTTCTGCTTCTTTGTAACTAAATATACTTTTGTTATCATCTGAAAGGAAAAAAATAATTTGATACATTATTAAGTTGACATTATGTGCTTCAAGGGAAAAACAACTCTTATATTTAGTGAGTCATTTTATATCCCAATTGCTATTTCTATGAAGTACTTTTATCTGCTATTTTTGTTTTAAAAAATCTACATAATCACAGAAAAAGCATGTTACTCTCAGATTAACTAAAATATATTTTAATGCTCTTTTTAAACATTTGATTTCATTAAAATTACATAAGTATGTAAGATCAAAATATTTTAAGGACACTGTGCATTCAAATGTTGATTAATGATATTATTTATAATGGATTGTTTATCTTTGATCAGACAGCAACAATGTAGAAATTCTAATACCATCACTCAAAAATTCAATGTTTATGATGTTATTAAATAACTACTGTATAATATCCTTAGCACAAAATTTGGGGTAATCCGGGTTTTCTCAAGGAGTAACTGAATGTATTTTGTGCTTCATTGAAATTACTTTGAAATTGCTCTCAAATGGATAGTAGATAATTAAAATGTAAGCCCACCTCATCCACCAAGATTTTAAGACTTTAGTAATAAAGTTATTGTATAAATGCCATGATACATTTAGATTCCTTCTACCTAACATCTATCCGGAATAATTTTAAATGAGAAAAATTTATTGCCAGTTGTATTTTGGCCAGTTTGTTAACATCACTGAATATGACACAATATAAAGAGAGAAAAATTAATCTTTAAAAGAATAACAAAAAAAGTGACAAATGATTTTTTCAACAAAAACAGTGAAAGTCAACGTATATTATTTGCTGATATATATTTTAAGATGTTTTGCTTCTTCCTTCATCCATCCCTATGTTCTTATCTGCCATCTAAATCTTGATGAAAAATAATATATTAGCTAAGATGTCATTATGGTGTATCATGTTGTATGTCCTCACAAAAATTTCAAACTTATTACCTCTGGCCCTAAACTCAGTTACTTATTCTTCCAATGCCTTATCTAGAATTTTAGCACAACAATGGGCTAGTAGAGTTGCTGTTGAATTCTAAATGAATTCCAGGTCTCCATAAAGTCTAGATTTTCAACTGCTAGATGAGTTTCTTATGATTTGTTTTCCTCATTAAATGTGTGAATTTTACCCTGACTTTTTCTGTCACAGGATTGTTAATTATGTGTGGAACTATAAGATATTAACTCTCTTTTACTAGAATAGAAACCCATAAACTCAAGGTTGGTTGTTGTTGTAGTTAACATATCTCTAGATCTTAGCACAGTGCCTGTTGCATTATTGATTGTCAATAATCATTAAGGAATGAATGTATTACTATTTATTTACCTCTGTGCATATTTTTTTTAAAGATTTTATTTATTTACTCATGAGAGACACAGGGGGAGAGGCAGAGACATAGGCAGAGGGAGAAGCAGGCTCCAGTTGCAGGACTAATCCACAGACCATGGGATCAGGCCCTGAGCTAAATTTAGCTCATGGGATCAGGCCCTGAGCTAAAGGCAAACACTTAACCACTGAGCCACCCATGTGTCCCAACTTCTGTGCATATGCTTGCAATAAACTCCTATTAACTAAATTAACCTGGATCTGTGACTCCCTTCTGATGAGAAAAGGCTAACTACTTATTACTAGTTACCTGAAAATTTTCCCAGAATAATATTATCTCTTTCATCTCCAAGGCTTTGTCCTTACCATTTCTTTTCTTTGAAAGGTTTTCCATACTTTTTTTTTTTTTTTTTGTATGTTTCCCTAACTTGTGCTGCAAATTTTCCTTGTGGCATGCTTCAATTCTGCAAAAGACTGGCTCTCTTCAATCTTAGAAACCAAGTCATGACGACTAATATTAGCCCATTTCTCCTCTATCATAAACCATTGCCTATGAGATTATAAATATGGTAGAGGTCATTTCAATTATGTGGAGGGTATATAATTTATAGCCAATAAATATTTGTTATTTGTGGAATAAAAAAGGTAAATGACAAATTATGGCTTTGATTCAAGGAATCTCCTTCTACTATTCTTTTCACTGAAAAATAAATGTCAAGTGTTTCAGAAATCAAATTTCTCCCTGAGTTATCTTTTAAAAATTTAATGTTACTAATTTAACCATTAATTTAATAGATGAATTAATACATTTTCAACATTGCATTATTAGACAATTGAATATACACCGAGCTCTGGAACCTAAAAGAAATTGGTATTGGTGGCTCTAAGGGGGGAAAAAAAGTTGAAGAAAAAGAATGTTTACTAATCCCATAAGAGCTTTGACCTGGAAACAATAATAATATGATATAGTATCAGAAGTATGTGTCAGCTAGAGTGCTAAGACTATTGAGGGAATATTCAACTCTCCTGGAAAGGAGAGTTAAACAGAGGCTTCAGAGAAGATCAATGGTAAACTGAGAATCAAGGATTGGTTGTTTTCCAAATAAGGAAGAGAAGGGAATGATATGCATAGGGATTATATGCCTAAAGTAATGGACAAGAAAGAAGGTAGAAAGGTAAGGAGGAAGGGAAAATGGAAGGGAGGGAGGGAGGAAAACATTGCATTTAGAAAATTATAGCAGTCTCATTGTTAGAGTATAACATGTAATGTAGAAAAAAATTACTGAGTGACTATGCAGCTACGATAAGCTACTCTTGGGGTCATGCATGAAAGTTTCTGACTTTTCTGTGAAGGGAATAGAATGTTTTTACTAGGTTTTAGGTAAGATAATGATACAATGACTGATACAGAAAGAGCACTCAGCAATATCTACACTGTAAAGCAAAGGCTAGAAGCAGTTTTAAGGATGATGGATGAATGAACTGCAACAGGTGCAGTGTGAATGCAAAGGATGCTTTGAGTTTGAGAAAAAGAATAGAAAATAGAGTTAAGCAAGACGTAGGTGCCTATGACATATGGTCAGCAGGAGCACATAAGTATGAGTAACAATGAACTGATTTCTACTTCTGACACCCAGCATAGTGTCACTAACAGCAATAGGACTAACAAGAGGAAATGGAATATGTTGATCTTATTTTTATGTAAAGAAATCATCTGCTAGTTTTAGTACACACTATCTAGGGAGTTAGCACTATACTAACTAGTATTAGTACAACTATCATAGTTTCATAATATTGCTTATTATTGTATGTTGTATAGTTGGTTAGGCTCCTGTGACTTTTTTAAACCTCAAAGGCAAACTAAAAATGGATATGACTCATTATTAGACTCTAACAATGCTACCACTGCTCTTCATGAGATGCAGGTAGAAGTGTACAGCTTGTCAAAGTACATGAAATGACTACATGTGGTAAAGGAGCGACATTGTTGGTTTAGGTACCTGGTTTTAACTTTCATTTTGAATTGACCTATAGGAAATTTACTAAAGAGATAATTTCACAAGAATATAGTAGTGCTTACCATAAAATAGCATCAGAAAAAGAGGGGGAAATAATACCTTCACAGTAATTATGCTTAGAATTTGTTTTCCTTAAGTGGTAATGAAATCACTGGGTTTTCCCTCCCTCACTTCCTCACCTTCTTCCTCTTTCTCCAAGATCTTTTTTTATTGTGTTTTCACATAAAAGTTAATAAGTAAACTGATAACTACAAATGAAATTAGAAAGTGAACAAATATTATTCATGAGCTTTGAAGGGTAAGAATACCAAAAAGTTAAAGAATTTAATTTCCTAAGCCCTTATTCTTTAAGCACTGATGCAAATTTTTCTTTGACTGTAGGTTGCTAAGCAACAGCCTGAAAATATTTTTTATTATCCATAAATACAATTCTGTGTGGTCCCTAAAAGCATAGACATTTTCCCAATCTTGGTGTTTGTTTGTTTGAGCTCTCATATCATATTATCGAGCCAGGCTCCTTAAATGACAATGTTCTATATAAAATAAAATGTGACGTATGATACTTTCATTAATACCTTATAATTTCTTTCCAGTGAATAACTATTGTGGTGGCATAACTATAATTAAAAGTAAAAACATGGAATATATAATTAATTTGGATGGAGTTAGTAAAAAAAAGCTTATTTTTAATAAATGTGAAAACAATCAGAAATGAATTAAAACAATACAATCACATGATAAAGATAAGAATTATTATAGATTAGTCTTTAATTTATTCACAAATTAGAAGATTTGACATGGTATTAATATGCACTTACCTTGGAATATTTTATGTGTTTCATGACTTACTGTGGCTAATACATAATATATGTATATTATATATATATATATAAATAATCATAATATCAATATGTGATTGATTACCTGAGGAGAGGCAGAGGCAGAATCATAAAGAGAAAGATGCAAATTCTCATAGGAGAAATGAAAAAAGGTAATGATGGTTGTTTATTACATAATAAGATGCAAGATCACCAGATCAAAAGTTCAGGGTTACATATTGTAGGAATAGGATCTCGGGAGATTATATGAAAGATAAATTGCTGTTCTATAGATGAACTGTACTTGGTTCTCTGTATTTTTTTAAGGATGATAAAGGTGGCTCATATGTTTTCTTTCCTATAGTTTGATATTTTGATAAATAAGACTGTAGCCTATGGGGGAATAAGAAATGATTATATTCATTCTTATTTTACCCACCTTTTGTGAAACTCAAGTCATGAAATTTGACTTGGGATTTAGATTCATATGTTCCTCAACTAATGGTAGACGTTTCTTCTAATTAAAATTTTTGAATATAATATGTCATCATTATGGCATATTTCTTGAAAGAATGGGTCCAAGAGTTATATTGAATGACAAATTCAAGTTTATTTATGTATTGCAGTTAGTGAAATTTCTAAGATTTTTCTAATGCCTGTTAATATGTTTCACAAGCGGAACAAAAAATATACATGTTCTATCATTTGCTCAGGGAAGTAATACTGAACTAAAATTGAAAGTTACAAAAACACAGTCTCTTCCTCCCTGGCTGCTTGAAGCTTGGCTGTGATTATGAACAACATAGTAACCATCCAGACCAGGAAGTTCATGATCATCCAACTACTTTAGCAGAAACAGATGGTCATTAATGTCCTTCAATCTGGAAAGGCATTAGTGCCTAAGACAGAAATTTGGGAAAAACTATCCAAAATGTACAAAACCACACCAAATGCCACCTTCATATTTGGATTCAGAATCCATTTGGTGGTGGCAAAACAACTGGCTTTGGCATGATTTACAATTTCTTGGATTATGCAAGAAAAATGAACCCAAACATAGATTGCAACACATGCCCTGTATGATAAGAATTTTAAAAGTCTATGATTATACAGGAAAGAATATCCAATGGAAAAGACAATCTCTTCAACAAAAGGTATTGGGAAAATTAGATAGCTACATGCAAAAGAATGAAATTAAACCACTTTCTTACACCACACACAAAAAATAAATTCAAAATGGATGAAAGACCTAAATGTGAGACAGGAACACATCAGAATCCTAGAAGAGAACACAGACTCAGCCTCTTTGATGTCAGGCCCAGCACCTTCTTACACTAGACACTTCCAGACGCAAGGGAAACAAAAGCAAAAATGAACTACTGGAACTTCATAAGGATAAAAAGCTTCTGCTCAGTAAAGGAAACAATCAACAAAACTAAAGGGAGGGATCCCTGGGTGGTGCAGTGGTTTGGCGCCTGCCTTTGGCCCAGGGCGAGATCCTGGAGACCCGGGATCGAATCCCACGTCAGGCTCCCGGTGTATGGAGCCTGCTTCTCCCTCTGCCTGTGTCTCTGCATCTCTCTCTCTCTCTGTATGACTATCATAAATAAATAAATAAATAAAATTATAAAAAAAAAAAAACTAAACTAAAGGGAAACCTACAGAATGGGAGAAGATATTTGCAAATAACATATAATATAAAGGGTTAGTATCCAAAATTGGTAGAAAAATTATCAAACTCCACACTGTGATATATATATTATATAATAATATATAATATATATAATGGAATATTACTCAGCCATCAAAAATTTAAATCTTACCATTTGCAATAACATGGATGGAACTAGAGGCTATTATGCTAAGTGAAATAAGTCAATCAGAGAAAGACAATTACCATGATTTCACTCATATGTGGAATTTAAAAAACAAAACAGAGGAGCACAGAAATAGGGAGAAAAAATAAGAGTAATCAGAGAGGAAGAAAGCCAGAAGAGACTCTTAACTATAGAAAACAAACTGAGGGTTGCTGGAAGGGAGGGGGTTGAGAGGATGGGGTAACAGGGCATTAAGGAGGGCACTTGATGTAATAAGCACTGGGTGTTATATACAACTATGAATCACTGAACCCCACCTCTGAAACTAATAATACATTATATGTTAATTAACTGAATTTAAATTAAAATAATGATAATGATGTGTGCCACCTCACACCAGTCAGAACGGCTAAAATTAACAACTCAGAAAACAATAGATGTTGGTGAGGATGTAGAGAAAGGGGAAGCCACTTACATTGTTGGTGGGAATGCAAGCTGCTCTGGAAAACAGTATGGAGGTTCCTCAACAAGGACCCAGCAATTGCACTACTAGATATTTATCCAAAGGATACAAAAATACCAATTTGAAGGGGCACATGCACCCCAGTGTTTATAGCAGCACTATCCAGGATAGCCAAAATATGGAAAAAGCTCAAATGTATATTGACTGATGAATGGATAAAGAAGATGTGGTATGTATATGTAATGGAATCTCACTTAGCCATCAAAAAAATGACATTTGCAACGGCATGGATGGAACAAGAGCATACTCTGCTAAAGCAAAGTAAAGCAGAGAAAGACAAACACCATATCATTTCACTTCAGTGGAATTTAAGAAGCAAAACATGAACATAGGGGAAGAGAAGGAAAAATAAAATAAGATAAAAACAGAGAGGGAGGCAAACCATAAGAAATTCTTAACTAGAGAACTAACAGGGTTGCTGAAGGGGAGGTGAGTGGGGGGGATGAGCTAAATGGGTGATGGGATTTAAGGAGGGCACTTGTAATGAGCACCAGGCATTATGTGCAAGTGATGAATCACTGAATTCTACTCCTGAAACTAATACCACACTATATGTTAACTAGCATTTAAATAAAATCTTAAAAGGTCTATTCTTATTCTCTAACTGAAGTAAAATATCCAGTATATACGTTGCAAGGTAATAGTAATAGAAAATTTGTAACATGGTACAACTTTTCAGCTTTATTCTGTATTTTTTATTTTAAAAATATGTTTGTTTTCTTGACCCTTTTGTCTTTTGTTTTATTTATTTATTTATTTTTAAAGTTAGCCTTAAGTTTGCTAAACTATTTTTTTTTAAGATTTTATTTATTTATTCATGAGAGACACAGAAAGAGAGAGAATCAGACTCCACGCAGGGAGCCGGATGTGGGACTCAATCCCGGGTTTCCAGGATCAGCCCTGGGCCAAATGCAGGCACTAAACCGACGAACCACCCAGGGATCCCCTTACCTTTAGTTTTAATTATGTGATATAATCACAAGCCTCTCTGTCCCTACCTTAGCATTCTTTGATAGTACCCCCTTAATAAAAGCAAGGAGCTGGAGTACTAGGGTGAGATTATGTTAATGTGAGTTTATAATTTCAAGTCTTTGTGAAACTTTCTCTACTTCTCTGTCTCTTTTTCTTCATCCATAAAGTAGGTATAATAAAGTTACATATATTATAAGGTTATTGTGATAATTATAGAACATAACTTATGTAAAAGGAGATTGAACCATAACAATTATATAATAAATCTTAGCTATTATTTTTATTGTTACCCACAATATTAGTCATTGTTAATTATGTTTACTTATTTGGGATCCCAACTTTGTGTTTTTTTTAAAATATTATTTTTATTTATTCATGAGCAACACACAGAGAGAGAGAGAGAGAGAGAGAGAGAGAGAGAAGATGCAGAGACACAGGCAGAGGGAGAAGCAGGCTCCATGCAGGGAGCCCAATGTGGGACTCCATCCCGGGTCTCCAGGATCATGCCCTGGGCTGCAGGTGGTGCTAAACTGCTGTACCACTGGGCTGCCCAGGATCCCAACTTTGAAACAGTAAAATAAACTATATGAATTAGGATAAGTCTACAGTATTAGAACAAAATATTAAGAAATAGAGACATTTCATTATTTCACCTAACAGGGAATTTATATATAAATAGTTTCAATTTTCATGCAATAATTCAGTGGTTAATAATAAGGCTCTTACTAAATCCTTCTAATAAATTATGTTGGTTTTTTTGTCTTTAGGTTTGTAACCTTATTACCTAAAGATGGCTTCCAAAGTTCTATTAAGGCAAAAAGAAGAAAGGGCAAAGTATTTTAGCATTGTGTCTTGTCTCTTTTTTCTTAAAATTAAGAATTAGATTTCTCAAAATTCTATTCATCAGATTTCTTATGAATCATTGATCAGACTCAGGTCATACTTTCCTAACCAATAGTAGAGGATATAGAATTACCATACTTGATTTAGACAAATAATAATCCATCCCTGGGATTAGTGAAGAGGCTTGTGTTAATTTAGCATATTGTTGCCCAACAAAATTTTGTCCTAATGCACCCAAGAAAAAACATTGTTATTAGCAAACAAATAGTATCTGACACCAGCAATGTATAATTGGTTTCTCTGATTTAACTGGCACTTGTTAACCAGGAGTGGGGAGAGGAAGAGTTAGCATTGTTTTTGCAATGAGCAGATTCTGTAGGAGAGTTGAATGCTAATTATTTGATAATGTAGTATTGATAGTATTTCTGTGTAGCTTTCATTTGTAAATTAAGATTATAAAAAAATTTTAAAAAATTAAAAAAAAAAGATTATATACTTTTAGGTGATGGGGATAAATGGGGAGTGTACTTTCTGTGATGAGCAGCTGCTGTTCTATTTAAGTGTTGAATTATTAAATTATACACCAGAAGCTAATATTATACCATATGTTAACTAACTGGAATTTAAATAAAAACTTAACAAAAAAGATTATATGCTTTCACATCTAATTAATTTAATGCTATAGGAATTGTAATCAATGTGGAAATATTTCTAATAGTTGATTGACATTTTAAGTGGAGAAAGAGCTAGAGAGTTTATAATAAAATGGTGACTTAAAAACCAGAAAAAAAATCAAAGTGTTTAGAGTTCTGCATATGTTTAATATGGAGAAAAAAGATTGATCATTTAGAGTTAGAAATGCAAATTTCTAAGAAAACAGTTTATGATGCTAATTCTATGTATGTTACTAGGTAAAAGCTTATAGAGCTTCTGCTTATAGGTCAAATTCATTACAGGTAGTATAAGTACATCCAAGCCCTAGAATAAATGCATGTGATTATGTTTAAAACATCCAAAGATGTTGAATAGATTAAATATATTAACATATAATACTGCAGAGAAGCACAGAGGGGCATGCCTAAATGCAAGCTATTCTGCTTGCTTAGATAAATAGAATTCTTAATGCAGTAGAACCACAGATGATTGCAAGAGTAAATTTTACATTTCTGCCTAGATATTAAAAAGTTTGCATGAAATGAAGTTTCTTTCCTGATTCATATCAATTTGTAAAGGTAGGCAATTCAGTTTGCTATACGAAATATATCCTTATGAAGCATAACAAAATCCAATTTACCAGTAAAATCCATTTAAATTAAAATCAAAGACTAATCTTCATATAATCCTTTACTTGTACCGTAATGATGAAAAATGAACAGATGCCTATAGTGAACACTTACTTATCCTGATTATTTTTATTTTTATTTGATAGAAATAACCTTCTACGGGGAAGAAAGAGCATATGGAAAGGTCACATTACCTTATTTTTGCAACAAGTAAACTTAATAAAGCTATACCAGAGAAATAAAAGATTATTTTCATTTTTTTTCAGTCATAGAGAATGGAACTCCATAATGATATTCTTGAAAACCAAGTCTTGAATATATAAAACCTTACAAAATCCAACAAAATTCTCCTAAACAACTATTGAAAATTGCCAAAAGGGCCACCCTTATGATGATCATATAAAATTTGATATATAGTGAAACTTGACAAGATCTTTCTTACATATATTGAATTATTGAAATGCAAATAAAAATAGTTAAGGAAATGTTGAAGAGCAAATATAGAATTATACCATTGAATATCGAATTTTATTATAGAGTTATGACATTTGATGGTTTTTAGTGGGAAATAAATTTATATATAACTATAAAAAGATCATTCTGCTCCTTGTTAAGAACAAATGGAAGGAGGGCTGGGGCATATCTAAACCAGTTAGGAGGTTTTAGGATAATCCAAGAAGATGCTGATTTCTTGCATGGTAATATCAGTGGAGTTGATTTTTTTTTAAATAGTGATATTCTGACTATACTTGAAGCTATAAACAATAAAATTATCAGATATATTGAATGTGCACTATTATAAAAATGAATAATAAAGGGTATCTTCAAGTAGCCAGAGCAATAGGGAGCATGTGAGAAATAGCTTTTTGTGTTGGATAAGTGGATTAGAGTTATCTAGTAGTGGAGACAGTGAGTTCCAAATGAGAGGTCTAGTTAGAATATATAAATTTTGTAGTCGGGGATCCCTGGGTGGCGCAGCGGTTTGGCGCCTGCCTTTGGCCCAGGGCCCGATCCTGGAGACCCGGGATCGAATCCCACATTGGACTCCCGGTGCACGGAGCCTGCTTCTCCCTCTGCCTGTGTCTCTACCTCTCTCTCTCTCTCTCTCTCTCTCTCTGACTATCATAAATAAGTAAAAATAAAAACAAAATTTGTAGTCCTCACTGTATACATAACTACTATCAAATTACTTCCTTTTTTGAAATATCTGATTCTGATTTTTTAGTTCTATGTGGATATCTGAGACCAGTATGTATTCATAGATATCTGTTTTATACATTAGGTTATAATCCAATCCTGCTTCATTGATTTTATTGTCTAAATGCTTCCAGCTTTGGCCATTAGCATTTCTTCCAGTTGGCTTCTGTGCCCCTTTGACATAACCTCATCTTGTTTTTTTTTCTTTTCTTTTTTTTTTTCTTCTTTTCTCTTTTGTTATTTTCTTTTTTCCCCTCTGTGGGCACTTTCTTATTTTCTAGCACTATAGGATGCTCTAGATTCATCTTTATGCATTTCCTTCCTTAGTACTAGAGAGGAAGCCATTTTCCAAAAAATCATTGGTTAATTTATTGGAAAATTCTTTTAGGAACCAAGATCTGACTACTAGGTGTGATCCTCATTTCAGAAGTGTCATTACTACTAGATGATTTCAGCTGAAAGAGGAAGAAAATATATGGATGTATAGTAACCTGGGTAAGCATGTGCATATGCACACGTTAACACTTGTATCTATCTAGTGCTAAACATGAGTTCATACCACCGTTCCCACTTCTAATGTTGTCTCATGGATAAGTCTAGCCTCTTGCTCCAGCTTATTGGCAAACTCCTCCTCCAAAAATAAACTTGGCTCTCATCATCACCATTTTTGTACTTGTTTAATCCTATAAAGCATATTATGGGATCCCTGGGTGGCACAGCGGTTTAGTGCCTGCCTTTGGCCCAGGGCGATCCTGGAGACCCGGGATCGAATCCCACATCGCGCTCCCGGTGCATGGAGCCTGCTTCTCCCTCTGCCTGTGTCTCTGCCTCTGTCACTCACTCTCTGTGTGAATATCATAAATTTAAAAAAAAGAGAGAGAAAAAAAATATAATGCATATTAGATCAGAATTGTTACCCCAGACCCTTCCATGGAACAAATTTGTCAACCAGAGTATGGGGTTTATGTATAGTTTTTGTTGTTGTTTATTTTGTTCATTTTTTGCAAAAAATAAATAAATAAATAAATAAATAATAATAAAAAATCGGATTCTTTCTACTATTTGTACTATAAAATTACATAATTTTGGAAAATGCATGATGTCATGCATCTATACTATTCAGAATAGTTTTCACACTAAAAATTCTCTTTATATCACCTACTCATCATTCTCTTCTACCCACAACCCTCAAAACTACTGATCTTTTTTTACCATGTCTGTAGTTCTGCCTTTTCCTGGACATCATATAATTGGAATTACATAGTATTTAGTATTTTCACATTTGTTTCACTTCAGAATATGTATTTGATATTCATGCAGGTCATTATGTGACCTGATAGCTCATTTCCTTTTATCACTGAATAATATTCCAGTGTATAGATGTACAATGTTTATCTATGCACCTATTGAAAGGCATGTTGGTTGCTTCCAGTTTAGGTAATTATGAAGACAGTTGCTAAAAACACATCTGCAGACATTTTCTCATGGACATGAGGGTTTCCAAAATAATTGGATAAATACCTACGTGTATGATTGCTAGATCATATGGCAAAACTGTTTACATTTATAAGAAGCTACCACAGATCTTCCATAGTGCCTGTATCTTTTTTATACTTTCACCAGGAATGAATGACAGTTTCTGTTGTTCTGCATTCTAGCTAGCAATTGGTATTATCTGGGCTTTTTTTTTTTTAATCTTAGCCTTTCTAATAGACATAGTAGTATTTTATTGTGGTTTCAATTTTAAATTCCCTCTTGAAAAATGATGACAGCTATTTTATATTTATTTGACATCCGTATGTATTCTTTGGTGAGGCGTCTGTTCTAACATTTTCCCCATTATAATGGGTTTGTTTTGTTTTCTTATTTTTTACTTTTGTTTTTTTATTTTTTACTTTTTGTTTTTTTATTTTTTACTTTTGTTTGTTTTTTTATTTTTTACTTTTAAGACTTTTTTGTACATTTTGGAGATAAATCCTTTATCAAATATCTGTTCTTTTAATTTTTTTTAAATTTTTGTATTTATTTATGATAGTCACAGAGAGAGGGAGAGAGAGAGGCAGAGACATAGGCAGAGGGAGAAGCAGGCTCCATGCACCAGGAGCCCGACGTGGGATTCGATCCCGGGTCTCCAGGATTGCGCCCTGGGCCAAAGGCAGGCGCTAAACCACTGCGCCACCCAGGGATCCCCTCAAATATGTGTTTTAAAAATATCTTCTCTTAGTCTGTGGCTTGTGACTTTCAATCTTTTAACAGTGTCTTTCACAGAGAAGAAGTCAAAATTCAGGAATCCCAAAACCTTCTTTCTGGCAGTGTTTCTGATGATATAACATTTCCAGAATACCTTATCTGTCTTCCATGTAATTCATAAAAGCCGAGGACATTATATAAGAATTTTCTATATATCCTTCCTGGATAAACTTGTCTCTAATATTGGCTTCTGCTTAGATGATTGTCTAGATCCATGCATCACACACCTAATCTTTTCAGTAAAAGATTTTCAAGCCACACCCTTGCCGTCTCTTCAGAGCATGTTTTTCCAAGGTCGGATTTCCTAATATAAGCTTCCTTTGCAATCCGGTTAGACTAAGAATTTCCCAAATCATCAAATGTTGGTTTCGTTCTGCTTAGCAATTTATCTCTATCCTCTCACATTTTACTACAAGCAGCAAGGAGAAACCAGGCTGCTGCTTTAACATTTTGGTTGGCAATATCCTCAGCTAATTGCATCTATTTATTACAAATTCTGCTTTCCACTCAACAGTAGAATAAATTCAGCCAAGCTTAATGCCACTTGCTAACAAGAGCTGCTGCTGCTCCTGTCTCAAATATGTTCCTCGCTTCCTTCTGAACTCTTACCAGTCACCTTTAACAGCCATATTTCTACCCACTTCTTCAGTAGGGTTGAGGCTTTTTTTTTTTTTTTATCATGTCCACCTAAATACTTACAGCCTATACACATTGCCCAGTTCTAAAGCCATATCCAATGTTGTAGGTATTTGCAACCATAGCACTCTACTTTTTAATACCAGAATGTATATAAATTTCCTAGTACAACCATAACACATTACTATAAACTTGGTGGCTTAAAACAACAGAAATTTATTCTTTCAATTTCGGAAGCCAAAAATCCAAAATCAAGGTGTCAGCAGGGGTGATTCCTCCTGGAGGCTTGGAGGAACAATCTGCCCAGTGCCTATGTCCTAGAATGTAGTGACTACCAGTGAGTCTTGGTTTTCTTTGGCTAGTAGATCCATCCTTGCCATCGTTGTCTCCTTTTGGTTATAAAGGATACAAGTCATTGGGTATAGGTCCCATACTTAATCCCCCATAATCTCATCTCAGCATCCTTAATAACATAAGCAAAAATTATATTTTCAAGTCAAGTCACATTCACATTGTACTGGATCCTAGGGTTTGGACACACCCTTTTGGGGGAGACTATTCAATTCACTGCATGAACCAATATAATTTTCTTTCTTGAATAAAGAGCTTTATAAAATATTTCTTACAGATCATGTCTGATGGTAATAAGTTCCCTCATTTTTTGTTTATCTGAAAGAACATTTCTCCTGGTTTTTGGTTTTTTTTTTTGCTTTTTTTTTTTTTAAGATTTTAAAAATTTATTCATGATATACACAGAGAGAGGGAGAGAGAGGCAGAGACACAGGCAAAGGGAGAAGCAGGCCCCATGCAGGGAGCCCGATGCAGGACTCGATCCTGGGACTCCAGAATCACGCTGTGGGCTGAAGGCAGGCGCCAAACCAGTGAGCCATCCAGGGATCCCCTGTTTTGTTTTATGAAGTGTATTTTGCCTGGTTAAGAAATTCTAGGTTAGTGAGAGTTTTGTTTTTAATTTTAACAGTTTAAATATTTCACTTCACACTCTTTCTGTTTACGTAATTTCTGCCAACAAGCTTTCTCAGATTCTTATCCTTGTCCTACTATAAGTTGGTGGGGTTTTTTCCTCTGAATTATGTCAAGATTATCTCATTGCTTTTGGTTTTTATATATATGATATACCTTGGTGCATACTTTTTTGTAATTTATCCTATCTGGTATTCTCTGAAATTCTGAAATCTGTCATTTGATTTCTGCCATTAATTTTGGAAAGTTCTCAGCCATTACTTCCAGTATTTCTTCCACTCTGTCTTCTTCTTATATTCCTATTATACATGTTATATCTTTTGACATTGTCTTTTAAGACCTAGATGATTTATTATTATTACCATCATAATCATTATTATTTTATTTTAATTTCAGTTTGGGAAGTTGATCCATCTTCAAACACATCCATTTTCAGTCATCTTATAACCCCATCAAAGACATTCTTCATTTTTGTCACCGTGTTTTTAATTTCCAGCATTTCTTTTTTATTCTCTTAGAGTTTCCATATCTCTGCTTATATTACCTCTCTATTCTTGCATGTTACCTACTTTTTCCAATAGAGCTCTTATTAATCATAGTTGATTTAAATTCCTGAGCTGATAATTCCTGTATCTTTACATATTTGGGTCTGATTCTGATGCTTTCTTTGCATCTTCAGACTTTTTTTCCCCTTTACTTAAAATTATGCTGAAAACTCAACGTGATGTATCAGGTATTACCATCTGACTTAAATAGGTGTTAGTGTGAGGTTTTATATTAATCTCTGTGGGTGTTAGGCTGGGTTTAATATTGTAGCTATGGATGCCAGAGGATTCAAATCCTTCTACTGATCTTGTTTTATCTTTTTCGCTATCTTTGCAGCTCCTTAGCTTCCCATCAAATAGAGTATGCATCTTAATGACCTTTCAGCTGCAATCCTCTGCTGCTATAGTGCAGTCTTGTTGGTACAGTTGTTAGGTGTAAGGGAAGGGAAGCATTTTGCAATCATACGATTAAATCTCTGTTTTTTAGTGGGCCTATGTCTATGGGTTTTGACTTTCACAAGTGTGTCCTAGAATTTTTTTTTTCTCCCTTAGGTGAGACAGGAAGTGACCTGGAGTGGGAGAAATATCATTTTGTTTGGTAGGATATGGTTCTAGTAGTCTTTTCCCTGTACAGTGGGCCTTTGATACGGAAAACTCTCTCAGTGTATTTTACAATGTTTTTCATCCCCTACCTTTGCCAAAATCATGAGAGGATCTTTCTTGGCTTGCCACCATGAGAGCTTGGATGGGTTCCTGGAGGTAAAACCCATGAAAGTTATCTCTCTCCACGAAACTGCTTCTTCCAGGAATTTCTCACTCTGAGGCAAGTTTATACTCACCTTCCAGTATTTCATCAAAATTACCATTAAATGTACTTACCAGTTTATGAGTCCAGTGTATTGTACTTCAGGTAAAATCTCAGTTGTGACTTTCTGTATTTGTCTGTCTATCTAGACTTCAGTATGCTGATTTTCCCACAACTCCAGTCTTGGATGATCTATGGTAAGTGATTGATTTTCCATTTTTTAACTTTTTCTTATAAGATAGGAGTGACAACTTGTAAAATTTTTATATGTCAGAGCTTAAACCAGAATTTTCTCTATACTTTTAAAAGCCAAACTTCTTCAGATAACTATTTCCAAATATTTTGTCTGTTTTTTTTTTTACTTCTTTTTCACTTTTTCTAAAAATTGGTAATGAAAAATTAAACATATACAAATAGAATACTACCATGATTCCATGCAGTCATTATATTTCATTATATTTTATATATTAAATTATATATTTCATTATATTTCAACAATTATAAAACATACAAGAAGAACTTGTGATTTCTTTTCAAATGAGATAGAAAGTAAATGAAATATTATAAATTCTACTAGCATTCTCAAACACTTGAGAATCCAACTTAAAGAGGCTACCACTGGCCAAAAATAGGACAATATGAGCACCATGAAGGTTAAAATATCTCAAACATTTAAATTTATGAGTTTATAACAAAGATACAAACCTAATGATAATGAATAAACTCATTATGTTTAAAACTGATAAAATAAATAAAAGTTTGAATCATTTATCCTGTTTCCTAGTTATTGTCACCAAGCATGAAATGTATTTATTTTTTTAGAAAAAATTTCACTTGTAGGGATCCCTGGGTGGCGCAGCGGTTTGGCGCCTGCCTTTGGCCCAGGGCGCGATCCTGGAGACCCGGGATCGAATCCCACATCGGGCTCCCGGTGCATGGAGCCTGCTTCTCCCTCTGCCTGTGTCTCTGCCTCTCTCTCTCTCTCTCTCTCTCTCTCTCTGTGACTATCATAAATAAATAATAAAAAAAAAGAAACTTGTTTAAAAAAAAAAAAGAAAAAATTTCACTTGTAAATATAAAGAATAGAGCAAGATTAAAATATCACCATTTTGCAACTATTAATATTTTAATGAATCTTGGCATCAGCCATTATGGCTACTAACATTAGAAAAACTAATGGCATCTATCCATATTCCTTCCTGATGAAAGATCATTAACTTCCCTAGGAAGTAATCTTACCAAAAATATATAATATGAATCTAATGCTCCATAGTTGTTATTATAAGTTATAGGAAATACAGAGCACAGAAGAACATATTACTGTACATTATGAGGGTAGAATTAGAATCAGCAATTCTCAGACTGGAAAACACTAAAGGCCAAATAACCCAGTTGCTTCCTCAACAATACTGCCAATATAAATGCAATGAAGGGGGCACCTGGGTGGCTCTGTGGTTGAGCATCTGTCTTTGATTTTTGTGGGTTTTTTTTTTTTTGTATATTTTTTTATTGGAGTTTGATTTGCCAACATATAGTATAACACCCAGTGTTCATCCCATCAAGTGCCCCCCTCAGTGCCCGTCATCCAGGCACCCCATCCCCTGCCCACCAACCCTTCTACTACCCCTTGTTCATTTCCCAGAGTTAGCATCCACCTTTGGCTCAGGTCGTGATCCTGAGGTCCTGGGATTGAGTCCCACATCAGGCTCCCCACAGGGAGGCTGCTTCTCCCTCTTCCTTTGTCTTGGCCTCTTTTCTCTGTGTGTCTCTCATGAATAAATAAATAAACTCTTTAAAAAATTCAATAAATGGAATCTTAATAAACTTAATAAATAAAGGATGAGAATGTACTAAATAAAAGATTGTTTTTCAGTTCTGTTTTTTAAAACCAAAAATTTGGAATATATTTTATGTTTCTTCTTCTTTTATTTTTGTTAATGTCATTGATTATGTCTTTTTCTAGGCAGTTCTGAGGCCCTATGGATAGACCTACTTAAGGCTATGTTGTACAGCTGTAATTCTCTAAAATTAGAACTATCATAAGATAACACTAAAATCTTACCCCAAATTAGGAGATAAATCGGTCAAATACTACAATTGAAAAATTATACTAAGAAGCATTTAGAGAATTAAAATCTAGTGTAACTTATACAATATTGACGGTGTTTGCTTTAAAAGAGCAAACTCTTGGAACATAAAAGTTCAATTGGATTATAGCTTATACCATTTTCAGTTCTATACATGCATTATGTTTAGATAATCCCCAAAACATAAATGTTAACACCTTTACATCTTTGGTATAGAACACACGGATATAGAAACCAAGTAATACAGTTAATAGAAAATTGTAAGAGAAATACAATGATAATGATGATGGTGATGATGATGATTATATGCTTTCTGAGGTAATGTCAAGAACATGACATTTAGAATATAAAGCCAATTAAAAAAAAATTGAAACTCCCAGGGTACCTGGGTGGCTCAGGCAGTTGAGCTTTGAGTCTTGATTTCTGCTCAGGCCATGGTTTCATGGGTCATGAGATCCAGCTCTGTGTTGGGCTCTGTGCTCAGTGGGGAGCCTGCTTGAAGATTCTCTCTCTCTGCCCCTCCCCCCAGTCATGTGAATGCTCACTCGCCCTCTCTCTCTCTCCCTCTAAAGCAAATACATAAATTTTTAAAAAATATTGAAACTTCCCACAATCACCTATTTTACCAAAAAAGATTTCACTTCAAATCATAGTATCAGGTAAGAAAATCAAAGAACTAAATGAATTAAGTTCCTTAATTTAATGTTTTAAACTTTATAGACTTCCATTATTAACCTTTCACTTTAAAAAGTTTTAATATAGAATGTATCAAAAGGCAAATTATATTTATAAAAACATGGATTCTCTGGGCTCTCCTTCCCATCCATGGCCTAAAGCTAATTTTCTGAAATAACCCAGGAGGAAGGAAAGTTTTTCAAAGTGTTGAGTTCTGGGGAAAAACATTTTGATTAGTATTTGGTTCTATTAACATGGATAAAAGTGTCCTCTTTTTTCCATATTAGTTTAAGTCAAGAAAGTTCATTTTTCTCCAAAAGTTAGTTATGTCCCCAATAGAAATTTTATAGCTTGTAAAAGTATTAGCCAGCTATTTTTCAATAATTCTGCATAAAATACTTTCCAAAACAAAAAGGTAAATATCAGTGAGCATATGTTCTTACGTTCATGGTTCTAAATACATCTGCAGGTCAGTATTTTTAAGCCGGGTTCAGTTGTAAAGTTCTTTTGCAGACCACCCATTGGTAGGACTTTACTTCTTCCTACAAGTTTAGATAAGGTTCAAATGGCATATATTATTATTATTATTTTTTAAAGATTTTATTTATTTATTCATGAGAGACAGAGAGAGAGAAAGAGAGAGAGAGAGAGAGGCAGAGGCACAGGCAGAGGGAGAAGCAGGCTCCATGCAGGGAGCCTGATGTGGGACTCAATCCTGGGACTCCAGGATCATGCCCTGGACCAAAGGGGCAAGCACTAAACCGCTGACCCACCCTTGGATCCCCAAATGGCATATATTAATATTAGCTAAAGGAGAAATAATAGTACATGAATGAAAGCTCATTCATGTAAGCATATTTGAACCCCTTACTCTATAATTCATATCCAGTAGGCCAAAGTAGATCACATGACATGAGACATTGATTCAGGGACAGGTTAAGAATTGCAAAAAATAATTAAATCTGCCATTGTCTACTCCATTAGTCAGTTATTTATGATCCTTACACACACACAATTTACTCACTTAATCCCCAAGATTTACTAATTATTGATCAGTTTCTCAAAATCTGCATCAGGTCTGGAATCAATTATTTTTATGTGGAGACCTAATAACTAAAAAAAAACAAGTTATTCTCCATCCACATACCCAGTGTGATTGTGGAACATGAACAAGGTCAGTGCAAAAAAATGCTCTTTTTTGGTAAGAGGAGAAATGAGAGACTTATGGGAGCCACTGATTCCCAGGAATTCTGAAATCCTCCTTGGCAAACAGTATCATGTACTTCCAGTCTTGATACAGATAATTTTCTTGATTAGACCCTGGTTCCACTTTCTGGCAGAAGCTGTGTTCTGTGGCTCTTTCTTTTGACACTCTAGTATTTTCTATTTATTCTCTGCTTGTAGTAGTGGAGGACTAGGGTTTTCTGTTTGTTTTTGTTTGTTTAACATCTTCAACAGACTGGCAACATTTGTACAAATGTAGATGTCTCAAAATGTGTTTAAATGGGTGATGGATGTTAAGGAGGGCACTTGTGATGAGCACTGGGTGTATATGTAAGTGATGAATCACCAAATTCTACACCTGAAGCCAATTTTACCATATATGTTAACTAACTGGAATTTAAAGAAATACTTGAAATTTTTAAAAAGTGTTTTTTGAAAAATGTATTCAATTACAGTGAATGATAGATGCCAACAACCTCACCCATAAATATCTTATTTTATTGTGTTTTAAAATATTTTACGTATCTATTTGAGAGAGAGAGAGCCCTCACACGCAGGAGGAGGGGCAGAGGAATGAGTAGACCTCCCACTGAGTAGGGGTCCTGACTCAGGGCTTGATCCCTAGATTTCTAGGTTCTCCACAGTCCTTCTTAATTGTACTTGTACATGGGGCTATTCTCTTTGTTTCAAGCCCCTATATTAGTTTTTTTCAAAATGAGTAAATGAATTTATTGATTTTTGTTTCAAGTTTTTATTGAAATTCTAGTTGGTTAATATATAATGTTGGTTTCTGGAGTAGAATTTAGTGGTTCATCACTTACATACAACACCCAGTGCTCATCACAGGTGCCCTCCTTAATACCCATCACCCATTTAGCCCATCCTCCTGCCCGCCTCCCCTCTAGCAACCCTCAGTTTGTTCTCTGTAACGAAGAGTCTACTTTGTGGTTTGCTTCTCTCTTTTCCCCCTCTATGTCCATCTGTTTGTTTCTTAAATTTCACATGGGAGTAAAATCCTATGGTATTTGCATTGTCTGACTCGTTTCACTTAGCATAATACACTCTAGCTCCATCCAGGTGGTTGCAAATGGCAAGATATCATTCTTTTTGATTCAAGCCCCTATAATGGTTTACTCAGTTCATGCTACCCAATCCCAAAGCCCATGCCACATTTTCAGGTTTTGGTTTTGGCATCATCAATGTCTAGATGCCAATATCTTGATTTGCCAGCTATTGATAAATAATGCTTACTAAAAATCCACTCCAAACTTCAGTGACCTATAATAACAATAAAAAAATTATTCCCATATTTACAGGTCCCCGCTTCTTTGTGAATCAGTTAATTGAGGCTAGGCTTAGCGAAGTAAATCTCCCATGTGGATCTGGATGGACTTAACGCACCACTATTGACTGGACACAGGTAGGTCTCACAGGTATTCATTCTGAGGCTGAAGTTATTAAAAGTGTTCTTAGCTACTTGATGGAAATCCTTTTCATGTGGACGGCAGCAATGATAGGGTCCTAGCCCATCAACTCAAGCACACCTGAGGAAAGCTCCTCTTGCATCACATCTAAAACATCCTTTTGGTGAAAATAGTTCATATGGTAAAGGGTGTGGATGCATGAAAGCAAGCATAATTGGGAAGCATAATGTAACCTGCAACAATAATACCTTTAAATTTATGGTAATTTTTTAATTGCTATAAGCTTATTTTATTTCACTAAGAAATTATAGACTGTTTTGGAATAATAAAACTTAGTTAAAAAAATACAAAGAAGACCTCAAACACACACAAAAAAATGTTGTAATCTATTTTTTTAAAGATTATTTATTTATTCATGAGAGACACAGAGAGAGAGACAGAGAGAGAGGCAGAGACACAGGCAGAGGGAGAAGCAGGCTCCCTGCAGGGATCCCGACATGGGACTCGATCCCGGGTCTCTAGGATTGTGCCCTGGGCTGAAAGCAGGTGCTAAACCACTGAATCACCCAGGCTGCCCAAAACCTGTTATAATCTAACATCATAAATAACTTACCGACTTACTGGTGGGAATATTATATTCTCACTTACGTAAACTCTTTAACCTTTGAACACTAATTTTAACTCAATTCGTTCCTAATACACATGCACAAATAGAAGACTGCCAAGGTCAGTGCTTCCTTGCTTCAAGGAGATAAACACAGCACAGATTTTAAAACAGATTTACTCACAGTTATAAACCTTAGTTGAGAACCAGTTTCCCCCTTGGGCACTCTTTTGAGGAAGGTCAGTGAAGATATGGATTGTCTTATTTTTGCTAATAGTCTCTTTCCCATTCACTTTTTGGTAATTATTCTCTTACCCTTGTTTAATCGTCTCTTTCTCTTCTACTACTTACCTACAAAAATTTGTTCCACTTTCCCTTGAAGGCAGAGTCATGGCAAATTTGTAACATCTTTATCTGCCTCCCTTCTCTAAGTTTTCTAACATAAAAGACTGGTGTCCCTGTGACTACAGGACAGAGTGCAGACTATCTGAAAGAGATGTGACCTCAGGCTTCTGCAGTACTCTTCAGTTACAGCCTCTTGCTTTCCCAGGGACAGATGATAGAACTAATATGGGAGTAGTCATGGTAGATGACTATCTGTTTGGATCTTCTAGTTTGCACAGAAATAGAATGTTCAGTCATTTTCCCACCTACAAGTCAGAGAAAAACATTTCTGCTCACTCCATAAATTTACATGTTCCATGCTCCCTCCCTCACCCCCCTCCCAACATCTACAACTGACATAGCACTCACTCTGTTTAATGATGATGGCACTTGCCTTTTGTCTTCCATGGTAAGAACAAGCTGACAGCTTTTTTGCAGTAACTTTCTATCAAGTCTGACAATCTGAATGGTTTGACCAGTACAGATCTTAGTCATAAGTGTAGTTAGTTGATTTTGTAGTCTTCCAGAACAAAAAGGCTGGGTCATAAACTAAGGCCTTGCTTGGACTATACAAGTGAAACATCATAATCATCAACAATAACAAAACAAAAATGATAACAAAAATGTTTTAATGTGACCGACAGAAGCTGAAGTGACCCACCTGTAGTTATCGTCCCTGACTAATTTTCAGACTTGAGTCAGTTCAAAGAACTAGAGTCTCTTCATTGATGGGGAGGAAGATACTTTGAGGGAGACCTGTTATATGAAGTAGATAGTGTATATTTTCCTCTTTGTCTCCCCTAAGAAAGCTCATAGATGTTAAACAAAGTAATGATGCATCAGGGAACATAAAATGCCAAGTCATTTCTCAGATTAAGGGACACTGGTCTTGAGCTATGACAAATCCCCGTTGAAAAAAAATGCCAAAAGGAGAATAGTGCTTTATGGGGATCAGATGATAAATGGAGTTTTGGTTCAAGTCCATTTCATTGTAGGAGAGCACGTCAACGTAAATGTAACTTGGTCCTTTGCCCAGTTGTTAAGAGATTAATTGGAATAGAACTAAGTGACAACTGCAGAATACCAACCTTGGCTACCAAATTACATTATGAGAGATATTATTACAGGATGATCAAGTGTAAGACTATGGAATCTCACCCTCCCACATCAAAATTGCAAATTAAAACTGTACTGAAGACTTTGGTTTCTAAGTGGGCTCTAATAAGTAGTCGTAGGCCAATTCTTTCTGCTGAAAAAAACTAAGAAAATTTGTACAAATTACAAAAGGTACATTTTCAAAGGCAGGAAATAGCTACGGAAGAAATAAAATCTAGGTAGGCAAAAATTCCATTCAGGGGATAATTTTTCCTTGGTGAGCTGATAAACTAACAAAAACAGTCTTTTTTAGAGCCCTGTTGATACTTGCTAATTCTAGCCACAGGCTTTGGGTCAGACAGCTCAAGCAGACTCTGCTGGGGGAAGGAGAAACCCAGGAAATTATTAGTTGACATGCAGTTATAGAATAACAAAACAGAAAATGGAGGCACCTCAAACGCTTGACCAATTCTCTCCACAGGACATTTTCTGAGTTCTAGGACTATGTGGGAGTCTGGGGAGTTAAGATAAAAATTTCTGAAACCTAGACTGAAATGTCCTGCAAACCAAAGTGCTTAAGAAACGAAGTCCTGCTGGGGGAAGCAGCAGGACCCAAGTGCATGGCTGGAATCCTTTCAAGATATTTGCCAGAACCTTCATGAGAGAGAGAGAGACTATGAATGCTCGGCCGGTAAATTCTGAAGGCGGAGCTTGGTTTTAAAACAACAACAATAATAACAACTCAGTGTTATCGCCTTTCTTTCATTGCAAATACATCATTTTAATATTTCTAATGATGATGGAAGTAGACTTTAAATACTTTTCAGATATTTCAGAATTGTGAAATTCTGAAGCTCTGATATGTAGAGATCATATGTATTGTGAAGCAGTCACCTTGCACCTAGCTTGGAAATTAGAAAAAGCACATGAGCCATAAACAGACAGGAATCTTCATTTCACACGAACACAGGACTATTTACTTTGTCAGGTTCTCAGTGACTCCTGTTCACTTGGCCTAGAGTACTTGTCTCCCTACTTGGATATGTCTCAGTTCTTCTCATTCTTGAGGTATTGGCCTGCTTATCACCTCCTCAAAAACACTGACTGACCAGATCATCATCAAAGGTGGACATCATCAAAGATAGACAACTCCTCATTTTCTGCTCATCCTCATTGTTTATTTCTGTGTAATCACCTATAACAATTTACAGGTGACGTATATTTTCTGTATTTTGTTTTTTTTTTAATTTTTTAAAAATTATTTATTTATTTATTTATGATAGTCACAGAGAGAGAGAGAGAGAGGCAGAGACACAGGCGGAGGAAGAAGCAGGCTCCATGCACCGGGAGCCTGATGTGGGATTCGATCCCGGGTCTCCAGGATCGCGCCCTGGGCCAAAGGCAGGCGCCAAACCACTGCGCCACCCAGGGATCCCTATTTTCTGTATTTTGGATCATTTTTCTCTTGTACTTTCCCTCTTAGAAAATCTGCTCCATGAAAGTGGAGACCATTTTTATGGCTTTCTTCTTTGCATGTGTCCATGGTCCTTGACACATGTGGTGTACATAGCAGTCACTGAATAAATATTGATTGGATTAATTGGAATACATCAGCAAATATTATTGTAAAGTATATATTATGGCAGCCCCTATGCTAATCTCCACTTTATTTTTGCCATAAACTTGGATGATTCTTAAATTTGTCCAGGGTACAAGTTTTATTACTCTGTCCATGAGAGAAAACACATATTCACAAGCACCATATATTATACAACTTCTAATATGATACTCTGTTAAATAATGATTCTAGAAATAAATAGGCCTTTCTCTGAATGTAAGTGGTTATTGAACATAACATCATTTTTGTAGTCTTATCATATAAGAAAACATATTCCTTATATATCATTTAAAATAATTTTAAGCTTAAAAATCTTATAATTATTTTCTTAATGTCCAATTTCACATCCTAAATGGGAAATAATAGTGCTTGGAATTCCAGTAGTGTTATTCATGACTAGATTTCTGTTTACAGCTATCCTTTTGATAAAACAGGTCAGTGTTAAGCTTCAGTAGGCTGAGAAATTTAATATGATTAGTTCTCATTAATGTCAGAGTTAAGCTTTTTCCTTATAATAAAGGCAGAACCATTCAAACAAGATTCTTGCAGAACCCAGATATCTGTCACATAGTGATTGTCCTTTCTTGCACCATTAATTTCAGATCAACTAACAGAATATTAAAGGAATAGTAGTACAAAAAATCAAGATCCTGAGGCTTAAAATTATATAAATTTAACATTTATGGAATAGATATATATACAAAAACAATAATTCATCTATATGTATTTATTTATTTATTTTTAAATATTTTATTTATTTATTCATGAGAAACACACACAGAGAGAGGCAGACATAGGCAGAGGAAGAAGCAGTCTCCTTATGGTGAGCCCAATGCGGGACTCGATCCAGGACCCCAGGATCACGACCTGAGCTGAAGGCAGATGTTCAACCGCTGAGCCACCCAGGCACCTCGCATCTATATGTATTTAATAATACTTTTTAAATAGCATCATTTTGTTTCTTTCAATATTAGAAAACTGTATTCTGTTTTAAAAGATTGAGAAATATGTAAAAGAATATATGCTAAATAATAATCACCAACAAACCTAAAATCCAGTGAAAATAATCATGATCATGTTGGTCTATTTCTTTCTTGACCTCACTACTGGCATGCCTGAGGATGAGCAAAACTAAATCACACCCTTGGGATTCTCATAAGCATTTGTTGAAGGAAAGCCTACAGGAAAGTAGGAGTTCTGTGAAAAGGCAGACTGGAGGCCTGGCATTGTGATTTTCACATAAAAAATACTGTGACTCGCAGAAACTACTTCATAATTTATTTAAAATTTAATAAAAATACCATTTTCCATATTTAACTGTGATAGATTTCAATATCTAATTTATGTTTACATTTTCAGCATTATAATAAAAGTGAAATAAGGATATTTGAATTCAAGTCTTTCTGGGAATATTTGCTTGTTTCTAAAGGGAAAAAGACGCCAGTGAAAGAAGTATATATCAAGGCATAGAACAATGAAAATGTGATATTAATAAATTAGCTCCATGGAAGTTTTAATTTCATGATTAGGAATTTTGATGGGAAAATTTAAAAAGAATTTTTATCAGCACTGAGTGCCATTCTTCTTCAAAAGTTTTCCCTACTATAACCTAATTAAAATAGGAGGATTTGGTTTATATTAAATTTGGTAGCATTGATTTCAATTTATGTTAAATATGTTAATTATTTTATCATCTTTGGTCACTTTGTTGTTATGTTGGCACTTTCCATTGGAATGAGGAGACTAGCTCCAGACACAAACCCTTTTGCACTAAATTGGACTACATTGCCTCCTTTTTTATTTTTATTTTTTTTATTTATATTTTTATTTTTTTGCCTCCTTTTTTATAATAGATCACAAAATAACATGCAGTTCTGGTCTGTTTACAGCTAAAGCAAAATCATGGGCATTACTCTTTGAAACACAGACACAATGAAGTGAGGAGTAGGAATGCTAAATATGAGAAAATGTAGTCCCATTTCAATTAGCATTAAATTGGGAAAAAGAAGATAACTTCATATTTATTACAGACATAATTCAGTATGAATATCTAGCAACCTATATGCAATAACTAATCTATTACTAATATATCAGATGCCTTTTAAGTCAGGAATATGTGACACAACATAATTGTTGTGCGCATGTGTGTGTGTGTGTGTGTGTGTGAATATATGTGTAATATATATATATATCACAATAACATACATCACATCATAGTCTATTTGATCTCACATGGCAAGAGAAAAGAGATTATCCAATTTAACAGGTTCATGGTATCCACATGAGGTTTAGCCACCAGTAGAAGTTAGAAACCAATCAATTTTATGGAGTTGAACATTGTTTTTGTTTGGGACATGTTGAGTGTTGTATATCTCTAAGACAACCAAAGAAGTTGAATACACAATTGAATACACAGGCCTGTATTACAGAAGAGAACTCTGGACTTTGAAAAATAGTTGAGAAGTAGAAAATGATTGAAACAATGGCTGTGCTTGAGATAACCAAAGGAAAATATATAAAGCACTGTTCTGAAACTGGTGAGTTTTCTTTGGCCAATGTAATGTTTAAAAAAATTGCTAGTAAATTAAGAAAACCTCCTATGTTTTACCTAAAAGACAAGTTCCATTTATTCTTTCTCACCACAGTGCCTTTACTCTGTCACATTATCTGCTTATCTCTTGAAGTCACTTCAGTTCTCAAACTTTTTTATGATGAAAGAGAAAAGTTAGGCTTAGGATTCAGCATTGGGAAATTGCAATAGCATGCATTTGATTTGTGGGATGTAATGTGCTTTACAAAATTCTCCATCAAAATATGTGTGGTAAAAGACCAGGCCTAATTTTATGTGTGTGTGTGTATATATATATATATATATATATATATATATATATGAATATATATGTGTGTATATATATGAATATATATATGTGTGTATATATATGAATATATATGTGTGTATATATACATATGTAAATATATAATACACATATATATGTGTTTAATGTACAATAACACATATGTGTATATATATACACACAAATATATAATACAATACAATATAAATAAATGTGTATATAGCAAATGTGTGTACATATGTGTATATACATATTTTAAATGTTAACACATTAAGGAGTGACACTTTTTTTTTAAAGATTTTATTTATTTATTCATGAGAGACACAGAGACAGAGGCAGAGGCACAGGGAGAGGGAGAAGTAGGTTCCCTGTGGGAAGCCGGATGTGGAACTCGATCCCAGGATCAAGACTGTAGCCAAAGGCAGACGCTCAACCACTGAGCCACCCAGGAGTCCCAGGAGTGACACTTTTATAAATATATTAGTTTTCTAAGGCTGCTATAGCAAAGTACCACTAACTGAGTGACTTAAACCACAGAAATTTTTTGTCTCACAGTTCTGGAGGCTGAAAGTCTATAAGGTTTTGACAGAGTTAGTTCCTTTAGAGAGCTGTGAGGGAGAATCTAATCTGTTCCATGCTTTTCCCCTAACTTCAGGTGGTGGCTGGCAACCTTTGTCCCTTGGTGTATAGAAATCAGCTTGATGTCTGTCTTCTCCCTGACTTGGTGTTGTCCCAGTGTGTATGCCCCTCTGTCCAATTTTCCCCTTCTTCTATGATTACAGTTATATTGTACGGGGCCTACTGACCTCATCTTCACTTAAGTAAATACATCTGCAAAGACTTTATTAAAAAAAAAATCACAATCTGAGTTACTAGTGGTTAGAACTATATGAATTTTGGAGGCACATACTTCTTCAACCCATAAAAATAAGTATAATAACAATGTCATAGTAATGTTAATTTGTTATAAAATTTCTAAATGTTTCCTCTATTTCCTATACTCATATTCTTGACCCATGGTGAACAATGTACACAAAACACACTTAGTATAGCACTGCTTACAACAATGAGAGAGGAAAGAAAGAAAAGAAAGAAGTCAAAAATTAAGAAAGATAAGTTACAATAAATATATTTTAGAATAATTTTGGCTTTGAGATTTTCAGAATAGTTTTCTCATGACATGAATATCTTTCCTAAACAAGTGGTTGCCTCTAATTTTTGTCAGAGCAAGCATTGTACCCTGGTAATCTGGGGATTCTTCATTCCTTTTGGAACCATACTTCCAGACTTTTATTTTGTCTGCTCAACTAGCCCTAGAGAAATTCTGGCTGCATTAGTTTCCCACTTATTTCACTCTTTACCCCACATGGAAGTCATATACCGGGAAAACATTTTTGCATCTTTGCTTGCCTTCTTCTAATCTATTTCTGTATCTCTGTATAAGGAGATGTTAATGCAGCTTTTTCTGGATATACATCATTTTTCAGAAGTACTATTTTTCAAAATCAGATATATGAGTCATCCTGAAATACCTTTCAATCTGGTATAATCTCTAATCTCCATTCTAGCAAAAATTTGTTTGTAATACATGCATTATACTCTACTTTCTTTCCTGTTAGTTTTTTTTTCTGAGATTGTCTTTCCTATGACACTTAGAAAAGAAAAAATAAATTAATATCTATGCTCATTTAACTCTTACAAAAGCAGATGATTAAAAAAAAATCAATCTTATAATCAATAATTTCTTCTTTAAAAATTCCTTTACAAAAATGTAATCTGTGTCTCAGAAAAAATATATATCTCTCACATAAGTATAGTCTTTTTAGTACAGTGATTCAAAAGTATTACTTTAAACCTTGGAAGAGCCATTGTAAAAATTATAAGAATATTTTGGTGTTAGAGAATAAAATATCATACATAAAATGTAATGACCTAGTATCGAAGACATACAATAGTATTTCAGATCCATATTGAAATGACAAAATGAATAAAAAGTTACTTAAATTATATCATGAGTAGATACAATGAGTATTTTCATTATAGAAGTGTAGAACAGTAGAAATACTGTTTTATATAGTAAGGGTTCAAAAATATTTATATATAGTTACAATATCATTAATAAAGTCACTGGGACCATGAAAGAATAAATCCTGTAACTTTGTGGAAAACAAAAACCACTTCATAGTACTAGATAAATTATTTAAAGAATATAAGTGAATGTAGTTTTTATAATATATCCAACTGTGCTTTATACTGTCCCTTTGGCATTTCAGTTTGCAGTTTTGAAAATTATTGTTGAGTTATATGATGACATGATAAGATATAATGCGGGAATCCCTGGGTGGCTCAGTGGTTTAGCACCTGCCTTTGGCCCAGGGCGTGATCCTGGAGTCCTGGAATCGAGTTCCGCATCAGGCTCCCTGCATGGAGCCTGCTTCTCCCTCTGCCTCTCTCTCTCTCTCTGTCTTTCGTGATAAATAATAAAATAAAATAAAAAGATATAATGCAACTTTATATTGTTTATAAATATTTTGAGAAATAAACTTTTTATAAGAATGTAAGATGCAAAATATTATAGAATCTGCTAAGAGTGTGAAATCTGAAGACAAGTTGCCTAACTTTCAAAGACTTTTGTGATCTTAAGCAAATTATGGAATATCTCTTTATCTTAGTTTTCTCAATATAAGAATAAAATAATCATTATGAGAATTAATAAGCTAATACTTATAAATGAGTTATATTTGTATTCCTTGCATGTTCACTATCTAAAAGTATTCTCGAGGGACCCCTGGGTGGCTCAGCAGTTTGGCGCCTGCCTTCAGCCCAGGGCATGATCCTGGAGTCCCGGGATCAAGTCCCACATTGGGCTCCCTGCATGGAGCCTGCTTCTCCCTCTGCCTGTGTCTCTGCCTCTCGCTCTCTGTGTCTCTCATGAATAAATGAATAAAATCTTTTAAAAGAAAGTATTTTCTGAAGATTCATATTTTATAAAGCCCACTATATTTATAAATTTTAATAATGTATCAACTTACAAATTTTAATAATAAAAATTAAAAATAAAATTTTAATAATTTAAATACAATTTAATTTAATAAATATGAATTTTAACAAAGCCCCCTAACTTTATAAATTTCCCACTATTTATCAATTTTGAAAACTAGTTTTTAATATTGACATGTTACGGGACTTCAATTAAATCATAATTTCAACTGTTAATGAAAAAAGGATGTATACCAAAACATAAATTATATCTGAATTCATCAGTTATCTCCAGCACCAAACAAGGAGTCAGACAGATAATAGACAACTATTTTTTAAAGTTAATTTGCAAGACTTTCCTGAAGATATATTAGCATAGAAAGTTGGAAACATGGGTTGAGAACAGATAAATGATAGGACATCCACTTCTCTGGAATCTCAGTATTCTTTCTTTCCTTCTACCCATTCTTATAACAGTAGCATCTTCTTCATTACGTGATGCAGGCATCTCTCATAATCTAAAGATATTTGATTATCTTCCAACATGGAGATTTTAAAATACAGTGTATCAGTAGAAAATTTTAGGTATAGTAGGATGAACACATGAGGAGATTATTGCCATTGCAAAGATAGTTTATTATTCATAGTTCTCAAGATGAAAGGGCATGCCATGCCTTAGGCATAGGGCCACAGGAGAAGCCCCTGGGTTGGTCACAAGGCAGATGGAATGGAGACACGGTAGGCAAGGGCCTTTATTGTGATTTCTGTGGGAAGGAATGGGCAAGGCAGGGTTAACAGGCAGGCTTAGAATTAGCCAGTTTCAGGCTCTGAGGAATAAAGTCTGTCCTTAATTGTCAGGTACTTGGTCCTGGGTGATTAAAGCAAGTTTCAGTGATAGAGAGGATGAAAGCCCAATAAGGAAAGTAGTGTGGACTTTGGATTGGTTGGTGTGTGTTTGAAAAGTGCAACCCCAGGAGGAAGACTCCTCTTGACAAAGTGGGGTGGCACAAGGGAGTCCAACGGAGTCAGGAAAGTAGGCCAAGACACTGTGATACAGGTATATTATTAGGTTGTCCAAAACGAGGCCTCTTTAGCACAAGCAGGTAAGACAGGTGTTAAAACATCAAGTTTATGGAAGTTAGAAACATGATTAATATATCTGGTTACACCAAAATCTTACCTCCTCATCCATTATAGTCACATCCACACCTGGTTACTCTGTAAACTTAAACTAAGTTGCAAAAGTAGCTGTCACTACTCCTAATGTAAAATATTATGACAAGGGTGGAAGGTAAAAAGGAATAATGTGCTAATACAATTGGTCATAAGGGAATAGTTCAAATTATTGCTGCAGTCTTCCTTTACTCATTTTTTATCCTTTTTCCTCGACCAAAATTTTTTATCGTCAGAGGTCTTTAGTTAGTCGGGAAACTCAAACCACATTCCCGAACACTTGATTCTCAATAGTTTTGCTATTATGGAGTTGGAGATATTTCATTAACTTTTGTGTCTGGACATGGATGATGTCCAGAGGATTACCCCAGAGGATTTTCTGAATTCTAAACATAGTTCTACCGAGCTTTGTGATTATTCATTGATATACCACAATGATAATTAATTTAATGGATACCAACAAAATATGGCATTGTACTTCTTAAATATAAGACATTGCCATAAGAAAACTAGTTCCTCATACCGGAGTTGATTATAAATATATAAAACCATTTCTGACTAATAGAGAGATATAATGACAATCATTAAGAACCACAAAGCCCATAGGGAAAGAACCGGAACTTTAAACATAATTCAATATACACCAAAAGTATTTTCACATTTTAGAGAACAGCAAATGAATGAGGTCCTTTGGCTTTGAGGGATAGTCATGGTGTTCTAACTTTACTCATATTTGATCTTACTGACTCCAGAAAGGTAAGTAAGTTATAGGAGTGAAACAATAACACAGACACACATTCAATATTTATATATCTTCCTTATCTAGATTCACATATTCTACAGCAGAATTTTCAATAAGTATTTTATCAAGTCACAGAGGTATATAGCTATTCACAGAAATGAAGGAATCCGGTGATCAGGCTAGGTTCTAATGTCAAGTGTTTATGTCTTTGAAGGTTTTGAAAGGAGGAAACAGAGTAGAGGCTCCTCATTCCCCAATAGTGAGAAGGGACAGTATACACATTTTTTTCTTCAAACTGCCAGCAGAAGCAAATACCTTGACAACAAAGTTCTCTTCTAGCGTATGAATATGTACAGATTTTGTAAGCTACATGTATAGATTTTGTAAATTATTTTTTCTGAACTTTTTTTTTCAATTTTATCATCTAGAGATCTGCCTCAGCAATTATCAGGATAAAGACTGATAGGGCAAGCTTAGAAATGCAATAATAATAGAGAGTGCCCCTGGAGAACACCACTACAATTATTACTATATGGTAGTAATTATATAATTTTTAAATAGCTACCAAACACTGAAATGGCATGGCAAGAACTAGGTATGCTTTTTATGTTGTTTAATCTTCATGATAATATTTCTAAAATATTAATAGGGACCTTTTCAATAAAGATCTATGGGAGGTGCTAAATTATAGTTCTAGAGAAAATATTAGCATTTTGATATGTTTTTAGATCCTTATGGTAGTTTCAGTACCTGTGAATTAGTGAAAAACATATTTCTGCCTCTGCATGTTAGCGTTGTGTGAATCCTAACTTTCTCGAGTACCATAGAAAAGAAGATAACTCAATCCTTCTACTCAGTGTTACCCAAGGTGGCCAAAATCAGTGCCAGCATCATAATAGTGACACTGGTTACACAATGGTATAAATTTCATACTGACTTCAAAGTCTTGAGTTTTTTCCATTGTAAACCTCTAAGAATAGGACAAAAATTCCTCCCTAACATTCTGTTAGATGTCTAGCATCAAACCCCTTGGGGCTTATACCTATCCTGAAAGGTATAGGAAGGCAATGACTATCACAGTCAGCTGGGTACTAGACAGGGTTCTGGTGAACTGGGCTTCATCACTCTTGCTGGGCAGTGAAAGGTATGACTTTTATGGAAAAGAACTGGACTTCTCACCTTGAGGCAGGTGATGTGATAAACTGGCTGATAGCCAGGGCATGGGGTTGAGAGATAACAGTTACTACTCAGGCGTCCACCGGAGAGGACTCTACCCAATTTAAGTCCTGAGAACTCAAAATATTTAGTCACTTAGAGTGATACTTCTCTTGGTCTATGAAGCCAGAACTTTTCAGGAAGTCCCATGACTACTCTGCCCTTTGGCAACTCTGCTAGCCTCAAATCCCCAGATTCTTGAGCCCAACCCATAAACCATCACATGTTGTTTCCCTCTCACTTTGCCACTTCTTTATTCATTTACAAAGACTTTCTGTTTTGTTTTGTTTTGTTTTTCTGTAGGCTTTCAGACAGTAAATGAAACTGGTAACACTAATTGACAAGTCAACCAAACAACCAAACAAACTTCCTATCCCCCTCAAACACAAGGAACAGTTTCCAACACATGTTGAAAGTAAGAAGGATACATGGAAGTGCTACCATAAACTCTGAATCCTTCTAAAGCAGCAAGAAATTTTTTTAAAAAGCAAAAATGTTAACTTCCACATTAGAACAAAGATATCTGTTATAATTGCCTATAATGCACTAACTCAGTCATTCTAAGCCCAGTATCTTCACATGTGGCCTTCTAGATTATTCTCAGGGAAAAAAAGAAATGGAAGTAAGAAAAAGAAGAGGAGAAAGAGGAGAGATGTGACAGGTATCTGATGTGACTCAGATGTGACTGAGTGAAAGAGAGTATGTTACATTACTCATGGGTAATTCTTGAGCCAACTCCAGTGGCTCTTGAGGACTTCTTATTCCCAGAAACAATAGTATCCCATTGTTTATGCTTAACAGGCACATAAATGCAGCAGTTAGGCGTTTATCATAGAGTAAGTCATGCTAAATTACTCCCTAAGTAATGTTTAACTTCAAACATTTCTCAGTACAAAATTCTATAACTTTTACGAGCCTAGTGCCTTGAACATGGTTAGTAAATGTAATGTTACAGGTAGCATAAAATTTGAAAGGAATAGTTTATACTATTTTATTTTTTCATATATTCCATTAAAATGCATCAATGATAGAATAATTTCCATGTTACATGTGGTAGGCTGAAAAATGTCCTCACAAAAGACGACCATGTTCTGACTTTTAGAACCTATGAATGTTATCTTAGTTGGCTAATAATAATAATAATAATAATAATAACTGTTTGTAGTTATAATCAAGTTAGGGATGTTGAGATGGAGAGATTATCCTGCACTATCCCAGGGGACCCTAAATGCAATTTCATGTATCCCTATAAAAGGTTGTCAGGGGGAGGTTTAACATGCACAGAGAAGAAAGCAATGCTAGCTAACATGGAGCAGAGAGGGTTTTAATAATATTGAACTTGAAGGTTAGAGTGATATGGCCACAACTGAAGGAATGACAAAAGCCCCTGAAACCTTCAAAGAGATGGTGGTCTCACTGACTTTTGCCTTGATTCAAGCCCAATGATACTGACTTTGGATTTATAGCCTCTAGAACTGTGAGAAAATACATTTCTGTTGTTATAAGCCACCAGTTTGTAGTCATGTGTCACAGCAGCCACAGGATAGGAATATATCATGCAACTGCATATTTGGTAGATAAAAACACATTGAAATAGATTTATTCATTTAACCAGCTCTTATAATGAGCCTGATACCAGTCATTGGAATCGATTATGTCAGTAAGAATTAGTGAAAGCATGATTCAAGTTGTTAGGTGACTCACATCAAATAAGACAAAGTTCTAGGAGGGAGTATGGGATCAAGACCTGTAGGTGAAGAAATCTACTTAACAAAGAAGGAAAGATTATTTATTCAGACAAGAATAATAGGAAAAAGGGAAAGACAATTAAATAATTAAGAATGGAAAGAGGGGTTTTGGGAGTTACCCTGCTTGGATACAAATCCTGCTTCTAACATTAATCTACTTCTCTAAAAATATAAACATGAGTGTACAAAGTATGCCTATGTTAGAATTATTGATGTAATAACTTTATAGTAATAACATTAAATAATGTGCCTGGCTTATAGTAATTATTAAATGTTGGAAACTGTCATCATCAAGATTTTGAATAAAAGAAAGATCAATGTGATTATTAATATCAATAGGTTGTTTTCTATAGAATTGGGATTTTATTTTACCCAGTTTTGCTTGATATCTGGATTTTTAAAATGTTTTTAAATTTTTAAATTTATATTTTAGGAAGTTAGCATACAGTGCAATATTGCTTGGAGTAGAATTGAGTGATTCCTTATTTACAAAGAACATCCAGTGCTCATCATAACAAGAACCCTCCTTAATCCCCATCACACATTTAGACTATCTTCCACCCAGGTCCCTCCATCACCCCTCAGTTTGTTCTCTCTATTTAAGAGTCTTTTATGGTTTGTTTCCTCTCTCTTTTTTTTCTTTTCTCCTTTCCCATATGTTCATCTGTTTTCTTTCTTAAATTCTACATTTAAGTGAGATCATATGGTATTTCTCTTTTTCTGGCTGATTTATTTCACTTAGCATAATACACTCTAGCTTTATCCATGCCGTTACAAATGGCAAGATTTCATTCTTTTTGATAGTTGATTTCATTCTTTTTGATATATTCCGTTGCATATATATACCACATCTTCTTTATCCATTCATCAGTTGATGGGCATTTGGGTTCTCTCCATAGTTTGGTTATTGTTGATAATGCTGCTGTAAACATTGGGATGCATGTATCTCTTCAAATATGTATTTTTGTATCCTTTGGATCTATACTTATAGTACAATTGCTAGATCATAGGGTAGTTCTACTTTTAACGTTTTGAGGAAACTCTATACTGTTTGCCAGGGTGGCTGCATCAATTTGCATTCCTACCAACTGTGCAAGGGGGTTCCCCTTTCTCTTCATCCTCATCAACACCTGTTTTTTTCTTATTCAACATATATTCTTAATAAAATAAGGAACTAAAGCCAAGTTTTTTTTTTGAGGATTAGAAACAAATAAATTAAAGCTTAGTAAATGAGTGAAAGTATTTATTTGTGATGTGACAGTGGATACAAAATAGGTGGCATGGATATTTCTACAAATATCAGTGTTAATGCAATTATTGAAAATTATAACATCAGTCACATATAAGTCACATATAAAGCATTATGAATTAAGCAAAGTAAATAAATAAATTAATGAAATTAAGAAGGAGGGAGAAATATACCCTTTTCTTCCAATTTTTGATTAAGGAATTATGGCCAATCTATAGACACATAAAGGTCAGATAGTAAAGTATTGTATGTTTTGTGTCTAATATGATCTCTGATGAATCTATTCAGTATGCCATTATAGTATATGCCATTATAGTAATGCCATCATATAATGCCATTATGCCATTATAGTATAAAAACAATAGGTAATACATAGGAATAATAGGTAATACATAGGAAAATGAGGATATGTATCTTCCAAAACCACTTTATAAAAACATGTTGGAGGGCTCCTGGGTGATTTAGTCAGTTAAGTGTCCAACTCTTGATTTTGGCTCAGGTCATGATCTCAGGGTTGTGAGATTGAGCACTGTATTGGGCTCTACACTGACTGTGGAGCCTGCTTAGGATTCTCTCTTTCCATCTGCCCCTTCTCACTCTCTCTCTCTCTTTCAATCTCTCTAAATATAAAATAAAATAAAAAGTAATAATAAAATAAGTAAAAAAAATACCTGGAGAGCTGGATTTTTCATCCTCTGATCTAAGTACTTATGTGGCTTTAGAAGACTTATAATCTTCAACTTGAAGATTTATAAAATATGGAAAATGACATCTTCCTTGTATGGGCATACCTTTCTTGATGACTGGGTCATACAACAGAAACACCGGCACAAATTCAAAACCATTTTGGACTACTAAATCAGAAATTCCCAGGTGGTACTTGTAGTTCTGTTTTTCTAAAAGTCTTCATAGAGGTCCGATGCAGCCAGTCCAACATCATACTACCAGCTCATCAAAATGATAACTGTAAAATATTTATTATGGAGCCTAGCACAATATGAGCACTCAAAACTTAAGGCAAGCATGTTTATACTGTGGAAAATAGACTAAAAAGCCACCAAGGAAAGCTCTGAAGAAAAAGTCCACAGGATGGCCGTATTAGGGGGCCAGAGGTGAGAGAAAACAAGAATGATAGTCCCTTTTATTTTCATCAGGCCTAGAGAGTTAAAGAGCCAATTTAATGAATGTGCCCTGGGCATGTTTTAGCACAAGTTTAATAAGATTATCTTCTTTCTCTTTCTCTTTTGAGTATAGTGTCCCTCTCCAAGGAGCTTGGGGCATAATTCAGATATAGAAACTTTAGATTCTCAGAATACATCTATTTTCTCATCTCACTGTATCTGGGTATATGGTTCTTTGTCTCTAAATTGTCTTTATCCCAATCATACATATTTATTTAGCAAAGTTCTATATGTTTCAAGACCTGAATCATTATTATCCTTGATAATAATGTGACTGTGCACGCCTTTCAGCACCACTTTCTTAGCTTTCAAAGCCTTTGCTTTGGCTTTGGCTTTGGGAAGGGCAAGGGCTTCCTTCTTCACCTTCCGCGCCATCTTCGTGAGAGGGATTTCCAAGGCTCGCTTCCACGGCCTTATAGAGCTGAGTCTCTCAGCCACCAATTATTAACATTAATATTTCAAACTCCCATTTAAGGCGCATGCATTGCAAAGTATAAAAATAAACTGCTCATTTTAAAAATGTGAAAATTAAATTAAGAAAAATACCGCTATCAATCTATATTAGGAGAAGCAATGATAGCCCTAAAAAAAGTATCCTCTGTCAGTATAAGTAGTTTAGAAAATGTTTAAGTTCTTCAGTAATCTGAATAGGGAGAAACTTAACAATACCGTTAGGAAGATAACAAATATTCAGTTTCTCTTTCATTCTCTTCCAGCTCTCTTAAAGTATTAGTTTGAAGAAGGAAAGCCTATAGGAAGAGAAAGAAGAATGAGTTAACTGAATGATATAAATCTAAATAAATAATAGTGTTTTATTTTGTTTTAATAGAACAATAGTTTTGAAATACAGGAGCAAGAACTGTAACTTAACTTTCTAAAACTCAAATTCATTTTAACTTTGAGCTTTCATCTTTCCAGACTGGTGAGCAGCATAACACAATAATTTGTAAATATCTCCTACTTTCTTTATAACCTACAGTCAATCAAAACATTGGAAGTTTAGTAGTACAGAATAAACTACCTCATATGGATCACGTGACTCTGCATGCAAAAACTAAATTTTATAAAATGGAAATTAATATGCATTTTAAACACTTCACTGCATAACCAAAGGTTCTCAGTGTTAGTGAACATGTTTGTGTCAAAGTTTAAAGAGACATTTCAAAGAGCTGAGTATGGGCAAAGACTGTCTATTCAAGCATATTGTTTAAAACAGCATCATAGTCAACATAAATGCTCAGATTCATCACCTATCTGAGGCCTATGTTTCAACTGGCCACAAAGGAAATGTCACAAGACTATCTGTGGTTCTGTCTGTTTTTATAAAACATGTGTCTTTTCTCTTTGAACTCTGTGACTCAGCGGCATTGGGAAACTCCATTTCACCAGATGACCAAAGGGAAGCATGCCTCAGTTTCTCACACTCTCTTTCCCTTTCCCTGTTTCGACATCCCTACTTGTTCCAAAGCTTCCTTGCCTTTCCCAAACCCAGACTAGGGGAGCTGTTTCCTAATCCAAGGTTGAACCTACACTTGCTATGCCAGTTCATAGCAATATATAGATGATAGATTAGATTAGATTAGATTAGATTAGATTAGATTAGATTAGATTGATGGATATAGATAGATATATGATAGATAGAGATCTAGGTATAGCTATCCTTTCCTTACTCAAATGCCTCTTCCTAGATACAGGTTTTGACTTTCAAGACAAAAAGGCAAGAAGCCACAAGTTCTTTTTGCTTTTTATCTTATCAACTAAATTCTTGAATTGGGAAAAGAAAAGTGTATATAATATATACAATAATGTAATATGATATGATACAGATAGAAATAGATTAATAATAGATAACATCTGAAAATATTGTCTGCAATAGGCTAAGGTATGTGAATGAAAACACTTTAGACATATAATAGGCATTCTCAATTTTTATAAATAATGAGCTTTTAAGAATATTTAAGAAAACAAATGCATAAGGAAGACACTTACATGCTTAATGGAAGATTTCAGTTTCTAAAGAACAAAAACTCTTTTAGTATCTATAAGAGGGTTTTACTATCCAGGGTTCTTGGATTTGTATTGTATGTAGTACCTGTGTAGTGTCTTACAAAATATTAAATATATAAGCATTAAAGAGAATTAAAATATTTTTAAAAACAATTTAAACTTTTGTTCTTTCAATTAACATGAAATTTAATAGATTAAACACACACTTCAATGTTTGAGGGAAGCATATTTTGGTGATTTCGTAAAGGATTAATCAGAGAAACAAAAGACGTTTGCACGGAGATTGTTTTGATGATTTTGAGGAGTTAACATATTTCCTTAAATAAGTTGTCAAGACAAATTTAAAGACCAGATTTCTTTTCTTAAAAAAGATTCTGTTTGGTTTTAGCTCAGAGATTAGAGAGCTAGAAAAGGATCATTCTCATCCATGCAACATTGATAAACCTGGTACACAATGCACATTACTTTTCTCGAACCCATCACATTTCAGTTGCAGTGCAATTAAGTAACCTAAAACCTTGGGGAAGAGAGCCACTTGCAGCAAGAAAACAAAACAAAACAACCAAAACCGGTCCCTGTCAATTGCTTACTTGGAATGGTTAAGAAACACAGGTTAGATTATTTTAACACATTGATTGCTAAAGACCAAGCTGGATTAACCTAGTTTGGGAAGTCCATTGGAGCAGCAAGATTTGAGAAGTATACAAACTTTTTTAGACCTCTCCATGAACCTGACCACATTACAGAAAAAAATCAGAAAGATTCTAAGAAAACTCTTCTCCTGGCACTGGTTGAGGAAATAGATAAGCAACAACTCCCCAAATTTTGCCCAGATCCCACCTCCCCTATCTCCCATTCAGAATAAAATAATTCATCTTCAGAGAGAAACAATAAAAACTGTTGCTTCAAGGCACTGGTGGAAATTCATTGCGGCTAATGGAAGGAAAGAAATTATAAACAATATCTTTCAAAAATAGAAGGGGAGTAACAATCCTCAATTTACTCAAAAGTCAACATTTCCTTAATAACCAATGCCAGATAGAACCATTTATAGAAAACATCAGACTCATATAGTTTATAAAAATAAGAGCAAAAATCCTCACCAAAAAATTAACGTATTAAATTCAGCAATATATACAAGGAATAGTACATCACTATCAAGTAGGAGTCACCCCAGGAATGCAAAACTGGTTCAACATTCAGAAATCAAGATAATAGACTAAAGAAGAAAAGCCATAGGATCAGCTTAATTAAGACATAAAAGACATTTGAAAGAAATAAGTCATTCATAACAAATTTTCTTAGCAAACAATCAGTAAGAGGATGACCTTAACATAATAATGTAATCTTTCCTAAATTTAGGAAGAAGGCACGAATGTCTACTCTCACCATTGCTATTCAATATCATACTAGAAGCTAAAGGCAGTGCAATGAGGCAAAAAATAAAAGGCATTAAATATATACAGATTGTAAAGGAAAAAAAAATAAAGTGAATCTATTCAAATAATACCTCTTTTGCTATATAGAAAAACCCAAAGAATCAAAAAAAGCTAATGCATTTAATGTATTTACTTAGGATATAAGATCCAGATACAAATCAATAATATAGCCATGTTCCTAAACAGACACTAATGACATGTTTTAATGTCTAGACTATCCAGTACCCCAGTACTGCCATGACTCTGGGTTTTTTGGTTTTCTTTTCTCTTTCTTTCTTTCTTTCTTTCTTTCTTTCTTTCTTTCTTTCTTTCTTTCTTTTTCTTTCTTTCTTTTTAGAGATTTATTAAGTTCTTTGTGTATCTTAATTTTCCCAGAGGAATTTATTATTAATATTTGTTCCAGAAAATACAAAGAACAGCTTGTTGACAATTGTACTAGGGTTGTATTATGTATAAAATACGTTAATCAGTGAAGCATGAGATTTTTGCATATATATTTTTAAAGAAGTACATTAACCAGACATATGTTTACATCTTTATGATGTTGAGTAAACTTATCTATGAACAAGAGATGGCATTCTATTTGTTCAAAGATACTTATAAGTCTTTCAGTAGTGTGTTTTTTCTCATACAGTTTTTGCTCGTTAAAAAAAAATTTATTCACTGGAAGCTTATATTTTTATTGCTCTTTTAAGTGGAGTTCCTGTTCCATGTAACTAGTTGTGTATATGAAGGAAGTAGAACTGGGTGGAAGTGGTAGCTGCAGTGTGATGCAGGCCTGACCACACCTCATCTTATCTAGTAGGGAGCTCTGCAACAAGGATGGCCTTGGATTACCCTCAGGAGAGGTAATTCTCTGCAACTGAGGCAGATTCTGGAGGTAATAAGAGGACAGCTGGGTTTTAAGCAGTGAAGCTCTCTACCACAGCTGGGAATTGTTACTTGAAGTTCAATGAGAAGGCTGAGTGAGAACAGGAGAGAGCTCATACAGCAGCCCAGAGGAACATTTAACCCGACAAGCAGAGGCAGGAGAGTCTGAAAAGTAGAGTGCGAAGATTAGAAATTCCGGTAAGTTTTGGAGCTTTGTGAAAAAGCTAAGGATTCATGCTAAAGACTGAAAAATGTGAATTTATTTGGTAAGTGATTTATTTTGTGTTTTAGCCGTGTTTTCAAGTTGTTTTCAAGTGTATTTTCAAGAAAATTGAGTATTTTATATGTTAGGAAAAGGGTCCAGAGGAAAGGAATGTTAAATATGTAAAGGAAAAGGGAGCTAATTGGTACTAAGAAATCTTCAAAGGCCTCCAGGCTACATATGGAATAATTATTTTTTGAGAGGATTAGGGATATTTTAGCCAGTGTGACAGGACAGAAAAGAAATGATTGGTGTTTGTAATATTTGTGGCAATAGCTTATTGAAGTATTTGTGCTAAAAAGTCCAAGTCATTTACTGAATGCGCAAAAGAAATTGGAGGTTAAGTTGAAAGAACTTGGGGAAGCTTGGCTCTGAGAATTTTGAAGATTGGGAGAAAAATCTAACAAGGCAAATATCAAGATTTCTGGGTGCATTGAAAACCCAGTTAGGTTGGAACCACAAAGCTGTAATAACATCAGACTAGAGCTGTGCTGTTCAATATAGTAACCAGTAGCTCTGTGTCTATTAAATTAAAACTTAAAACAATTAAAATGATAATTCAGCTCCTTAGATTCACTAGTCATGGTTCTACTACTCAGTTGGACAGCATAGGTATAGGAGATTTCCATCATTGAAGAAACATTCTGTTGAATAGTCTACACTAGAAAGTTGGGTAATTTGTTTGCAAATAGTGTTCAGCAGCCCAGTAACAACAGCTGAGAGTATATACATTTACATGGTCCCTGTTCTGTGGAGAGCAGGAGATGGATGCCAAAACAAAACAAAAACGTTTCTTATGAAGGCCAAACCACATATAAGAAAGATAAGAATAGGAAAGGGCTGATACATAGCCACTCTTAGAGATGTCAAGGATTTGGGTGTTTTGAAGAGACTGAGTCACAGAGTGGAAGAACTGGAGAGATTACACTTAGAGGGAGCTAACTTTAATATTTCACAAGTAGAATTGTCTTGAGACAAAGCTCAGGGTGTTAAGGAAGTAGAATGGGTTTGTAGATTCATTCACTGGGAGAGCCAGGAAAATACAGTGCTGAACAGATAACATAAGGTAGATGCTGAAGTCACATATAAAGATTATAAGTTCATAATGGGTAGGGAAACAATTTGTTAAATGACAAAAATGGAGAATAATAGGAGTGATAGAGTCAAGTAATAAATGACCCATAAAGAAATAGGAATAGAGGGACATAGGGGTTTAGAAACCAATTTGAGATTAGGTTTTTGAACCAACCATCCTGGTTATATTTTAGTCCATCATTGTCATATTATTATTGTTTTTCCTACATATGAATGAGAAGGTAGCAAAACAAAATTAGAAGATCACGAATGTGGACTTAGATAAATCTGGCTTCTAGCCTCAGTTCTGTACCATTTACCTGATATTTAATTTGTGGTAACATTATATAACTTCACCAAGTTTCCTTTCTTCCTTTCTGAAATGGAAATTGTAAAGCTTATCTACGCAAGCATTATATGGATTCAACAAAATGATGCATTGACGCACCTCCTACTTAGCCTTTTTTCTTTTCCCACTGTGTTCCAGCCACACGATATTCATTCTTTGAACACACCATATTCATTCTTCAAAGCGTTTGCATTCCTGTATCAGCTAGGTGCCGTTAGAGAAACAGAATCCGTAGGGCTGTACATATATTATCTGCTGGACAGGCGATCAGGAAGGGCAGGCTGGAAACTCTTTCACATGTGCTGAAGTTAGAGTCTATAGGTGAAATTTCTTCTTCCTAGTGGGGGAAAAAAAAATCAGTTCAGCTCTTGAGTTCCTTCAATTACTTGGATTAGGTCACCTATATAATTGCAGATATTCTCCTTTACATAAAGTCAGCTGATTATAAATGTTAATCATATCTAGCAGATGACTTCACAGCAAGACCTACATATGTGATTGATCAAATAACTAGTGTTTGATTGAATAATAGCCTAACCAAACTGATAACATAAAACACACCATCACAGCTGTATAGTCCAATGTGAATACTTTCCCTTCTTCTTCATATCCCTACAGATTACAGACCTAGGTAGATTTTTTTTTTACTGTCCTATATAATATACCTGTTCACTTATATTATGACCCAGAAATCATGTTTATTGATTTTATACTTGTGACACTTCTGTTTGTTTCATTTATTTCTTGTCTCCTACACTTGCCTTAAGGACAGGGATCATGCCTATTCATTTCACTGCTGTATTCCACATGTCTCACACTGGACTTGCCATATAGAAGCTCAATGAATGTTTATTGAATAAAATGTCTGGAAAAGAATAACATTCAAATAATTAAAGTTTTCAATTGTCTCCAGGAGCTAGGCTTCATTTTATAATTAATAAATTAGTTCTTTTCATATTTTTGCTCTTACAAAATTTTATTTGTAGATTTTCTTACATATTTACTGGCAAAATACACACACATTTACCAACCTCCCCTGCACACACACCAAGATATATGTATATGAAGGCAGTATACTTGAACATTTAGACTTGTTGATTCTATATTGTGTTATAAAATTGATGCGTTATGTTTTAAAATTTGGGATTGTTTATAAGTTGACTGTCCATTGTATCTGTATGTTTTAACATCCCATAAGTGTGACTAGGTTATGCCATTTTTTATGTACCATGTACTTTGTTCATTCTTCTTTTTTCCTTGTCTTTCCCCATTAGCCTCTCCTTTTTTCTTACTGATATTTACCACTCTATCCACTCCTGTTCATTCCTGAAATGTGTTCTCAGTATATTTGTCCATATTTATGTAGGTATAATCAAACATATATAGGGTCAGATCCTGTGCTGAGACTTGTTTTCACAGTAAGACCATAGAATTATGCCTTTTTGGTTATTAGATATGTCTCAGGAAAGATTGCAGTGTTAAATTTGTCTCCCTTGAAGAGTATCTTGAGTCCACATTGGCATGTATTGAAGTAAAGCTAGATTATTACATGATCTTCATAAACTTACTTTGTTTTTTTTTTTTTTGAAGACTTAAAAATTTAATTTACTTGTAAATCAGACTGTGTTATGTTATATGGCAAAACATACTGTATACTATTTTTAAAATGTGGGTCATTTTGAAATCTACAATGCACGTAGCCAAACAAGTATCACATTTTTTGTGTGTGTGAAATAGAAACATTTCTAAGATTAAGAGAGCCAAAATGAGAAAAAGAAAAATGGTCACAAAGACAAAGTTTTCTGATTTCGTTTCTACTTTCCCTGGAAGTATATATGAACTAATATTGAACTTTTTAGCGTTAGTGAATGTATATGTTTGTAGGAATAATAAATTATGTGAACACTTCTTTGTTTTAAAATACATGTGTTTAAAATTCTTTAAACAAAGGATAACCATGTTTCTCAGTTCTGAATGTAACATTATGCATCAATGTCATTAGGTGATATGAGACTTATAGCTGTGAGTTTCATTTTTTTCTACACTAAGTGCATTTCTCTTTTGTTTTTTGTTTTTTTTTTTTTTTAATTTTTTTTTTATTTATTTATGATAGTCACAGAGAGAGAGAGAGAGGCAGAGACACAGGCGGAGGGAGAAGCAGGCTCCATGCACCGGGAGCCCGATGTGGGATTCGATCCCGGGTCTCCAGGATCGCGCCCTGGGCCAAAGGCAGGCGCCAAACCGCTGCGCCACCCAGGGATCCCTGCATTTCTCTTTTGAGTAAATTTTCAGAAAATATAATTAGGACATAGTAAAGTTGAAAGGTTATACCCAAGAACACATTTTGTTGTTAAATGAAACTACCTGTGTACTCTCTTCATTTAAAATACAAGATATATGCAAAATGTCAATGGTCTTATAATGCTGCTTCTTTGTATCATATTCTTTAAAACAAATTTGTTGAAATTTATTTACTGCACAAGAAGTGGGCTAGGAAACTTCAGGTCAGTTTATAATGTTGAATTTCACTTAGAAATTTCACATACATTTCAGCAACTTTTGTTGACAATAGCTGCAGTTGAGTTTCTAATTGTGTTTAGAAAGTGGCTTAAGGTAATCATACAACATGTCTGAGTTTCTATATTTTACCTAACTCTCATCCCAGGGGTTACTAATTGATATGCAAATTCACTATAGATTTTGGTCAACTGGAATGAGCCAATAGAACACTGGTGGTAGAAGTGGATGTGAGATTTGGAGATAAAAATAAAGATTATAGAAAAAGAAAGGTTAGTTTTTGCGATTGGCCCTTTCTGAGCTGGAATTCCCACAAACTGAAGATGACGTGATGACTAAAGCTATAATGAGGGCCACACAAGAATGCTAGGAAGGGTCTGGTTGCTGAAAATTGTATGTCATGAGTTATCTTATGTGGAAGAAATAATTTGCTCATCATTATTCTGGAATAATAAATGTGGGACAATTATGTTATGTTTGCTTGAGAGATTTATTGTAACTAAAAGAATTTTAACAAACTTACCAATGTTAGAATTTTTTTTCTTAAAAATGATTTGTAGGCTAAATTTTTTAAAATAATATTGTCAAGTGAAGTAAATGTAGTCTAAGAATTATTTTGCTAGTTTCAAGGATACAAAATGATTAAAGTATGACCTCTAGCCTCAATAAAAATGCAGAGTTTGTCAAAGGCTATTCAAAAATTAAGGCCATCCATTGAGTAATAAGTTTTTTAAGAAAGGGGTAAAGGGGAGGGATTGCAACATTTATATTTCATATCAAAAGACAAAATGTAAAAAGTTTTTCATAATACATATTTAATTTTCCATGGTTCTAAAAGTCCACATTTTTTTCTTTTTTCTTGTTTTTCCTATTGAGTATTCTCCCTAGCAAACACCTATACCACATTTTATGCATAGAACCTTACTTATGGCAATAGTCCACATTCTGTCCTCTTTCTAAATTCCTTTTCTTTCTCATTAAATAATTCTTTTTATAAATTTCACTACCTCAATTTTTATACCCTGAAACTTGTGAATGTGAAATATCAATATATCTGAATGTGTGTTCCTAAGTAAATGTACTACATAGTCTTTCATTGAGAGAGCGCTTCAAAATAAGACCTTACATGGTTGTGAGAGTTTAGGGTCTAGGGTAGAAAGAAATATTTTAGAAAGGAGTGTCTTTCAACCCTTTTCATATCACATTTTGCTTTTCTGGCAAGTTTTGAACATAGACAACTTGAAATATCACCGTATAGGCACACATTATGTGTCATGTATATTGGTAGGTTGTTGAAAAATATCTGTGTTTATCTGGTTCACAATTCCTGTGGTGGATATCTAATGCATAAATTTGTATTGACCGCATACACTGTGTTTTCTGTGAGGGTGAGTAGAGAAAGACATATAATAAAGCATTTTTAGTGCTAAAATGCTACATCAGGCACCTTAATTTGCTGCAAATAAGACTAAATTAGAGTTTAAAATGAGAACATTGCTACCCTGTTCTTCTGGTAGCAATGCAGCATCCTAACAGCATGTAAGCCATCACAAGATTTAGAGCTCAACTCAATCAGTAGCAACAAAATTAGAAATAAATAGAGGAGGATCAATACAAAGTGTTGTCTGGAATAATGAAACAGCCCTTGGCTGGAAAAATCTATTTTATTTTTCTTCTTTTAGCTAGGTGTTCTGGAAATATCTGACTTAGCTCGATGGAAAGTGAGTCTACTTTGTTTATAAAGACAAAGAAGAGTCAATGCTAAATACTATATATTTTATATAAACATAAACACGTATATAATATATGCATATATTATCTTTTTTCTAGATGAACTAGCAGAATAATAAGGCATGTAGGGAAGTTTTAATTATTAAAATTAATTTAAATTGATCAAACAGTTTTAAATATATCTATCATTTGAAATGTTATTAAGCAGTCTCATTATTTTTCCTTGAATGAATTCCTTCAAGTTTCAGAGTTTATGACATTATTTTGACAAAGCTACTTACATGAGGAACTTCTAATACGTTTTAACATTGAGGTGTATGATATACCTTGGAGAAACAAAAATAACAATCAGAAAATGATAACCAGTCATTGTGTTCTAAGATTCTTAAGGTTGTTTGATCCAGCCTGTGAGGTAAGGCGTTTTGAGCTACCCTATTAAGGAAGTACTGATTTCTCTTCTCATATGATTAGGAGCGAGGATACAACAGTAATGTGCTTTGTTGGAAAATCAGTACCAGCTTCATTCTGATAGGTCAGCATTGGTGCTTCGTGGATGGACCAGCCCTTTCTCTGACCATTATTAGGGAGATGGGGTTTCATCATTATGTTTGCAACTATATGATGGAGACTTTAAATGGTGGACTTTTTCTTTTTTTGTCTTTTTTTTTTAATATTGACAGTAACTTGACAGTAACATGTACTTTTTTTTTTTTAAGATTTTATTTATTTATTCGTGAGAGAGAAACAGAGACACAGGCAGAGGGAGAAGCAGGCTCCATGCACGGAGCCCGATGTGGGACTCCATCCTGAGTCTCCAGGATCAGGCCCTGAGCTGAAGGTGGCGCTAAACCCGCTGAGCCACCCAGGCATCCCCTGGTGGATTTTTTTCTATAGCAGCCTTCCTGTTTGGGGCAGAGTCACTTTCCCTTTGAAAATAGACGTGGGAGTATAGTCTTAGTGTCTAAGCCTTAGAATTGACCAGACTGAATTTTCTTAAACCATGAGCGGAAGCCAGTTTCCATTACATTTCAAAGACAGAAAATACATTTTTTTAGCCGGCCAGTCAGAAAATGATCAGTCCTGGGAAGTTATTTCTTCCTTTTCAATATCTTTGTTTGAAAATGATTTATAATACATTTGGTTCTTGAATATTAATAATACATCTGGCTCTTGAATATTAATTAAAATGGGAGCTTACCTGAATTTTTACCTGTAAATTAGAGCTATGGATACAATAGACTCTTCCTTTAAAAATTCCCTTTGAAAGCTTGAGTTACAATATATCTACCATAATCGCACATACCTTAAATACTATTGAGAATAAAAATCTTTTAAGTGAAGATTAAAATAAAAAAACAACATATGTGAAAAATCTTTTCAAGGAAAGGAAGAGTAGCATCACCAATTGATGTAAGCGTCCCTCAGCCTTTCAGGGAACATAAGTGCCCAGTTTGTATTTTAAGAAGTTACTTCTTTTCTCATGGGAATTGATACTGTAGACAAATAATATTTTAATCTTGTAGCTTTATTTCAATTCAGACACTTGTAATTATAATCTTTATTAATCATACAACAAATATGTTGCCTTTTAAAGTATATTATCCACACATGGAATGCAACCAAAACAACCCAAAAAAGTAAACCTTATTGCTCAAAATGTTTAAGAGTAAATTTTAACATATTTAGAGATTTTTAGAACTCTTTTCCATAGGTTTTTTTTTTTTGAAAAGTTTGATTTTTTTAAAAAATATTCTTTTTTTAGTAATAAATTTATTTTTTATTGGTGTTCAATTTGCCAACATACAGAATAATACCCAGTGCTCATCCCGTCAAGTGCCCCCCGTCAAGTGCCCGTCATCCATTCACCCCCACCCCTCGCCCTCCTCCCCTTCCACCACCCCTAGTTCGTTTCCCAGAGTCTTTATATTTAAAAGCAAGATATAAGAAATATAATTCCTTTTCTTAATTTTTAGTACAATATACAGATTACACTGTAATATTTCACTTGCCTTTTCATTACTTTCTTACTAGAAATCCAATAAGATTATATTTTTAAAATGTAAAACTTCAGTACCTTTATCTAAATATCATTATATTCAGAGTGATTATACTGAAATGGTGACTATTTTAATGCCAATTTAAATTGGCTTTCATTTACAGTATGTGATTTTTGTGATTTTTTTTAAAGAGTGTTCATACAAAAATTAACTGTAAAATGTTTAAGGCTACAACAGTCTCCTCTATCAATAGTTCTAATTTATGCAGACAAATTCAAATGAGCTTATAATTTAGTTAATCTACCAAAAACAGATGTGTAATAAGTGACTTCAGAACATAAACACTTTCCCACTTTAATAGCTTGAAGTAATATAATCAACAAGCTTGAATCAATCCTCTCTATAGGCTGCAGTGTCTATGATAGAGGAAGAATGCACCATCTAATTACCACCTTAGACCTTTGAATGGTGAACGAGTATCACTGGCATACCTCAAATGTGGATGATAATGGAAAAACTGCTTCAATTCTGCTTCAATTTCTGCCCCTCTGAGATGACACCTGGGACATCACTTCTTTCTTAGCTATTCAGAATTAGGTCACTGCTTGTTATCAGAATTCTTAAATACCATTTGTAGAGAATTCATCTTAACAAATAAAACAAAGTCTTTATGAATACTCTGAGAACATGTAAAATGAAACTCAAAAGTAGATTTTTTTTTCCTAGCCAGAATGTTATAATCCAGATATACCTTTAAATTCTCACATAATTGGGTCCTAAGAGTCAGGAGAGGTTAAGTACTAAACAAAATTAAGGAGAAGGGAAAGGGTATTTTCTTGCTGATACCTTTAATTTTTTTTCCTTCATAGAACTGCTTATTTTCTTCTTTTTCTTTTTTTTTAAAGATTGTATTTGTTTATGAGAGAGAAAGGCAGAGACACAGGCAGAGAGAGAATCAGGCTCCATGCAGGGATGTGGGACTCAATCCCAGGACTCCAGGATCACGCCCTGGGCCGAAGGCAGGTGCTCAACCACTGAGCCACCCAGGGATCCCCTCTTTTCTTTCTCTTTCCTTTCTTTTTTTTGTAAAGGAAGGAATAGATACATATTTCTACCCTTGTTGCACATTTTTGGGTGACTGTAGCTGCAGTCCTGTAACTGCATTTTTCCCTTTCTAAATACACATCACTTTTCATCAGACATTAATTCTGCTGTTTTTTCTTAAGATTTTATTTACTTATTTATGAGAGAGGCAGAGACCTAGACAGAGAGAGAAGCTGTCTCCCTGCAAGGAGCCCGATGTGGGACTCGATCCCGGACACTGGGGATCACATCCTAAGCCAAAGGCAGACACTCTCAACCGCTGAACCACCCAGGCATCCCAATTCTGCTGGTTTTTGAACTAAAGAATCAGATCTAAGATGAGACCATTAAAGTTCCTTGAAATATACATAACAATCAGTAATTGCTATGTAATATGCTATGGGCATAATAGCAGAATGAATACAATGAATACATTGGAAATAATGAGCTAGAAGACCGAACTGAGGATTTCTTACATAAAAATTTGGTAAAATTCAGGACAGAGATGAAAGAGAAATTAAAATAGATGATACAAATGTAAGGAGAATAAAAGGGGAAAATGGCAAATTATAAAAGAAATAATAAAAAACAATTTACCATAAATGAAGAAAACTGTTTTAGATAGAAAGTACCATCCAAGTACTGAACAGAATGAATATAGAAACATAGTATACAATGCTAAAATTTCTACAAAAAAAAAAACCTAAAAACAAATAAGCATATGTGTATGTGTACATACTTACACAATAGGTGGGGAACCTGTAAAGACAGAAGAATAAAAATATAGCTAACCCATACAGAGTGCTTGTAGAAAGATTCATAGGAGCAATGATGAAATTGTCACTCATTCATTCATCAACAAATTTACTATTTTTTCATAATGATTCCAGTTGCTTGAAATATATCCATGAGAAAACCTAAAGGTGTTCCTACCTGCTCTCTATCGTCAATCATTTTGAATCTAAGTGCCAATGGCCAAATGAATATCCAAATGGAAGGCAAAATAATTATCTTTTTAATATTCAGAGATTCAAGAGATTTGTCAACCACTGGCTAAGTTGAAAGAATTATCAGAAAATATTACTCAGATAAAAAAAGGTAACCACAAAAAAAGGGAAAGAATAAGAAATTAACACACATTTAGAATATCTTCTTAATCATATATTTTTAAGAATAAAAGAATTAGCTGTTATTATGGGCAAATTATAGCAAATTCTGCATTCTTTTGCTGCAAAGGAAGTATAAATATGGTATTAGGTAATATAAACATGTAATACTTATCAAATTCATCAAGACCTCTATTCGTCTAACATACTTGCATACTGTATCCATAAAAAAGTAGTACAGAACAAACCAACTTATGAGTATTTATGTAGAAGCTTTAAATAAAGTATTATCAAACTAAAGACAACAACATCTTTAAAAATATTTTAAAGTGGGATTTATTTCATGGAAATCCATTATATTTGTATAAAATCCAGTAATTTATCTACTACATAATATATTAATTTATATTGTTGCCCAACAAATTGTCAACAAGCTTAGCATTCTAAAACAATATACATCTCTTATCTCACAGTTTTCATGGCTCAAGTTCAAGCATTAGCTTACTGGTTCATCTGCTCGTGGTCTCTTGAGGCTGCAATCCAAATGTCTCCTCTGAGGGCTGGAATTCTCTCTCAAGATCAATTGGCATTATTTGCTTCCTTGCATTGGTAGAGCTGAGGTTCTCCATACTAAGAAACCACCTGTCCCCATTTGCTGTTCACAACAAGATTCTTCATGGCCAGAGGGTGAATGTTTCTGCTGTTTCTAACTGACTTCTATTTCTGACAATTAGATCTGCTTTTAAGTGGCTAACCTGATTAGATCAGACCTACCTAATATAATCTCCCTTTTATATTAACTTAAAGTAAATTAAGGGCTTATATCATATTTGCAAAATCTCTTTTTAAAAATTCCATGTATTGTAATGCAATCACAAGTGTAATTTCCCATTACCTTTGCCATACTGTTGGTTAGAATAAAGTTACAGATCCTGTATACACTCAAGTTGAAGGGATTGAATAAAGTCATTGTGGATAGTTCTAGAATTATTCCTATAATATAATAATGTTATATATTATAACAATATATAACATAACTATAAAATAAAAATCCATTAATATATCCACTGAGCCACTCATTTATCCATTATATTTTACTATAAATACAAATAACACGATCATTTCTGTAGATTCTAAAAAGTTGTTTGACAAAATATGGCTCTTTTTATTTTTTATTTATTTTTTAAAGATTTTATTTATTTATTCATGAGAGACACAGAGAGAGAGGCAGAGATACAGGCAGAGGGGGAAACAGGCTCCATGCAGGGAACCTGATGTGGGACTCCATCCCTGGTCTCCAGGATCATGCCCTGGGCCAAAGGCAGAGGCTCAACTGCTGAGCTACCCAGGCATTCCAATATTGCTCTCTTTTTAAAATGACAATCAGTTCAGGATCAATGGATGTTCATTTAACATGTTAGAATTAATATACCTCAGCACCAGCGCCAGACACTTAATTGAGAAATGCTAAGTGGTTTTTTACTTAGAAGTTAAAAAAAGGGGGGGGGGTATCTTTTATCTTCACTACTACTTAACATTGTGTTGGGAGAAAGTTTTC